>NC_135913.1:320000-542747 GCF_964194155.1 Cetorhinus maximus | reverse complement strand
GAAATAGCTGGAAAAACTCAGCAGGTCTGACAGCATCTGCGGAGAGAAATACAGTTAACGTTTCAAGTCCGTGTGACTCTTCATCAGAACACTGCTTACAGTGTTGCTTATCTTTGTGTCATCGGTGAAGGCAATTCTATCATACCACCTTAAATCATTAATAAACACAGTGAATCCCTCTCACACACACAAACACAAATACACGTGGGCTTTGCAGTAGCAGACAGGAGTGAATCATTCAATATTGGAGGGTTTTTTAATTGCAGACTCATTTATTTTTATTCTGAGAGAAAACAGAACTTTAATTCACAACAGCCCAGTATGGCATTTACTGTGACATTTATTTCCTAAAACAAATTTGACACATTCCAAACCAGAGTAAAGCCTCACAATTTAGTGAATACCTGCTATCCCTCCTTTTGTATATTACAGTCTTTCTGCTTCCTTCATGTGCCTGAAATTTATGAAGTGTCAGACATTACTGAAGCAATTCATTGTCTTGCAGCATTTACTCTAAAGAGCTTCTGCAAGGGTCACAATCAAATTCAAACCATAATCAACCAAAACCTGCATGTCCATTCACACACCCACTGTATATCCTGTTTCCGTAAAGATAACTCACATTTCCACAATGCATTAAGGGTCAAAGCTTTTGACCCATTTCTCCAATACAATTGCTAACACTTTTCAGAATGAAATTTTCAGGACTACATTCAACTGACAGAACTTCAGCCCCAAATTGAAGCTTGAAGATGTAGAAAGTAACAGAAATGAAACTGTAGGTTTCTCTGTTCCTGCAGCTGCTTTAACGTTTCACCATTTAGTTTATGTTGCCTTTCCTCAGTCTAACATCCAAAATGTATCACTTCATGTATCACAGTATTCAAGTTATCTTGCCACTGCCCCTTTAATCCCTGAACATCAATTTTTCTTACTGTTCAAATATGAGACATTATGTCCTCTCCGTGTTGACATTGGTCTCAGACATACATTTACACTATACCAACAAAATTCCTGAGATAAGAGGAAACTCCCCCTTCACTCACTCTATCAAAACTTTCAGAATTTTGTCAATCTCTATTAAGTTGCATGTTACCCTTCATTTGTCAAGAAAGAGACCCAGACAGTCAACACTTTCCTGATGTGCATACCCACACACTTCTGGCTTCACCATTGTAAATCTTCTCTGCACCCCCTGCAAGTGCCTCCACATTGCCTTGACGATATGGTGACCAGAACGATGTGCAGTGCACAGTTAAATATAGCTTCAACATAATTTGCATACTTTTCTATCCCTGAGAGAAAAGTCCACATTTTTCTTTGTGGCCTTGTTGACCTGTAGTACAACTTTTAGTGATTGATGTACATGTACCTTGAGATCACTTTGTTTTTGTAGCTACCTAGACTTGCAACTTCCAAGAAATAAGTGAACGTCCCTAATCTTCCAAACAGAATATATTACAGGAGCCCCATTTAAAGCAAGTTATGATAGCGTTTTCAGTTTAGCACAATTTTTAAGTTCTTTTTAATATTCTTTCAATGGACATGGATGTCATTGGCTAGGCCACCATTTTTATTGCCTATCCATAATTGTCCTTGAAAAGGTGGTGGTGAGCAACCTTCTTGAACCACTGCAGCCCATGTGGTATAGGAACGCCCACAGTGCTGTTAGGGAGGGAGTTCCAGGATTTTGATCCAGCGACAGCAAAGGAACAGTTCCAAGTCAGGAAACTGTGAGGCTTGGAGGGAAACTTGCATGTGGTGGTGTTCCCATGCATTTGCTGCCCTTGTCCTTCTAGGTGTTCGAGGTCATGGGTTTGGAAGGTGCTGGCAAAGGAAACTTGGTGAGTTGCTGCAGTGCATCTCGTAGATGGTACACACAGCTGCCAATGTGCGTCGGTGGTAGAGGGATTGGATGTTGAAGGTGGTGGATGGGGCGCTAATCAAGAGGGCTGCTTTGTCCTGCTCAGTGTCAAGCTTCTTGAATGTTGTTGGGTTGTTGGAGATGCACTCCAGGCAAGTGGAGAATGTTCCATCACACCCCTGACTTGTGCCTTGTAGATGGTGAACAGGCTTTGGGGAGTCAGGAGGTGCAGAATTCCCAGCCTCTTACATGATCTTGTAGCTACAATATTTATATGGCTGGTCCAGTTCAGTTCCTGATCAATGGTAACCCCCAGGTTGTTGATTATGGGAGATTCAGAGATGGTTAAGTCATTGAATGACAAGGGCAGGTGGTTGGATTTTCCCTCATTGGAGATGATCATTACCTGGCCTGAATGTTACTTGCCAGTTGTCAGCCCAAGCCTGAATGTTGTCCTGGTCTTGCTGCATATGGACATGGACTGCTTCAGTATCCGAGGGGTTGCGAATGGTGCTGGACATTGTGCAATCATCAGCAAACATCCCCATTCCTGACCTTATGATGGAAGGAAGGTTATTGATGAAGCAGTTAAATATGTAAAAACAAAAAAACTACTGTGGATGCTGGAAATCCAAAACAAAAACAAAATTACCTGGAAAAACTCAGCAGGTCTGGCAGCATCGACGGAGAAGAAAAGAGTTGACGTTTCGAGTCCTCATGACCCAGAACTGTTCTGCTGAAGGGTCATGAGGCCTCGAAACGTCAACTCTTTTCTTCTCCGCCGATGCTGCCAGACCTGCTGAGTTTTTCCAGGTAATTTTGTTTTTGAAGCAGTTAAAGATGGTTGGGCCTGAGGACGCTACCCTGAGGAACCCCTTCAGTACTGTCATGGACCTGAGATGGTTGACCTCATCACCTCCCCCAACCCACAAATTTACTGCTCGTCATCGCCTCTCTTGACCCTCCGCCTCGCTTGCTTCCCTTTCCCGAATGCTCATTGCTACTCTCCTCAGATCTCGGGAGAGAGGTGGCGAGAGGGAAGAGAGTAAGTGGGAGAGGGGCAGGTGTTGGGAAGTAGGTGAGCCGGAGGGTTGGTTGAAGTGGCCAGTAGGAAGCAGTGATTGGGACAATGGGGGAAGGGAAGCAGTGAGAGGGAGTTGGGAAACTGTGAACAGGAAGCTAGTAGAAAGAGTTGGTAAGTTATTCAGAGTTAGTTTGTTATTAAGAGGTAGTAAGAGGATTTTTGGCCCAGTTAAGATCGAGGCAGCAGATAGGTATTTCTTTAAGTTCACTGGTCATAAGCATAATGCACCCTTATTAAATGTTGTATTTTGGGAAAGAGATTTTCATTCAGCATGTTGTTCTGTGAGGAACACATAAAGAGGGCTCAGTGAGAACCAGCTGTTCTTCACAATAATTCTTATTGAATTTCAATTCTTCATTTGAAAATTTCAGCTGCCATTTATTTGGCCAAAAGATTTGATATTGGTTCCACTGGGGCTCGAACCCAGGACCTTCTGCGTGTAAAGCAGACGTGATAACCACTACACTATGGAACCTTGCCCTTATTGCCATACTGGCTATGTCAGTGGAGTTTATGGTTGTATTTTGCATTTGGAAGTGTTTCCTAAGTGGCCAGCTCTTTGCTTTTTCCACAAATGTTTGCATTTACCTTAAAGTTGGGAGGAGGGGTTAGCTCAATAGTATCATTTTTTGTCTTCAATCATGGAGCCCCCAGCACTCAAACAAAAAACAGGAAAAATGAGTGCGGGCCAGGAGCTGGCGGGAAGTGGATAAGTGAGGATGTGTGGAGAGTAATTGTGAAGCAAGCCTTTGGGGGTGGTGGGGTGGGGAATAGTGAGAAAGGACGTGTGGCAGAAATCCGCTGAACAGACTTGGGAAATTGCAGAAGGAAATGCACAATTTGGACGATGCAATTTTCACTGTCAGCCAGTAAAGGTCGCTATACCCGGAATTTCCTCGAAGCCCGGATAGCTCAGTCGGTAGAGCATCAGACTTTTAATCTGAGGGTCCAGGGTTCAAGTCCCTGTTCGGGCGATGCTTTTAATTCTGAATTATCGTTTCTCATGCAAATTATTCTGTCTCCGTTCGCTCACGATCATCTCTTTATGATATTTCAAAGATTTGCTGGTGCTAGGTGAAAGGGATTTTCTGATGCGATCTTTTAAGGCACTTTGAATTGCGTTTTTTTTTTCGAAATTATCAATCACTATTTTCATCCAGCCCCAAGTGACACGGTTATGCGAAGCTGATCTTCCCTGCTCTCCAAATAAAACTCTTTTAATTCCATCCATGACACTTAATTTTCAATTATGATTTACTTTATAACATTTTCTAAATTTATTTTGGAACTTTGCAGGCAACTTGATGTTTTGAAGCGGCCGTTTATAATGACTTTGCTTTAAAGTGTAAATTAAGGTGTTATTTTCAGTGACAAATTTTTCATTCACCGGCCGTTGTGGTGTACTATCTACAAGATGCAATGCAGCAACTCTCTCGGCCTTTTGGCTAAGATCAAGTGTTGCAGGGGCGACACCATGGTCCTGCCAAGGCAAGGTCGGGATGGAAGGGCTATAACCAATCGCAATCGAAATCCATACCGTGGGTTACCTATCACCGTCCGAGTCACGGTGAACCACAGCGAAGGAGGATCACCTATGGATCGGGGCTTCTTCACCAGGAGGATCCTGTTGAAGGCGTGCGGCTTCCAAGCTCCGGAGATCTTCACCCTGCATGACTCCCGCAAAGGTGGTTATTTTGACGTGACGTTCAAGTGGGTGGCAGACTGCGTCCGGCTCCTGAGGGTGTTCGAGGAGAAGAGAGACCTGCCGGAGATGAAGATCCTGACGGCGGAGCTGCACTTTTCTCTGCCGTTGCAACGGGAACGTGTGGTGATGGTGCATGTGTACAACCCCTTCGTCCCTGTCGCCGAGGTGGTCACCTTCCTCACCAGGTACTTCGATAAGGTGGGGAGCGGCACCGAGATTCGAGACGACTTGGGGATCTGGACAGGCAAACGCCTGTTTAAGGTCACGCTAAAGACCGATGGTAAGGGAGCCATTTTCCACCCTCCTTCCAGTTTCGCTATCGGGGGAAACCGTGGCTACCTGGTCTACGCTGGGCAACCCAAGCATTGTCGCTCATGCGGCAAGGCTGGTCATGTGGCGGCCAACTGCAGCGCCTCCCTCTGCAAGATCTGCAAACAGGAAGGGCACCAGACAAAAGACTGCAAACAGGCCAAGTGCTGCAACCTGTGTGGCGAGGCAGGTCACCTCTACAGGACCTGCCCCAAACGCTGCCGTACTTACGCACAGGCAGCCAAAGCCGACCAGGGGGAAGCAGAAGAAATGTTTCGTGTCACTCCAACCACCAAGGCCCCCAGGGAGCTCAACGGGACAAAGGAGGACACAGAGAGAGACAAGGTGGAGAAAGAGATTGAGGCAACAGAGAGCCAATCAACAGCACTACCCCCTGAACCTCCCAGTCCTCAGGACAGCGAATCAATGGAGGAGGAGGCAGCAGTGGAAAAGCAGCAGGGGGAGTGGCGGACGGTGAAGAACAAGAAAAGTAAGAAGGAGCGAAGAAGAAGCAAAGGCATTTCCCAGAGAAGCGGCAAGAGGCGTCTCCCATTCGACACGGATGACAAGGGCAGCAGCTCTTCGGATGATGAAGTGCCAGGGCGGCACCGACAGAAGAGGCGGAAAAGCTCCAGGGCGTTGGAGGACGAGACACCCGAGCTCCAGAAAATTGGAGACAACAAGGAGACCAGTGCACCCCAACTTTGCCTGCAACCTGAGGAGGCCAGTGCACCACAGCCCCTGGAATCTGGGAGCAGTGAGGCAATCATCGCACCCCAGCTCCAGGAAGCCGGGAACAGCAACACCCCAGAGGGGGTGAGTTTTGGAGAAGCTTCTCCAGCAAAGGTCATCTCAAAACCCGCTCTCTACGTGAACCTCCAGATGCCACTGGAGCAGAACACGGCCAAGGAGATCTACCTCAGCCCATCCAAAGTGAAGGAATTTGAGCTCACTACGGGTATGAAGGAGCAGACTAAAGGTCTGGGACTCTCAGAGACAGTGGGTTTGGTAGGAGAATAAATGCTTTAAAATGGGTTTAAAGATTGTATCCATAAATGTGCGTAGCATTAAATCTACTACGCGATGTGTTGCGACCTTGGACTACCTAGCCAAGGTCAAAGCTGACCTGTTGTTTCTGCAGGAGTGTGCGATACCGCACCTCAGCTCCTACAGGCAATGGTCACGATGGTGGTCCCATGGGCCATCGATCTGGTCGGGCGGAAACGACTCTCGTTCCTCCGGCCTGGGTATTCTGCTGCGGGGAGGCAACTTCACCGTCTCCGAGGTTAAGGAGGTGGTGGGCGGGCGACTCCTCGTAGCAGACGTAATGTACAAGAACGCTCCACTCCGGTTAATTAACGTGTATGGCCCAGCACAAGGGGCTGAGCGGCTGGAGGTTTTTCAGCAGCTCCCACTGCTGCTGGCGACCTCCAGGCCGGTCATTCTGGGCGGTGACTTCAGCTGCATCATCGATGCGGCTGGACGATCCGGCAGGGCCGGCAGCAGATTGGACGCTACGTCCAGATCCCTGATGGAAACAGTTAAGGATGCCAAGCTGCACGACGTCTTCAGCAACCCTGCAGACGGAGCGCAGCGTAGATACACCTGGTCGCGGCCAGACGGGTCCATTCGTTCCAGGATAGACTTCCTGTTTGTGTCCCGTGCATTCACAGTCAGATCCACCGAGGTCAAGCCGGTGTTCTTCTCTGACCACTGCCTCCTACTGGCGGACTGCCACTTGGAGAAGGACCTGAGGGTGGGCAGGGGGGCATGGAAGCTAAATGTGCAACGGCTGACCCCAGAGAACATTGAGGAGCTCAAGAGGGATTACAAAGGTTGGAGAACCGTGAAACCCCTCTTTGAGTCCCTGACACACTGGTGGGAAGCGATCAAGGGAAGCATCAAGAGGTTTTTCATCCTCAAAGGCACCCAGAAAGCTAGAAAGGAACAGAGGGAAATGTCCCGACTCCAGAAAAAGATGCAGAATCTGCTCCGGCTGCAGTCGATGGGGGTCGATGTCAAGGAGGAGCTCCAAGAGGTGAAGGGCCAGCAAGCCTCGCACTTTGCCTCGGAGGCCTCCAAGATCATCTTCCGTTCCAGAGTCCGCTCCGTGGAGCAGGATGAGACGTGCTCACGTTTCTTCTTCCAAAAGGTACACAGAGAGCGCTCTGTGATCAGCAGCCTGAAGGAAGAAGACGGCTCAGTAAAGTCATCACGGTCCGACATTCTGAGGATCAGCAAATCCTTTTATGCCGGATTGTATGACGTGAAGCCCACGGACAGCACGGCCTCCCAGTCCTTCCTGTCCTCTATCACGGAGGTCTTAGACCACAGTACGCGGGAGAGCCTGGACAAACCGCTAACTCCTGATGAACTGACTAAGGCCCTTGAGTCCTTCAAGAAGAGTAAAACTCCCGGAAGCGACGGCTTGCCGGCGGAGTTGTATTGGGCTCTGTGGGACTTGATCGGCCCAGACCTGCTAGGAGTGTACGAGAGTATGCTCCTGGCCGGTAGTATGTCAGAATCCATGAGGAAAGGCATCATCACCCTCACCTACAAGCACAAGGGGGAAAGGGAGGAAATTAGAAATTGGCGACCCATTTCACTGTTGAATGTGGACTATAAGATTCTGTCCAAGGTCATCGCCAATCGGGTCAAATCCGCTCTGGAATTGGTGATTCACCCTGACCAGACCTGCTCTGTGCCAGGCAGGAAGATCTCTGACAGCCTGGCACTGCTCAGGGATACGATTGCCTATGTACAGGACAGGGGTGTGGATACCTGCCTCATCAGCTTGGATCAGGAGAAGGCCTTTGACAGAATATCGCACACCTACATGGGGGATGTGCTCTCCAAAATGGGCTTTGGGGAGGGAATTCGAAATTGGATCCAACTGCTCTACACTAACATCAGTAGCGCAGTCTCAATCAATGGGTGGGAAACAGATAGCTTTCCGATTAAATCTGGAGTCAGGCAGGGCTGTCCTCTCTCGCCTGTCCTTTTCGTGTGTTGCATAGAACCCTTTGCCGAGTCCATCAGGAAGGATCCGGGCATAAGAGGAGTGACGATCCCAGGCAGTGGAGGCACTCAGGTAAAAGCCTCCCTGTACATGGACGACGTCGCCGTCTTCTGCTCGGATCCGCTGTCGGTGCGCAGACTGATGCACATCTGCGACCAGTTCGAACTGGCCTCGGGAGCCAAGGTAAATCGTGGGAAGAGCGAGGCCATGTTCTTTGGGAACTGGGCTGACCGATCCTTTGTCCCCTTCACTGTCAGGGCTGACGGCCTGAAGGTGCTGGGGATATGGTTCGGAGGGACCGGGGCATGCGTTAGAAACTGGAAGGAGCGAGTGGCTATGGTGAAAAGGAAACTGGGCATGTGGGAGCGACGCTCCCTCTCCATTGCGGGTAAGAACCTGGTCATCAGGTGTGAGGTACTCTCGCTGTTGCTGTACGTGGCGCAGGTCTGGCCCATTCCAGACTCCTGCGTGATGGCGATCACTCGAGCCATCTTCCGCTTTATCTGGAGGTCGAAAATGGATCATGTCCGCAGGGACGCGATGTACAAGCCTCTAGATAAAGGGGGAAAAAACGTGCCCAACATCGCCCTCATACTGATGGCCACCTTTGTGTGTGGCTGCATCAAGCGGTGCGTAGACCCTCAGTACGCAAACACCAAGTGTCACTACGTGCTGAGGTTCTACCTGTCCCCGGTGTTGCGAAGGATGGGTCTGGCCACGCTGCCGCGGAACGCTCCAAGTAGTTGGACCGTGCCGTACCACCTGTCCCTGGTGGAAAAATTTATGCAGAAAAACACCTTTGACCACAAGTCCATCAGGCAGTGGTCAGCACGTAACGTCTTAGAGGCCCTGAGGGAAAAGGAGAGGGTGGACCCTGTGGGATGGTTCCCCGAGCAGACTGTCAAAGTCATTTGGCAGAATGCCTCATCGCCAGAACTTTCCAACAAGCACCAAGACGTAGCTTGGCTGGTGGTGAGAAAGGCCCTCCCCGTCAGATCCTTCCTACACGCCAGGAGGCTCACCCCCTCTGCACGTTGCCCTCGAGGTGGCTGTGGTGGGGAAGAGACCGTTGTTCACCTCCTTGTGGATTGTGCCTTTGCAAAGAAAGTCTGGAGAGAGATGCAGTGGTTGCTGTCGAGGTTCATCCCGAGCAGTTCTGTGACACAGGACTCTGTGCTCTACGGGCTGTTCCCAGGGACACACACCGAGACAAACATCAACTGCAGCTGGAGGATCATCAACTCGGTGAAAGACGCGCTTTGGTCTGCCCGAAACTTGTTGGTCTTCCAGCACAAAGAGTTGTCCCCGACCGATTGTTGCGGACTGGCACAATCCAAAGTCCAGGACTATGTGCTGAGGGACGCACTAAAGCTTGGGGCAGCTGCCGCAAAGGCGCAATGGGGAAGGGTCGCTGTCTAAGACCTTTCTACCACAGCGCACCGAGAGACTGGGAACTGTTTAGAGCCCCTCGGGCTGTACAGATCAAAATGAAAGGCTGTAAATGATTGTAATATTGTTTGTACTGATGCACTTGGTGATACATTTTGTAAAAGTTTAACCTGGATTGTACCCTTGTAATGTTGTTTTTGAAATGGTTTGGAATGTGATTGAAGATATTTTATGAATAAAGTATATTTTTACAAAAAAAAACTCTCCAAAACTTCTTGGCACTTTCCAAACTCGCAAACTCCACCAAAGACAAGGGCGGTAGATGCATGGGATGTCAGCACCTGTAATTTCCCCTCCAACCCACAGACCGTGGGTTTGAACAGATTAGCTTAAAGGTGGACAATCCCCAGGCCCAGATGAGATGTATCCCAGGCAAGGGAGGAGATTGCAGGGGCTCTGACGCTAATTTTCAAATCTTCTCTGGCCACAGTAGAGGTGCAAGAGGACTGGAGGACAGTGAATGTGGAACCATTATACAAGGGTAGTAGGGATAAACCAGGTAATTACTGGCCAGTGAGTTGAACATCAGTGGTAGGGAAACTATTGGAAAAAATTCTGAGGGACAGGATTAATCTCCACTTGGAGAGGCAGTGATCAATCAGGGATAGTCAGCATGACTTTATCAGGGGGAGATCATGCCCAACAAATTTGATTGAATGTTTCCAGGCGGTGACTATATGTGTCGATGAGGGTAGTGCTGTTGATGTAGTCCACATGGACTTCAATAAGGCTTTTGACAAGGCCCCGCATGGGAGAATGGTCAAGAAGGTAAGAGACCATGGGTCCCAGGGCAATTTGGCAAATTGGATACAAAATTGGCTTAGTGGCAGGAGGCAGAGGGTGATGGTTGAAGGTTGTTTTTGTGAATGGAAGCCTGTGATGAGTGGTGTACCACAGGGATCGGTGGGATCTTTGCAGTTTGTAGGGTACATTAATGATTTCAACGTGAATATAGGAGGTATGATCAGTAAGTTTACAGAAAACTCGAAAATTGGTGGTGTTGTAAACAGTGAGGAGGAAAACCTTAGATTATAGGATGATATAGATGGGCTGGCAAGAGGGGCAGAGCTGTGGCAAATTGACTTTAATCCCGAGAAGATGCATTTTGGGAGGACTAACACAGCAAGGGAATACACAATGAATGGTAGGACCATACGAAGTACAGAGGATCAGAGGGACTTTGGTGTACATGTCCATATACCCCTGAAGACAGCAGCACAGGTAGATAAGGTGGTTAAGAAGGCATATGGGATACTTGCCTTTATTGGATGAGGCATAGAATATAAGAGCAGGGAGGTTATGTTGGAGCTGTATAAAATGCTAGTTTGGCCACAGCTAGGGTACTGTGTGCAGTTCTGGTTGCCACACTATAGGAAGGATGTGATTGCACTGGAGAGGGAGCAGAGGAGACTCACCAGGATGTTGCCTGGGCTGGAGCATTTCAGCTATGAAGAGAGACTGGATAGACCTGGGTTGTCTTCCTTAGAGCAGAGATGGCTGAGGGAGGGGGCCTGATGGAGGTGTACAAAATTATGAGGGGCATAGATAGGGTAGATAGGAAGAAACGTTTCCCCTTAGCGGGGGTGTCAATAACCAGGGAGTATAGATTTAAGGTAAGGGGCAGGAGGTTTAGAGGGGATCTGAGGAAAACGTTTTTCACCCAGAGTGTGGAGGGTATCTGGAATTCACTGCCTGAGGGGGTGGCAGAGGCAGGAACCCTCACAACATTTCAGAAGTATTTAGGTGAGCATTTGAAACGCCATAGCACACAGGGCTACTGGCCAAGTGCTGGGAAATTGGATTAGAATAGATAGGTGCTTGATGGCTGGCATGGACATGATGGGCCGAAGGGCCTGTTTCGGTGATGTATAACTGTATGACCATCCTAACTTGGAACTATATCACCGTTTCATCACCGTTGTTGGATCCAAGCCTCTGTTCAGTCTAAATCCTGGAACTCCCTTCCGAACAGCACTATGGATGTACCTAAACCCACATGGGCTGCAGCGGTTCAAGGGGGTGGCTTAGTACCACCTTCTCAAGGGTACTGGGGATGAGCAACAGATGCTGGCCCAGCCAGTGATGCCCACCTCTTTATTTTGATTGACAAGCTTACTCTCCACCCACTGACATTGCTTAAAGTTGTAAACTTGGTACTGCCTTTTTTTTGGTGAAAGATGTGTGAAAGTTCCCACAGCACCATTGTGAAGAGGGGCAGGGGATTAATGCCTGGGGTTCTATGTATATCTACACTGTACACTTCAAAATAGCTTAATTGCCTGCAAAGAGTTTTGGGATACCTTAATGCTGTGAAAGGTGCTACACAAAGGCCAGCCTTTCCTTCACCTTTAACAGAGCATGAGGGCAGATGGTGAAAACTTGTGCAAAGAGATAGGGTGAAATGGGAATTTGAAATGAAAGAAGAGATGTGGAGAGGCTTTGGGAGGTCATTTCAGAGTTTGGTCCTGGGCCGATGATGGTATGCCCATCAGCGTTGGAGCGATTAAAATCTGGGCTGCTCAAGCATTCAGAATTAGACGAGTGCAGATGTCTTGGAGTATTGAGGTTTTGCTGGCATTGTGGAAAATTACTGCCTTAGGGAAGTGTGATTTATTTAAATAACTGTTTTTTTTTAAAAGGAATTTAAAAATCTGCTTTAAGGGGAACCAACATAGGTCATCGAGTGCATGGGACAAGATTTTATGGGACATGGGCAGCGGAGTTTTGGATGACCTCAAATTTATGGAGGGCAGAATATGGACGGTTGGTGAGCAGTGCATTGGGATAGTCAAGTCCAGAGGTAGCAAAGTCATTGCTGAGGCTTCCAGCAGCAGATCAGTCGAAGCAGATGGGGTGTCGGGTCACTGCTAAATACCAAAGAAAAATAATATTTAATATTCCTGTCATCTCTCCATCGTTTCCTGGGCTAATATCCTTTCTATCCCTTTATGGTCTTATTCTCATCACTGCCCTCCATATTATAGGGACATAGGAAATAGGGGCGCAAGTAGGCCATCCAACTCATTGAGCCTTCTCCAGAATTCAAACAGACCATGGCCGATCATCTTTCTCAACGTCATTTCCCCCCACTACCCTCATATCCTTGATGTCATTAGTATCCAGAAACCTACCAATTTTTGTCTTGAAGATACTCAATGATTGAGCTTCCACACCTCTCTGGAATAGAGAATTCCAAAGATTCACCAACTTCGGAATGAATAAATTCCTCCTCACCTCAGTGCTAAATGGCCTGCCCCTCATTGTGAGATTGCGTCCCCTGGTCCTGGAGTCACCAGCCAGGGGAAACATTCTATCCACATCTACCTTGTCACGCCGTGGAAGAATTTTGTAAGTTTCAATGACATCACTTCTCATTCTTCGAAATTCTGGGGTATAGAAACCTAGTTTCCTCAATCACTCCTCACAGGGCAATCCCGTCATCCCAGAGATTAGTCTGATGAGCATCCACTGCAATCCCTCTAAAGCAAATACATTCTTCCTTAGATAAGGAGAAGAAAATTGTGCACAGTACTCCAGGTGCAGTCTCACCAAGGATCTACACAACTGCAGCAAGACATCTTTACTCCTGTACTCAAATCCCCTTGCAATGAAGGCCAGCATACCACTTGCATTCCTAATTGCTTGCTGCACCTGTATGCTAGCTTTTGGTGCCTCATGAGCAAGGACACCCAGGTCCCTTTGGACATCAACATTTGCCAAGCTCTCACCATTTAAAGGTTACCCTGCATTTCTATTTTTTTCTACCAAAGTGGATAACTGAACACTTATTCATATTATATTATGTCTGCCATCGTCTTGCTCATTCACTTAACCTGTCCAAATCCCCGTGATGCCTCATTGCATCTTCCTCACAACTCACATTCTCACCTAGTTTTGTGTCATTAGCAAACTTGGAAATATTACATTTGGTCCCCACATAAAAATGATTTATATAGATCAATAAGAGCTGTGGCCCCTGCTCAGATCCTTATGGTACCCCACTAGTAACACCCTGCCACCCTGAGAATGGCCAGTTTATTCCTACTCTCTGATTTCTGCCTGTTAGCCAATCCTTAATCTATACCAATGCACCACCCCAATCGCATTTTACAAGGCCACAAGGCCATAAGACGGAGGAGCAGAAGTAGACCATTTGGCCCATTGAGTCTGCTCTGCCATTGAATGAGATCATGGCTGATCTGATAACCCTCAGCTCCACTTTCCTGCCTTTTCCCCACAACCCCTAATTCCCTTACTGATTAAAAATCTGTCCATCTCAGCCTTGAATATACTGTACAACCCAGCCTCTACAGCCCTCTGCGGTAAAGAATTCCACAGATTCACTACCCTCTGAGAGAATAAATTCCTCCTCATCTATGTCTAAAATGAGCGACCCCTTACTCTGAGATAATGCCCTCTGGTCATAGACTCTCCCACAAGGGGAAACAACCTCTCAGCATCTACCCTGTTAAGCTCCCTGAGAATCTTATATGTTTCAATAAGGTCATGTCTCGTTCTTTTAAACTCCAATCAACACAGGCCCAAACTACTCAACCTCTCCTCATAAGAAAATCCTTCCATGCCCGGGACCAACCTCGTGAACCTTCTCTGGACTCCCTCCAATGGTCGTATATCTTTCCTTCGATAACGGGACCAAAACTGCTCTCAGTATTCTAGGTGTATCCTAACTAGTGCCTTGTATAGTTTTAACAAGCCTTCCCCATTTTTATACTCCATTTCCTTTGAAATAAAGGCCAATGCCAATTCGCCTTCCCTATTACCTGCTGAACTTGTATGTTAGCTTTTTGGAATTCATGCATGGTGATCCCCAAATCCCTCTGGTTGTAGCTTTCTGCAGTCTTTCTCCATGTAAATAACATTCAGTTCCTCTATTCTTCCTGCCAAAATGCATAAGCTCACATTTTTCCACATTATAATCCATCTGCCAAGTTTTTGCCCACTTACTTAACCTGTCTATATCCCTTTACAGACTCTGTGTACTCCTCACCACTTACTATCTCAACTATTTTTGTGTCATCCACAAACTTGGCAATAGTACATTCACTTCCCTCATCTAAGTCATTTATATATATTGTAAATAATTGAGACCCTAGTATTGACCCTTGAGGCACTCCACTAGCTACAGATTACAATACTGAAAATGCCCCCCGCCCCACCCCACCCCCCAACCCTTAACTCAACTCCCTGTCTTCTATTAGTTAGCCAATCCTCTATCCATGCTAATATACTACACCCAACACCATGGGATGTTAGCTAAAAGCAAAACACTGTAGATTCTGGAAATCCAAAACAAAAACAAAAATACCTGGAAAAATTCAGCAGGTCTGGCAGCATCTGCGGAGAGGAACACAGTTAATGTTTCGAGTCCGAATGACCCTTCAACAGAACTAAGTAACAATAGAAGAGAGATGAAATATAAGCTGCTTTAAGGGGTGGGGGTGGGGGAGGTGGGACAAGTAGAGCTGGATAGAGGGCCAGTGATAGGTGGAGATAACCAAAAGATGTCATAGACAAAAGAACAAAAAGGTGTTGAAGGTGGTGATATTATCTAAGGAATGTGCTAATTAAGAGTAGAAAGCAGGACAAGCAAGGTACAGATAGCCCTAGTGGGGGTGGGGTGGGGTGAAGGAATCAAAAAGGGTTAAAAGGTAGAGATAAAACAATGGATGGAAATACATTTAAAAATAATGTAGATAGGTGGGAAAAGAAAAATCTATATAAATTGTTGGAAAAAAGGGTGGGGGGGGGGGTGGTGGGAAGCGGAAAGGGGGTGGGGATGGAGGAGAGAGTTCATGATCTAAAACGTGGGCATGAGAGCAGGGTGGAGTGTTGAAATGGCAAGCGACAGGGAGGTCTGGGTAATGCTTGCGGACAGACCGAAGGTGTTCAAACGCAGACTGCGTGACCGCTTTGTAGAACACCTTCGGTCTGTCCGCAAGCATTACCCAGACCTCCCTGTCGCTTGCCATTTCAACACTCCATCCTGCTCTCATGCCCACATGTCCGTCCTTGGCTTGCTGCATTGTTCCAGTGAAGCTCAATGCAAACTGGAGGAACAGCACCTCATCTTCTGACTTGGCACTTTACAGCCTTCCGGACTGAATATTGAGTTCAACAATTTTAGATCATGAACTCTCTCCTCCATCCCCACCCCCTTTCTGATCCCCCCCTACTTTTTTCCAACAATTTATATAGATTTTTCTTTTCCCACCTATTTCCATTATTTTTTAAATGTATTTCCATCCATTGTTTTATCTCTACCTTTTAGCCTTTTTTGATTCCTTCACCCCACCCCACCCCCACTAGGGCTATCTGTACCTTGCTTGTCCTTCTTTCTACCCTTAATTAGCACATTCCTTAAATAATATCACCACCTTCAACACCTCTTTGTCCTTTTGTCTGTGACATCTTTTGTTTATCTCCACCTATTACTGACCCTCTATCCAGCTCTACTTGTCCGCCCCCCTACCCCCCCATTAAACCAGCTTATATATCACATCTCTTCTATTTTTACTTAGTTCTGTTGAAGGGTCATTCGGACTCGAAACATTAACTCTGTTCCTCTCCACAGATGCTGCCAGACCTGCTGAATTTTTCCAGGTATTTTTGTTTTTGTTTACCATGGGATCTTATCTTATTAAGAAGCCTCATGTGTGGTACCAAATTGAACGCCTTTTGGAAATTCAAATATATTACATCGACTGGTTCCACGTTATCTATCAGGCTTGTTACCTCCTCAAAGAATTCTAATAAATTCGTCCGGCATGATTTCCCCTTCATGAAGCCATGCTAACTCTGCTTGATTATATTATGCATTTCTAAATGCTCTGCTATTACATGCTTTATAATAGTCTAACATTTTCCCAATGACAGATGTTAAGCTAACTGGCCTATATTGACTTGTTTTTGTCTCCCTCCCTTTTTGAATAAGGGCGTTACATTGGCAGTTTTCCAATCCTCTGGGACTTTTCCAGAATCTAGGGATTCTTGGAAGATTGCTACCAGTGTATGCACTATTTGTGTAGCTACTTCATTTAATATCCTAGGATGCAACCCATCAGGTCCAAGGACTTATCAGACTTTAGCCCCATTAGTTTCCTGAGTACATTTTTTCTAGTGATCATTGTTATATTTATTTCCTCCCCTCGTTTTGCCCTTTGATTATTTTGTATTTTTGGTATGCTATTAGTGTCTTCTACTGTGAAGACTGATGCAAATTATTTATTCAACTCCTCTGCCATTTCCTGGTTCCCCAATATTATTTCCCCAGCCTAATTCTGTAAGAGTCCTATGTTCACTTTTGCCTCTCCCTTTCTTTTTACATATTTAAAAAAGCTCTTACGGACCGTTTTTATACTACTTGTTAGTTTACCCTCAAAGTTTATTTTCTCCCTCTATTATTTTTTTGGTCATCTTTTGTTGGTTTTTAAAACTTTCCCAATCCTCTGGGTTACCACTAACCATTGCCACATTGTCCTCATCCTGTCCATGATAGCATTCACCACCTACACATGCCAGGAATACTTATCATCTGGCATGGCAGGCATCCTGCTTATAATCTCTCTACCTCTATTCATGCAGGGCAAGCTGGCACACAACAAGAGGGAGAGGTTGCGGACTGGTGGAGAAATGCCTGAAATCTCAGTCCTCGTGGACTTGAAAATAGAGCTACCCAGCTGTCCAGCGAGGATCTGGACCATTCCTGCGCTAATGGTGAGGTCGGCATTGCTCTATGAAATGAAGATCCAGCAGTGCAGCATCCATTGGACAACCATGCTGTGAGTGACGTGTCCTACTGCCTTGCACTAATTATCTTGTTTACTAATGTCCCGTGCGGCCTTATCAAAAATCCTTCCAAAAATCCAAATACACCACATCCACTGTTCTCCTTTCTCTGTGCTACAGGTAACATCTTCAGAAACCTCCAACAGGTTTGTCAAATATTATTTCACTTTCATATATCCGTGTTGATTCTTCTTAATCATATCATTATTTTCCAAATATCTAGCTATCACATTCTTTATAAGAGATTCCAACATTTTCCCTGCTACTGATGCGAAACTAACTGGCCTGTCATTTCCTGCTTTCTCTCTCTCCTCCCTCCTTAAACAGTGGGGTTACAATTTGCTACTTTCCACTCTGCTGGAACCTTTCCAGAATCTGTAGAATTTTGAAAGATAATCACCAATGCATCCAGTATTTCTCAAGCCACCTCCTTCAATAACCTGGGATGAAGCTCCTCTGGCCCTGGGGATTTATCAACTTTCAATCCAATTAATTTTTCGAGTACTACTTCTTTGTTAAAATTATTTCTTTCAGTTCCTCATTCTCACAAGCCTAGGTTCCTTAGTATTTCGGGAAGATTTCCTATTTCTTCCTCCGTGAAGATAGGCATTAGTTTCTTCGCCATTTCCCTATTCTCCATTATAAATTCTCCTGCCTCCGCCTGTAATGGACACAGATTTGTCGAAGCTGTTCTTTTCCTTTCTAAAAAAACCTAAAGATGCTTTTACAGTCCGCCTTTATGTTCCTCACTAGCTTGTGTTCATATTCCTTTTTCCCTTTCTTTATCAGTTTCTTCGTCATCTTTTGCTGGATTCTAAATTGCTCCCAGTAATCAGATTTCTGACTACATTATGAGCCACTTCCTTTGATCTGATGCAATCTGATGCCACGGTTGATTCACCTTTCCTGTTGGCTTTTTGTGCCTAGAAGAATGTACATTTGTTGTAGACCACGTAATACATTTTTGAATACTAGCCATTGCCTGTATACCATCAAATCTTTTCAAGTATTTTCGCAATACACAATAGCCAACTTGCCCCTCGTACTTTCATAATTTCCTTTGTTCAGATTTAGGACCCTAGTTTCAGACTGAACGCTGTCACTTCCAACCTTAATGTAAAATTCCATCAGATTAAGATCACTATTTCCTAATGGCTGCTTTAAAGCAAGATTATTAATTAGCCATTTCTCGTTAGGTAATACGAAATATAAAATAGCCCGATCCAGAGTTGGTTCCTCAACATACTGCTCCAGAAGCCCATCTCCTACACACTCCAGGAATTCGTCCTCGGCAGCATTAGTGTTAATTAAAAACAGAAACAGAATTACCTGGAAAAACTCAGCAGGTCTGGCAGCATCGGTGGAGAAGAAAAGAGTTGACGTTTCGAGTCCACATGACCCTTCAACAGAACTGGAGTATAGTTAGGAGAGGGGTGAAATATAAGCTGGTTTAAGGTGGGGGGTGGGGGGGAGAGAAGTTGAGGGTGGGGTGGTTGTAGGGACAAGCAAGCAGTGATAGGAGCAGATAATCAAAAGATGTCACAGACAAAAGGATCCCCCGCCCCCCACCTTAAACCAGCTTATATTTCACCCCTCTCCTAACTATACTCAGTTCTGTTGAAGGGTCATGTGGACTCGAAACGTCAACTCTTTTCTTCTCCACCGATGCTGCCAGACCTGCTGAGTTTTTCCAGGTAATTCTGTTTTTGTTTTGGATTTCCAGCATCCGCAGTAGCTTTTTGTTTTTATCTTAGTGTTAATTAAGTTCACTCAGCCTATCTGTAAAAGCGAACCTACGCCATTATAACTGTGTAATGGAAGCACCTAAGAAATATTTTAAGATTTTCTATCGTGTTCCTAGATGATTTAACTTCAAGTTCCTCTTTGCCTCAATAAATGTTTTTCCTAATTGTGTTTTTCGGAGATTTCTTTGAAAGCAAAGCAAGAATCTGAACCCCAGTCACGCAGATTCAAAGTCTCAGGCGACATTATTGGACATATTCAACAGTAAACAGTTTTTTGAGGTGGTGGGGGCGGGTCAGGGTGGCGGGGGGGTTGCTGTCACTCAAGGGGGAGATAGACAGCAGGCAAATCAAAGAAGTTGCCGCAAAAAAAAACACATTTCATGTAATACTCCGCACCAACTCCGTCCCAAGTCAACGTTGATAGAGGATACAACGTGCAGAGAGGATAAGGCAATACGGCGAATGTTGAGTTAGATATAGAGAACTCCAAACCCCTCAAGGACCAGGTGAGGGTAGGAAGTGGAGCGTTGATAGTGAAAGGGAAATTCTGAAAGCAAACAACAGCAGCAACAATCTGCATTCATGTGGCGCCTGAAGATAAGAGCATCCCAAACCGTGAGGAGTGATATGAATCAGCACCGGACACTGACTCCCACAAGTGCAAAACGTGACTCGGTTGGGAGCACTGCTACCTATAACCACCCCTCAGCTGATGAATCATTACATCCGCTAATAAAGAGAGTTTGCAAGTGGCACAAAAGGGCAATAAGAGCACAGAATATACTCTGAGGGGCAGCAAGTGGTGAAGTTCAATGTCTGTCCCGAGAGTGACTTGTTCGTCCAAAGCTGCCCCGAGTCCCGAAGGACACGATACAAGCCTGGAGGTGGACATGTTCATGACAGGGTTGGTCAGAGTGACGACCAAATAGTGCCAGGGGCAGGCGGCCTCCCACCTTCACACTGAGGACTCCTTTCATGGAGTATTGAGCTGTGTGGTCTGGAATAAATCTTTCCCAACAACTATGTAACTCTGAGTACATTCACAGTTCTTGACTTTTTTTTATCCGGGAGTGGGACATGAACCTACAACCTTCTGACTCAAAGGTGAGGGTGCTATGAACTGAGCCACAGCTGACACCTCCGGACTTCATAGTGCGTGGCCCAGCCGCTGTGCTAAATTGGTCAGATTAGCCGTTCAAATCTGGGCACCCATGTGGCGCTGAGATCCATCAGCAGCCGCACAAACCAATATATCCACCACTCACCATAACTTGCCTTCACGGCCATATCCCCTCCCTCGGCGGCTGTCAACATTTCATCACATTTCCACTGCTCTTCAGCCCCGAAGTCGGGTCATACGGACTCGAAACGTTAACTCTGTTTCTCTCTCCACAGATGCTGCTCCAGACCTGCTGAGTTTTTCCAACATTTTCTGTTTTTGTTTCAGATTTCCATCATCCGCAGTATTTTGCTTTTACCTTAGTGTTGAATTCGCTGCCATTTCTCTTCCAGGAATATCTACCTTGAGATTTCCAGCATCTGTATATTTTGCTTACATCCATTTTTTTTGGGGAAAATATACTTTATTTGTAAAATATCTGAAAGAACATACAAACCATTTCAAAATCGCCATCACAAAACGTGCAATCATATCCAACTTTTCCACATAGACCATGAGGCACTTCAATACAATTGATGAATATTACAGGCAACTCAGCATGGCCATTACAGACAGTCAGACAGAGCAATGGTATTCAAATTAACTACATAGATCATGTTGCACTCTCAGGTGCTTCAATGCAATTATGATACACTTAGTATTCACTGCATACATTCCTT
This sequence comes from Cetorhinus maximus, assembly GCF_964194155.1. Lineage (NCBI taxonomy): Eukaryota > Metazoa > Chordata > Chondrichthyes > Lamniformes > Cetorhinidae > Cetorhinus > Cetorhinus maximus. The sequence goes on along the minus strand of NC_135913.1, from coordinate 521,927 downwards.
TGGAGTCATACAGTCTGAGGGGTCTATACAATTCCCATCTTCTCGGTGCACTATGGCAGAAAGGTCTTAGACAGCAACCTTTCCCCATTGCGCCTTTGCAGCGGCTGCCCCAAGCTTTAGTGCATCCTTCAGTATGTAGTCCTGGGCGTTGGAATGTGCCAGTCTGCAACACTCAGTCGGGGACAACTCTTTGGACTGGAAGACCAACAAGTTCCGGGCAGACCAAAGAGCGGCTTTCACCGAGTTGATGATCCTCCAGCTTCAGTTGATGTTTGTCTCGGTACGGTGTCCCTGGGTACAGTCTGTGGAGCACAGAGTCCTGTGTCACGGAACTGCTCGGGATGAATCCTGACCAAAACCACTGCATCTCTATCCAGACCTTCTTTGCAAAGGCACAATCCACCAGCAGGTGAACAACAGTCTCTTCCCCACTACAGTCACCTTGAGGGCAAGGTGCAGAGGGGGTGAGACTCCTGACGTGTTGGAAGGATCTGACCGGTAGGGCCTTTCTCACCACCAGCCAAGCTACATCTTAGTGCTGGTTGGAAAGTCCTGGCGATGAGGCATTTTGCCAAATGGCTTTGACAGTCTGCTCGGGGAACCATCCCACAGGATCCACCCTCTCCTTTTCCCCGCAGGGCTTCTAAGACGTTACGTGCCGAGCACTGCCTGATGGACTTGTGGCCAAAGGTGTTTCTCTGCATAAATTGTTCCATGAGGGACAGGTGGCGCGCACCAAGTCCAAATACTTGGAGTGTTCCGCGGCAGCGTGGCCAGACCCCATCCTTCACAACACCGGGGACCGGTTTTGCTTATATCCACCACTCCACCAGGCCCAGCGAGCCATGGATGCCGGATGCCCGTCATTCATTTTGGTGAAGGGGGTGCCTCACCCCGTGTCCTTGTTTGGTTTTCCTCGTCTGCTTCCCAGCGCTGACAGTTGGAAGGGTCTCCCGAGAGGCTCAACTCTTTACATGTCTCGCAAAACCTTGCAAGCGTGTTAAATTAGCTGCTAGGCCGAGGTGACATCACCTTTCTTCGGTGATAACCAACGCAGAATGGAACCCGGGCTGCGTGAATGGACCTCTGTGTTAGTGCTTCGTCTGGCACACCCAATCCCCATCACATGCATTTGGAAGGGACACCCCCTTGGTTCTTGTGCACATGTTTGCATTTACCTTCAATGAACAGTTAGCTGAATATAATCAATTTTGGCTTTCAATGAACAGCCCCCATTCCCCCATCTCACCACTACCACCCCACCTCCCCCGCCACATAACCACTACCAATAATAAAAAAAGAAAATACGAAAGAGCGTTTACTTGGTGCAGGCTGGGAGCTGGCGGAAAGAGTAAGGATTAAGATTTGTAGTGTGTGTGTTGGAGAGTTGGCGTGTAGAGGCAGTGATAATACACATATCAGAGAAACGCGCTGTCATGTTCGTTGTCAGCCAGTAAAGGTCGCTGTGCCACCTCTTCCTTTGAAGCCCGGATAGCTCAGTCGGTAGAGCATCAGACTTTTAATCTGAGGGTCCAGGGTTCAAGTCCCTGTTCGGGCGCTGCTTTTAGTTCCGAATGATCGATTCTCATCTCAATCATGCAATCGCAGGAATTACGATCGCTTCACCATCGTGAAACTATTTCAAAGAGGCGTTAATGCTTTTCTTTTTAAAGTTCTGACGTCGGTGGTTTAAGGGACTTTGAACGATCTTTTCCAAATCATCAATTATTATTTTCGTCCCGTCCCCAAGAACCACGACTATTTCACCGCTGCACAAATAAAACTGATTAAATTCTACATCCTTCCGTGACCCCTAGTTTTCAAATATAATTTATTTTATAATATTTTCTGAAATTATTTTGAAAATTTGCAGGCAACCTGATGTTTTGAAACGGGGGTTTGTATTGACTTTGTTTTAAAGTGTAAAATGAGTGTTATTTTCATTGACAATTTTTTATTGCTAGTTGCAGCAGTGCGTACCATCGACAAGATGCACTTCAAGCAACTCACCAAGGCTTCTTGGCACATTCCAAACTTACAAGCTCCACCACCTAGAAGGACATTGGCAGCAGATACATAAGAACATACGGACCAGGAACAGGAGTGGGCCACTCGGCCCTTCAAGCTTGCACCGCCATTCAATAAACTCATGGTTGTTCAGATTGTAAGCTCCCACCTAGCCCTCCCCACCACCCCCACCGCTGATAACCTTTCACCCCCCCCTGTTAATCAAGAATCTGCACCGGCCAATGGACATCAGGCTACACTAATCCCATTTTCCAGCGTTTGGACCATAGCCCTGGAGGCTATGGCAACACAATTGAGGAAGAGAGTTCCAAAGACACACGACCTTCTGAGAGAAAGATATTCCCCTCGCCCCTCTTAAATTAGCAACCCCTTATTTTTAAACCATGACAACTGGTTCGAGATTCTCTCGCAAGAGGAAACAACCTCTCCACATCCACCCTGTCAAGACCCCTCAGGATCTTAAAGGTTTCAATAAAGCCATCGCTTACTCTTCTAAACTCCAGTGGATACAAGCCCAACCTGTCCACCCTTCCCTCATAAGACAACCGGCCCATCCCTGATATTAGACTAGTTAACCTTCTCTGTACTGCTTCTAATACATTTACATCCTTCCTCAAATAAGGTGACCAAAATTACACACATTACTCCATATGTGCCCTCACCAGTGCCCTGTACAACTGAAGCATAGCCTCCCTACTTTTACATTCAATTCACCCCTCAGTAAATGTTAACATTCTATCAGCTTTCCTAATTACTTGCTGTGACTGCATACTAACCTTTTGTGATTCATGCACTAGGACACTCAGATCCCTCTGAATCTCAGGGCTCTGCAATCTCTCACCATTTAGATAATATGCTTCTTTTTTATTCTTCCTGCCAAAATGGACCATTTCACATTTGCTCACATTTTACTCCATTTGTCAGATCTTTGCCCACTCACTTAACCTTTGTGACCTCTTTGCTCCCTCCTTACAACTTACTTTCCTACTTATCTTTGTGTGATCAGCAAACTTAGCAACCATGCCTTCTGTCCCTTCATCCATGTCATTTATATAAATTGTAAAAAGTTGAGGCCCCAGTACTGAACCCTGTGGCACACCACTTGTTACATCCTGCCAACCAGAAAAAAGACCCATTTATGCCTACTCTCTGCTTCCTGTTAGCGAGCCAATCTTCTATCCATGCCAATGTTACCCCCTACACCATGAACTTTAATTTTCTGCAATAACCTTTGATGTGGCACCTTATCAAATACCTTCTGGAAATCTAAGTACAGTACATCCATCAGGTTCCCATTTATTCACACCACATGCGATACCTTCAAAGAATGCGGATAACTTGAATTCACCTTCACATAACCATTTTGACTCTGCCTGATTGCCTTGAACTTTTCTAAGTGCCCTGCTATAACATCTTTAATAATAGCGTCTAACATTTCCCCTATTACCGATGTTAGGCTAACTGGCCTGTAGTTCCCTTATTTCTGTCTGCCCTTCTTTGAATAAAAGAGTTACACTTGCTATTTTCCAATCTAATGGAACATTCCTGGAATCTAGGGAATTTTGAAAAATTAAAACCAACGCATCAACTATTTAACTAGCTACTCCTTTCAAGTCCCTAGGATGATGTCCATCAGAACCCAGGGATTTGTCAGCCCGCAGATCCAACAATTTGCTCAATGCCACTTCTCTGGTGAAGTGATTCATAGACTCTTAGACGTTTACAGCACAGAGGGAGGCCATTTGGCCCATTATCTCTGCACTGGTCAATGGAGATCAGGCTACACTAATCCCATTTTCCAGCGCTTGGACCATAGCCCTGGAGGCTATGGCAACACAAGTGAATATCTAAATACTGCTTAAATATTACGTGAGTTTCTGACTCAACCACCCTTTCAGGCAATGGGTTCCAGGCTCCCACCACCCACTGGGTGAAAAAAATTGTTGAGGATGCGGGCTGACAAAGCCCCTGGTCCTGATGGGCTTCATCCATAGGAACACCACCTCCTGAAAGTTCTTCTCCTGACTTCCCAAAGCCTTCCCACCATCTACTAGGCACAAGTCAGGAGTGTGATGGAATGCCCTTCACTTGCCTGGATGAGTTCAGCTCCAATAACACTCAAGAAGCTCGACACCATCCAGGACAAAGCAGCCCTCTTAATTGGCACCCCTTCCACAAACAGTCACTCCCTCCACCACCACCAACACACAGTAGCAGCACTACATCTACAAGATGCACTGCAGGAACTCACCAAGGCTTCTTAGACAGCACCTTCCAAACTCACAACCACTACCATCTAGGAGGGCAAACGCCGCAGACGCATGGGAAACACCACCACCTGGAAGCTCCCTTCCAAGCCACTCACCATCTTGACTTGGAAATATATCGCGCTCCTTCACTGTCGCTGGGTCAAAATCCTGGAACTCCCTTCCTAACAGCGCTGTGGGTGTACCTACACCACATGGACTGCAGCAGTTCAAGGAGGCAGCTCACCATCATCTTCTCAAGGGCAATTAGGGATGGACAACAAATGCTGGCCCAGCCAGTGAGGCCCACATCTTGGGTGATACAACTTAGAAAGTTCATTTTCGTTTACAAGCTTATTTTCCATCCAACGACAGTGCGTATGGATGTAAAGTGGGTGTGGCCTTTTTCGATGAAATATCGGTAAAAGATCCCATAGCACCATTTTGAAGAGGAACAGGTGAGTAATGCCTGGGTTTATCCTTCAATTAACACAACAAAAGCAGATTATCAGGCCATGATCACCTTGCCCTTTGTGTGAGCTTGCTATGTGCAACCTGACTGTTGCGATTCTGACATTGGTATGGTAAGTACACTCCAAAATAATTGAATTGCCTGAAAAGGTTTTTGGGATATCCTAATGCCGTGAAAGTTTCTACAGCAATTCAAGCCTTTACTTCTTCGCCAACGTCGGATGAGTGCAGGTGGTGAAAGCTTGTCCAAGGAGATGGCATTTAATGAGCGTTTGAAAGGACGGAAGAGATGTGAAGAGGGAATTCCAGAGTTTTGGTCCCAGGCCAGAGATGGCACCGTCATCAGTGCTTGAGCGGTTAAAACCAGTGATGCTCAAGAAGTCAGAATTCAATGAGTGCAGATATCTTGGAGTATTGGAGTTTGGTGGTGTTGCGGGAAATTACTGGTTTTAGGAAGTGTCGTGGATTTTTTAAAAAACAGTTTTTTTTTAAAGGTAAAATCCAGGCATGGCTTCCAGGGGAGTCAATGTAGTTCATAGAGGACATGAGATCTGCCCCGTGCCTGACACTGCCAAATTTGTCAATGGAAATAACATTCAGTTTATTCTTTAAAGCAAACTCTTTAAAAGCTGCCGTTTCAAAACATCAGGTTCCTGCAAACTTTCAAAATCAATCCTGAAAATTGATTGCAATATAAGTGCCATTGATGGAATTAATACTACATTGGATAAGATTTGTTTGAACAGCAGGAAAGATCAGTTTGAAATAGCCTTGATGCTTGGGGCTGTACGAAAATCAGAATTGATCATTTCGAAAATACAATTAAAGATACCTGGAAACATGGAAATCAGAAAATGCCTTCCCCTTCAGATAGAATTAGCCTATCACAAATGTTCAAAATATCTTAAAGAGGTCAGCATGAATTGCTCGTGATCCCTGGGATACTATGATTTTCATAAGCAACTGTAATTACAACTTAAAAGCATCGGCTAATCAGGAACTGAACCCTAGACCCGCAAATTAAATGTAGAATGCTTTACTGACTGACTTACCCAGCATCACAGCTGCACATAACACATAACACCTTTGTAGTATGATGTGATCATTGCATCATTCAAATTCTGCATTTCTTTCTGCAGTAATTTAGTCTGCTCAGCATATTTCTCTCACACATCCTGTTGGGAAATGGAGGCAGTTTAATAAGTCATATTGGTATTTGTAGGTGTTGGGGAATGAGTATTAGCTTTGGTGTTTGGGCTTGACCTGTATATCTGTATCTCTGTGTTAAGAAAGTCAAATTGAGTTTTAGTTTCACTTTAAAAAGGTGCCTGCATTTCTAATGAGGTTTACGACTCCCAAAGAAAAGGTAAACAAACAAGGGTGGAAGAATTCGGTTGTTGCCTAGCAACAGGGAGCCCGAGAGGAAGGTCCCTTCCACAGACACACATAGAAGAAGAGAAGCAGCAGTTTGTTTTGTGAACTGTTGGAATTCAGTTGGTTTGGAAACAACTGTGAAGCAGAAGCAACATAGAAGGGGCAGATAGCCAGCCCCAAGCTAAAATTGGTTGAAAGTAGCTTCTAGAGAGAGACTGGAGCCTAGAAGGGGACAGATAGCCAGTTCTAAGCTAAGGAAAACCCCAATATCCAGGACAGTGGAAGAAGGCAAAGTCCCAAGATGACCTTCTAGTCAAAGGAAGGACAGGAACGTGGAAAAGGCCCTGTTAAGTGAAGTTAAGAGTGATAGGCAGAGAGAAAGGCCCCAAGCTTCAGATTTAAAGAGACAAAAGCTGCAGGAAGCAGATTTAAAGCGATAGCAGCTGGCAAGAGGCAAGAAGGCCCAAAGAGACAACTGAAGGTCTGTAACTCTTTGCTATGGGCATGTGAAGTAGTGGCAATGTTGGCAGCTGAATCAGTGAGAGACAGTGCGTGGAAGGTGGCTTGAATGCATGTGGTGAGCCAGGGAAGCGGAACATCAGAAGGAGAGTTTGAAACCCTGGATGTAAACCCTTGCGCAAGGCATCTGAGAGAAAGTGTCAGTTTGGGAGAACATTCTAATGTGAGGCCTTGGAGAGTGGAGATTGGAAACCCTCAAGTGAAAGGACAGAGTTCAGTGAGACTAGTTGGCTCATGGTGTGGCAAGAACCTGGGGGGAGGTGATGGGACATCCATAGAATCTGGTTGAGGTGGCATCAGTCACTTGGTTTCAGAGTGTGGTGTGTCTGACCACAGTGTGCACATGGACTGGGTACTTACTGTGAACATTAGGCTATGAGATAGCTTTTGTAACTTACGTTATCCTTACAAACCTGCATATATCTGTAAAGGTATAGTTGTAGGTGAAAGAGTATTGTGCTTCTTTTCTTGTCAAATAAATGTTTTATTCTTTTGTTAAAAGTTCATCAGCTGTGACTCTTCAGTAACTACTCTCCACGTATCTAAACAAAAAAATAAAAGTTAGGATCTATCAAGCTGGGTTCCTGTCTGGGACCAGGCTTGTCCAGGGATAACCTCAGCTGCGATCATGACAATCCACTCTTAATACCCGCATAGGTTTCATTCACAATTACTCTTCATGAACCTGAACCATTCCACTTCCGACCAGATCTCGGCTTGAACCAATTAAACGCCCTTTCTTCTTTTCTGTTTTGCTTCGGGGGCGATGGGTGGGGAATGGGTCGGAGGGGCAGGGGATCCTGATTTGATAAAATTGATCGAACGGCTACTTTCAGGTAAATGCAAACAGATGCACAAGAAGCTTGCAGTTGAGGCAATCCTTGCTGCCCGAGGGAAGCTGCTTCCAATGCGTAGTGCTCAATACCTTCGTCTTGCACATATAATATCCTGGGTTTGGGCCCCACTGATAGACAATGTTGTCACTGGTCAAATAATTGACAAGTGAAATTCAGCACGGATGCTTAGAGCTCTTAACGTGTTCTGAAAAACGACGTTCTAGGTTGAAATATCTTGCCCAAAAGGAAACATTGAACGTGAGTAGGTTATGTTCATGAGATGCAATTTTTAAATGAAAAGCCAATTGGCTGCTTTGCACCCAGCTGGCCCAAAAAAAAAAATCCTCTTTCTAGTGGAGGAAATGTAACTCACTCATCTCACTGCTTCTAACTGAGCAACTCCTTCTCTTGGATTCTGAGCTAAACGCCACTTTAGGCTAAATACAAACGTGTGCACAAACGAATACTGAGAATCATTCCAAACGCATGCACCGGGAATTGGATGCACCAAATGATACTCAGCCATAAACTCCATTCATGTAGCCACCAGAGCTGCAAGCAACTTGTCCCATGCTGCAAAAAAAACAAAAAAGCTGGAAAAACTCAGCAGGTCTGACAGCATCTGTGGAGAGGAATACAGTTAACGTTTTGAGTCCGTATGACTCTTCATCAGAACGCATACTGTAGTGGTTATCACTTCAGCTTTGAAAGCAGAGAGTCCTGTAATCCAATCTCCATCCCATTCTCCATCCCGTTCTCTCAGTTCCTTTGCCTCCGTCGCATCTGTTCTGATGATGGTACCTTCAAAAACAGTTCCTCTGACATGTCCTCCTTCTTCTTTAACCGAGGTTTTCCACCCACGGTCGTTGACAGGGCCCTCAACCATATCCGGCCCATCTCCCGCGCATCTGTTCTCACACCTTCCTCTCCCTCCCAGAAACATGATAGGGTCCCCCTTGTCCTCACTTATCACCCCACCAGCCTCTGCATTCAAAGGATCATCCTCCGCCATTTCCACCAACTCCAGCATGATGCCACCACCAAACACATCTTCCCTTCACCCCCCCTGGTGGCATTCTGTAGGGATCGTTCCCTCTGGGACACCCTGGTCCACTCCTCCATCACCCCCTACTCCTCAACCCCCACCTATGGCACCTCCCCATGCCCACACAGAAGATGCAACAACTGCCCCTTCACTTCCTCTCTCCTCACCGTCCAAGGGCCCAAACACTCCTTTCAAGTGAAGCAGCATTTCACTTGCATTTCCCCTAACTTAGTCTACTGCATTCGTTGCTCCCAATGCGGTCTCCTCTACATTGGAGAGACCAAACGTAAACTGGGCGACCGCTTTGCAGAACACCTGCGGTCTGTCCACAAGAAAGACCCAAACCTCCCTGTCACTTGCCATTTTAACACTCCACCCTGCTCTCTTGCCCACATGTCTGTCCTTGGCTTGCTGCATTGTTCCAGTGAAGCCCAACGCAAACTGGAGGAACAGCACCTCATCTTCCGACTAGGTACTTTCGGACTGAATATTGAATTCAACAACTTTAGATCTTGAACTCCCTCCCCCATCCCCACCCCTTTTCCGTTTCTTCCCCCTCACTTTTGTTTTTTCCAATAATTTATATAGATTTTTCTTTTCCCACCTATTTCCATTATTTTTAAATCTATACCTGTAATGCCCTGTCAGTCTTTCCACCCCACCCCCACTAGAGCTGTACCTTGAGTGTCCTGCCATCCATTCTTAATTGGCACATTCTCTTAGATAATATTACCATCTTCAACACCTCTTTGTTCCTTTTTCTGTGACATCTTTTGATTATCTGCTCCTATCACTACTTGCTTGTTCCTACAACCACTCCCCCTCCCACTTCTCTCCCCCCAACACCCCCCACCCCCCACCTTAAACAAGCTTATATTTCACCCCTCTCCTAATATTACTGAGTTCTGTTGAAGGGTCATGAGGACTCGAAACGTCAACTCTTTTCTTCTCCTCCGATGCTGCCAGACCTGCTGAGTTTTTCCAGGTAATTCTGTTTTTGTTTTGGATTTCCAGCATCCGCAGTAGTTTTTTGGTTTTAGTCCTGTAATCAAGCCCCAGGGAACCATTGTGAATCCCGCGGGTAAAACTGACAGCATAGATCAATGTGAGGCTCTCATGTGCCACATTCAGCGATCTTAATATCCTCCTAAAGAACAACGCATTCAATGAAAATTACTCTGATTCACAACTTCTCTCGTATTTTCCGCTATTGCCAAACTATCAAACGGCTTTTCCAGCATCTGGCGCTGAATGAAACAAAATTTCCACCTTGCCTTTGGTCCCTGCTACAAACTGACCTCCGGCTGACTCCCTCCTTCTCCCTGGCTCTCTGAGCTTGAAATGGACTATTCATGCGCTTGGAATCACATTCGCCTGCCGAATGAGTTATGAGAATATGAGATGCAGAAGGATGTGATTGCACTGGAGGGGGTGTCGAGGAGATCCACCAGGATGTTGCCCGGGCTAGAGCTTTTCAGCTGTCAAGAGAGACTGGAGAGGCGAGGGTTGTTTTCCTTAGAGCAGGGAAGGCTGAGGGGGGACCTGATAGAGGTATACAAAATTATGAGGGCATATATAAGGTAGGTAGGAAGAAACCTTTCCCCTTTGCGGAAGTGTTAATAACCGGGGCGGGCAAGAGGTTTAGAGGGGATTTGAGGAAAAATCTGGCCCTTTGGCCCATCGTGCCCATGCCTGCCATCAAGAACCTATCTATTTTAATCACATTTCCCAGCACTTGGCCCATAGCCCTGTGTGCTATGGCATTTCAAGTGCTCATCTAAATACTTCTTAAACGTTGTGAGGGTTCCTGCCTCTACCACGCCCTCCAGCAGTGTGTTCCAGATTCCAACCTCCCTCTGGGTGAGAAAATGATCCTCAAAGCCCATCTGCCCCTTACCTTAAATCGATGCCAATATAAGAGCTCACATGCCCACACGCTCGTCCTTGGCCTGCTGCATTGTTCCAGTGAAGTCCAATGCAAACTGGAGGAACAGCACCTCATCTTCCGATGAGGCACTGTACAGCCTTCCGGACTTAACATTGAGTTCAACAGCTTCAGATCATGAACTCTCTCCTCTATCCTCACCCCCTTTTTCTAATCCCCTCTTTATCTGCATTCATTTTTACTTTTTATCCACTTATTTTCATTTTTATTCGTGTATGTGTGGTTTTATCCCTTTTTATCCCCACTTCTAACCCATTTTCTATCCTTTTCCCCCCACCACTACCGCCTCCCCTCACCCCATCCCCTACAGGCCCACCTGTTATTTGTTCCATGTTGTCCTTTCACACAATGCCACCCTTGTTCTGCTATTATCACATTCTGCTTTCTGACCCTTTTTATTTCAGCACTAACCACTACCATTAACACTCCCTTTGTCCTTTAGTTCATGACATCTTCGTCAATCTCTCCTTTGCCCCCTTGACATCTTCGTCAATCTCTCCTTTGGCCTTCTATCCAGCTCCACCTGCCCCACCCCACCTTAAACAGTATAAATTTCATCACATTTTTACTTCTCTTCAGCTCTGAAGAAGGGTCATGCGGACTCGAAAGGTTAACTCTGTTTCTCTCTCCACAGATGCTGCCAGACCTGCTGAGCTTTTCCAGCATTTTCTGTTTTTGTCTTAAATCTATGCCCTCTGGTTATTGACACTTCTGACAAGGGGAAAAGTTTCTTCTTATCTTCCCTATCTATGCCCCTCATAATTTTGCGTATCTCTATCAGGCTCCCCTCTCAACCTTCTCTGCTCTAAGGAAAACAACCCTAACCTATCCGGACTTTCATTGGGCACATATTTGCACTTACCGAAAAGTTAGCTCACCATGATCATTTTTTTTCATTCAATCAGTCAGCACTCCCCCAACCAAAAAATAGAAATAAAAATGAAAGAGAATTTAATGGATGGGAAGCGGGCTTTGGGCGGGAAATGGACGGGTTAGGATTTGTGAAGAGCAATTGTGATTGGATTTAGCGATGGTATTGGGAATGGGTGCGTGAGAGGAACCCGCTGAACGGATGTATCACTGCAGAAAGAAATGCAGAATTTGAGCGATGCAATGTTCGCTGTCAGCCAGTAAAGGTCGCTGTGCGAAGCATCGCTCAGAGCCCGGATAGCTCAGTCGGTAGAGCATCAGACTTTTAATCTGAGGGTCCAGGGTTCAAGTCCCTGTTCGGGCGTTGCTTTTAAACCCGGGTTATCGATTCTCATGGAAATCATGGTATCTCGGAAACATTTCGTCTTTGATATAATTTAAAAATTTGCGGTATGCCGATTCTATTTTAAGTGGAAGGTGTTTTTTTTTTGATGTTTTAAGGTACGTTGAATGGTATTTTTGAAATGATCAATTTTTATTTTTATCCAGCCCAACAAACACGGCTATTTCAAGCTGATCTTTCCTGCTGTCCAAATAAAACTCATTAACATGTTCCATTTTATTCCATGACGCTCAAATGTCAAGTGTAATACATTTTATGATCCTTTCTGAATTCGTTTTGAAACTTTGATGTTTTGAAACGGTAGCTTTTAATGAAATTAAAAACAGAAAATGCTGGAAAAACTCAGCAGGCCTGACAGCATCTGCGGAGAGGAATACAGTTAACGTTTCGAGTCCGTATGAATCCTGAGTTCTTCCAGCATTTTCTGTTTTTTATTTCAGATTTCCGGCACCCGCAGTACTTTGCTTTTATCTGAGCTTTTAATAACTGCTTTGAAGCGTAAGTTGCGGTTTTTTTTACTGACAAATTTTGCATTGCCAGTGGCAACAGGTAACTCCACCATTACCTGCAATTACCCGGCCAAGCCACACACACCATCTTCACTTGGAAGTGCGTCGCTATTCCTGCACAGTTGTTGGGTCAACAGCCCAGAGCTCACTTCCGAGCAGCACAATAGGCGCACCTACGCCGCAAGGACTGCAGCGGTTCAAGAAGACGGTTCACCAGCACCTTCTCAAGGGTATTTAGGGATGGGCAGCAGCAGCCATCCTGTCGAGGAGCAGGGGAGTAATATCTGATGTCCTGGGTTTGTTCCTCAATTAAGATAACAAAAGCGCATTGTCAAGCCAGGATCACATTGCTCCTTGTGGGATCTTGCTGTGTACAAATCGGCCGCTGTGCCTCCAGCGTTACTACAGTAGGCACACTTCAAAATCATTTAATCACCTGTGATTTGGGATATGCTCGTGTCGTGAAAGGTGCTAAACCAATTCAAACCTTTACTTCTTCTTCACCGCAGATGGTGAAAAGCTTGTAAAAGGAGGTAGGAGTTGGTGAGCATTTCAAAGAACGGACGAGATGTGGAGATGTTGTGGGAGGGTTTTCCAGAGCTTTGATCCCAGGCAGGCGATGACACGGCCATCAGAGTTAGAGTGATTAACATCAAGGATACCCAAGACCCCAGAACAAGATGGGAATTGTTTTCTTATTCACGGGACATGGGCATCACTGGCTAGGCTAGCATTTATTGCCCAACCCTAATTGCCCTTGAGCAGGTGGTGGTGAGCTGCCTTCTTGAACCACTGCAGTCCATGTAGTGCTGTTAGGGAGGGAGTTCCAGGATATTGACCAGGCGACAGTGAAGGATACATTTCCAAGTGTGGATGGTGAGGGGCATAGAGGGGAACTTCCAGGTGGTGGTGTTCCCATGTGTCTGCTGCCCTTGTCCCTCTAGATGGTTGCGGTCGTGTGTTTGGAATGTGCTGCGTAAGGAGCCTCTGAGTTTCTGAAGTGCATCTTGTAGATGATACATACTGCTGCTACTGTGCATCGGTGTTGGGGGGAATGAATGTTTGTGCATGTGGTGCCAATCAAGTGGGCTGCTTTGTCCTGGATGGTGTCCACCTTCTTCAGTGTTGTGGGAGCTGTACTCATCCAGGCAAGTGGGGAGTACTCCATCATACTCCTGGCTTGTGCCTTGTAGATGGTGGGCAGGCTTTGGGGATTCAGGAGGTGAGTTCCTCGCTGCAGGATTGGTAGCCTCTGACCTGCTCTTGTAGCCACAGCATTTATATGGCTAGTCCAGTTCAGTTTCTGGTCAATGGTAACTCCGAGGATGTTGATAGTAGGGGTTTTAGCGATGGTAATGCCATTGAAGTTCAAGAGGCAATAGTTATATTTTCTCTTGTTGGAGATCATCATTGCGAGGCACTTGTGTGGCGTGAATGTTGCTTGCCACTAGTGAGCCGAAGCCCAGACTGTCCAGGATATTTGGACAAGGACTGCTTCAATATCTGAGGAGTCACAAATGGTGCGGAATAATCATCAGCAAACATCTTCACTTCTGACCTTATGATGGAAGGAAGATCATTGATGAAGAAGCTGAAGATGGCTGGGCCTAGGACACTACCCTGAGGAACTCCTGCAGTGATGTCCTGGAACTGAGATGATTGACTTCCAACAATCACAACCATGTTCTTTCGTGCTAGGTATGACTCCAACCAGTAGGGAGTTTTCCCTCTGATTCCTATTAACTACAGTTTTGATAGAGTTCCTTGATGCCACACTCTGTCAAATGCGGCCTTGATATCAAGGTTAGTCACTCTCACCTCACCACTGGAGTTCAGCTCTTTTATTCATGTTTGAAATGACTGACTTAGGGAGTTATGATGGATATAAGGACCTTGTTTAAAAATAAATCATTGCAAAACCCAGGAATTTCTCCAAGGAGAGCCAATGTAGGTTATAGGCAACACAGGCGGTGATTTTATGGGACAGGGTCGGCAGAGATTTGGATGATCTCTAATTTTGGAGGGTAGAGTATGGACGGTCGGCGTGGAGTGCACTGGGATAGTCAGGTCTAGAGGTAGTAAAATCATTGCTCAAGGCCGCAGGATCAGATGAGTTGTAGCAGATGGGGTGTTGGGCATTGCGGTGGAGGTGGAAATAGGAGGTTTTTGTGGTGGCGCAGATTCATGGTGAGAAGCTCATCTTGGGATGAAGTGCGAAATCAAGTATGTGAACAGCCTGGTTCAAGCTCACACAGCTTTCACAGCGAGAAGGGTGGTGTCAGAAGCTGGGATAGGGGAGCTTGTAACAGAGACCAAAGACAAGGAGGGAATTTCCTCTCATTCAGTACTGGATATTGGATAAGCAGTTTGATAAAGTGACAATAGTTGTGGGGCCGGGAGAGTTAGCGAGGAGGAGTTGAGCGTCATCGCCGTACATGTGAAAAAATTATAATGTTGTTGAGGGCCAGCATCTCAATGACAAATAGGAATGGGTCAGGGACAGGTCCCTGAGTGAATCCAGAGGCAATGGTGCGGGAATTGGAAGAGAAACCATCGATTATGATACTCTGGATATGCTTAGATTGGTAAGTACGGAGCCATGCTGGCTACTCAATATTTTATTCATCATCTGCACATCTAAAACCTTTTAATGTTTCTTTTTGTGTTCCTAGATAATGAGAATATGTTTGTGTAAATGCACCTGAGCCGTGCGAATATCAGCTTTTTAACCTGGGGCTGCAAGGTAAAATTCCTTGTCTGCTGCCCATGTCTTTCTAGTGGGGCTGAGAGAGAATAGATTAATTTAAGGGGGATCTAGACAAGTATATGAAGCAGAAAGGGAGAGGGTTAGGGTAATAGTTTCAGGTGAGAAAAGATGGGAGGAGACTCGAGTGAAGCATAAACGTTGGCAAAGGCTGGTTGGACAGAATGGTACACCATCCAGGCCAAAGCAGCCCGCTTGATTGGCATCTCTGTCACAAACATTCACTCCCTGCACCACGGGCGCATAGTGTGTACCATCTACAAAACGCACTGCAGGAACTCACCAAGCCTCCTTAGACAGCACCTTCCAAACCCACGAGAACAAACCCATTCGCATTATCTAGGAACACAAAAGGAAATATTAAAATGTTTCAGAAGTGCCGACATAAAATAGAGAGCGCTGATTGGAATAAGGGCATGAAAGGTCAAAAAGGATAATAGCCCAAGTAAGGACAGTGATGCGACAGGAATATTAAATGTTTATTGTCCATTGGTATTTACCAGTGGCTCGACACCCCACCTGCTTCAACTGATTTGCTGCTGGAAGCCTCAGCAATGATTTTGCTACCTCTAGACTAGACTATCCCAATGCACTGCTCGCCAACCATCCATATTCTGCCCTCCATAAATTTGAGGTCACTCAAAACTCCGCTGCCCGTGTCCCATAAAATCTTGTCCCATGTACTCGATGACCTATGTTGGTTCCCCCTTAAAGCAATGCACAGATTTTAAAATTCCTTTTAGAAACCAGTTATTTAAATAAATCACACCTCCCGAAGGCAGTAATTTCCCACAATGTCACCAACACCCGAATACTCCAAGAGATCTGCACTCATCGAATTCTGAACGCTTGAACAGCCCAGATTTTAATCGCTCCAACACCGATAGCCATCACTGGCCCTGAACCAAAACCCCGGAATGACCTCCCAAAACCTCTCCACATCTCTTCCGGTTGTTCAAATGTTAATTTCAACCTATGTCTTTGGGCAAGCTTTTCAGCAATGCTGTGTTAAAGACATGCATTTGTATAGCACCTTTCACAACAGTAGGGCATCCCAAAGCTCTTTGCAGTCAATTAAAATAATTTGAAGTGCACAGCGTGCTTAATGTGGTAATATAGGACTCTCTGCAACCAATTTGTACACAGCAAGCTCCCAAAAAACAACCATGTGATCATGGCCTGGTCGTCTGTTTTTGCTGTGTTACTTACTCAAAGGGTGTACATAGAACCCCAGGTATTACTCCCCTGCTCCTCCTCACAATGGCGCTGTGGGAACTTTTGCACATTTTTCACAAAAAAAACACAAGTCCACATCTTTAAGCAGTGTCAGTGGGTGGAAAGTAATGTTGTCATTCAAAATGGTGACGCGGGAATCACTGGCTGGGCCAGCATCTGTTGCTCATCCCCAATACCCTTGAGAATGTGGTGCTAAGCCAGCCCCTTGGACTGCTGCAGCCCACGTGGTTTAGTTACATCCACAGGGCTGTTCGGAAGGGAGTTCCAAGGATTTACACGAAACAGGGAATTGAATCCAACAACTGTGAAGAAACGCCGATCGAGTTCCAAACCAGGGCGGTCTGTGGTTTGGAGGAGAATTGCAGGTGCTGATGCTCCAATGCATCCACAGTTCTTGTCTTTGGTGGAGTTTGCGAGTTTGGAGGTTGCCACGGAACTTCGGAGTTGCTGCAATGCATCTTGTAGATGGTGCAGCACAACTGCCACTGAATGAAAAATTTGTCAACGAAAACTACACTTAATTGACACTTTAAAGCAAAGCCATGATGAACAACCGCTTCAAAACATCAAGCTGCCTGCAAAGCTTCAAAATAAATTCAGAAAATGTTATTAAACAAATCATATTTGAAAATTAAATTTCATGGATGGAATTAAAAGAGGTTAATGAGCTTTATTTGGGAGCAGGGATGATGAGCTTCGCAGAGCCGTGTCACCTGCGGCTGGATGAAGAGAAGGAGAAATAATTTCGCGAAAAACGCAATTAAAAATAGCTTAAAATATCGCAGCAGAAAACGCTTTCCCTTTCACGTTCACATAGAAGCAGCATATCGCAAATCATTAAAATATCTTAAAGAGATGAAAGTGAATTAGCCGGGACAGAATGGTAAGCATGAGAATAGAAAATTCAGATTTAAAAGCATCGCCCGAACAGGGACTTGAACCCTGGACCCTCAGATTAAAAGTCTGATGCTCTACCGACTGAGCTATCCGGGCCCTGAGCGCTGTTTCGCACAGCGCCCTTTACTGGCTGACAGTGAACATTGCATCGTCCAAATAGTGCATTTCCTTCTGAAGTGTCCCAAATCTGTTCATCGGATTTCTGCCACACATCCTTTGTCGCTACCCTCCACCCACCCCCTCTCCCCCCACACAGACTTGCTTCATAATTACTCTCCACATTTCCTCACCTTTGCACTTCCCGCCAGTCCCCGAGCCGCACTGTCTCATTTTGCCTGTTTTTTTGGAGGGTGTTGGGGGCTCCCTGATTGAAAGCAAAAAATTGATAATATTGAGTGAACCGCCAGCTGAAGGTGAATGAAAACACTTCCGCAAAGAAGCAAGGAGGTGGCCGATTAGGAAATCCTTCCAAATCGCAACACTGAAGAAAAGGTGCATCAGACGGAACACATTGATAAACTCCATTCTCAGGGCCAACGTTGACACAACCGCCGGGTTCCATAGTGTAGTGGTTATCACGTCTGCTTTACACGCAGAAGGTCCTGGGTTCGAGCCCCAGTGGAACCAATGTTGCATTTTGGCCACGTAAATGGCAACTGAAATTCCACAAGGATGATTGTGAAAAGCAGCTGGTCCTCACTCGGCCCCCTTAATGTGTTCCTCACAGCCAGCAAGCTAAATGAAAATCTCTTTCCCAAAATACAACATTTAATAAGGGTGCAGTATATTCACTCAAATGCTGTCCCATTCTGCTTCGGGCGCCGAATATATTTGATACTCTTCCATCTTCTTCTTTAGTAAGCATTCCATTATTTCTCGTACCACTGATGTTCAACTGCCTGGTCTATAATTCTCTGGACATGTTCGATCAAGCTTCTTAAATATCGGAATTACACTTGCATCCGCCAGTTGTCTGGCACTACACCTTTGTCTAATGAATTGTTAAATATGAGTGGGAGGCTTGTGCTATCTCTTCCCGAGATTATTTTAAAACGTCTGAATGGAATACATCTGGGTCGGGGGCTAAATCCTCTTTGAGTTTGTTTAAACTAGTCAGTACCTGCCCTTTCCGTTTTTAATCGCTGATCTCATTGCTTGTCCCAACATTCAATATCATGTCGGCCTGTTTTACCTCACTGATAAATACAAATCAAAAATAATTAATTAACATTCCTGCCATGTCTCTCTGGCTACTTCGGGTATTTTCATTCCCATTCTGAAGTGGTCTTATTCCAATCACCGCCCTCCATTTTATTACTACGCATCTAAAACCTTTTAATATTTCCTTTTATGTTACTAGATAATGAGAATGTGTTTGTGTAAATGCACCTGAGCCGTGTGAATATCAGCTTTTTAACCTGGGGCTGTAAGGTAAAATTCCTTGTCTGCTGCCCATGTCTTTCTAGCGGGGCTGAGAGAGAATAGATTAATTTAAGGGGACAAGAATATGAAGCAGAAAGGGAGAGGGTTAGGTTAGTAATTTCAGGTGAGGAAATATGGGAGGAGACTCGAGTGAAGCATAAACGCTGGCAAAGGCTGGTTGGACAGAATGGTACACCATCCAGGCCAAAGCAGCCCGCTTGATCTGATCCCAGTCACAAACATTCACTCCCTGCACCACGAGCGCACAGTGTGTACCATCTACAAAACGCACTGCAGAGACTCACCAAGCCTCCTTAGACAGCAACTTCCAAACCCACGAGAACAAAGCCATTCACATTGTCGAGGAACACAAAAGGAAATAAAATGGAGAGCGGTGATTGGAATAAGACCATGAAAAAACAGAAAGGATAATAGCCCAGGTAAAAGGACAGTGATATGACAGGAATATTAAATGTTTGTTGTCAATTGGTATTTACCAGTGGCCCGACACCCCATCTGCTTCAACTGATTTGCTGCTGGAAGCCTCAGGAATTATTTCGCTACCTCTAGACTAGACTATCCCAATGCACTGCTCCCCGACTGTCCATATTCTGCCCTCCATAAATTTGAGGTCACCCAAAACTCCGCTGCCCGTGTCCCATAAAATCTTGTCCCATGTACTCGATGACCTATGTTGGTCCCCTTTAAAGCAATGCACAGATTTTAAAATTCCTTTTAAAAACCAGTTATTTAAATAAATCACACCTCCCGAAGGCAGCAATTTCCCACAATGTCACCAACACCCGAATACTCCAAGAGATCTGCACTCATCGAATTCTGAATGCTTGAGCAGCCCAGATTTTAATCTCTCCAACACTGATGGCCATCACTGGCCTGGGACCAAAACCCCGGAATGACCTCCCAAAACCTCTACACATCTCTTCCGGTTTTTCAAATGTTAATTTCAACCTATGTCTTTGGGCAAGCTTTTCACCGATGCTGTGTTAAAGACGAAGGCAAGACTTGCATTTGTATAGCACCTTTCACAACAGTAGGGCATCTCAAAGCTCTTTGCAGTCAATTAAATTAATTTGAAGTGCACAGCGTGCTTATTGTGGTAATATAGGACTCTCTGCATCCAATTTGTGCATAGCAAGCTCCCAAAAAACAACCATGTGATCATGGCCTGGTCGTCTGTTTTTGCTGTGTTACTTACTCAAAGGGTGTACATAGAACCCCAGATATTACTCCCCTGCTCCTCCTCACAATGGCGCTGTGGGAACTTGTGCACATTTTTCAGAAAAAAAAACAAGTCCACATCTTTAAGCAGTGTCAGTGGGTGGAAAGTAAAGTTGTCATTCAAAATAGTGACGCGGGGATTACTGGCTGAGCCAGCATCTGTTGATCATCCCCAATACCCTTGAGAAGGTGGTGCTGAGCCAGCCCCTTGAACTGCTGCAGCCCACGTGGTTTAGTTACATGCACAGGGCTGTTCGGAAGGGAGCTCCAAGGATTTACACTGAACAGGGACTTGAATCCAATAACAGTGAAGAAACGGCGATCGAGTTCCAAACCAGGGCGGCATGTGGTTTGGAGGAGTAATTGCAGGTGCTGATGCTCCAATGCATCCACTGTCCTTGTCTTTGGTGGAGTTTTGCGAGTTTGGAAGTTGCCACGGAACTTCGGAGTTGCTGCAATGCATCTTGTAGATGGTGCACAACAACTGCCACTGAATGAAAAATTTGTCAACGAAAACTACACTTAATTGACACTTTAAAGCAAAGCCATTATGAACAACCGCTTCAAAACATCAAGCTGCCTGCAAAGCTTCAAAACAAATTCAGAAAATGTTATAAAAGAAATCATATTTGAAAATTAAGTTTCATGGATGGAATTAAACGAAGTTAATGAGCTTTATTTGGGGAGCAGGGATGCTGAGCTTCGCAGAGCCGGGTCACCTGCGGCTGGATGAAGATAAGGCGAGATAATTTCGAAAAAAAACGCAATTAAAAATAGCTTAAAATATCGCAGCAGACAACCCTTTCCCTTTCACATAGAAGCAGCATATCGCAAATCTTTAAAATATCTTAAAGAGATGAAAGTGAATTAGCCGGGACAGAATGGTAAGCATGAGAATAGAAAATTCAGATTTAAAAGCATCGCCCGAACAGGGACTTGAACCCTGGACCCTCAGATTAAAAGTCTGATGCTCTACCGACTGAGCTATCCGGGCTCATGCCCCAATTGAGTACAGCGCCCTTTACTGGCTGACAGTGAACATTGCACCGTCCAAATAGTGCATTTCCTTCTGAAGTGTCCCAAATCTGTTCATCGGATTTGTGCCACACATCATTTGTCGCTACCCTCCGCCCACCCCCTCTCCACCGACACAGGATTGCTTCAGAATTACTCTCCACACATCCTCACCTTTGCACTTCCCGCCAACCCCCGAGCATCACTGTCTCATTTTGCCTGTTTTTTTGGAGGGTGTTGGGGGCTCCCTGATTGAAAGCAAAAATTGATAATATTGAGCGAAGCGCCAGCTGAAGGTGAATGCAAACACTTCCGCAAAGAAGCAAGGAGGTGGTCGCTTAGGAAATCCTTCCAAATAGTAACACTGAAGAAAGGTTGCAGCAGACGGAATACATTGATAAACTCCATTCTCAGGGCCAACGTAAATGGAGCGACGGAGCGACGGGTTCCATAGTGTAGTGGTTATCACGTCTGCTTTACACGCAGAAGGTCCTGGGTTCAAGCCCCAGTGGAACCAAGGCTGCATTTTGGCCACATAAATGGCAACTGAAATTCAACAAGGATGATTGTGAAGAACTGTTGGCCCTCACTGAGCCCCCTTAATGTGTTCCTCACAGCCAGCAAGCTAAATGAAAATCTCTTTCCAAAAATACAACATTTAGTAAATATATTCACCCTAATGCTGTCCCATTCTGCTTCGGGCGCCGAATATATTTGATATTCTTCCATCTTCTTCTTTAGTAAGCATTCCATTATTTCTCGTACCACTGATGTTCAACTGCCTGGTCTAGAATTCTCTGGACATGTTCTATCAAGCTTCTTAAATATCGGAATTACACTTGCATCCGCCAGTTGTCTGGCACTACACCTTTGTCTAATGAATTGTTAAATATGAGTGGGAGGCTTGTGCTATCTCTTCCCGAGATTATTTTAAAACGTCTGAATGGAATACATCTGGGTCGGGGGATTACTCCTCTTTGAGTTTGTTTAAACTAGTCAAAACCTGTCCTTTTCATTTTTAATCGCTGATCTCATTGCTTGTCTCAACATTCAATATCACATCGGCCTGTTTTACCTCACTGATAAATACAAATCAAAAATAATTATTTAACATTCCTGCCATGTCTCTCTGGCTACTCCGGATATTATCATTCCCATTCTGAAGTGGTCTTATTCCAATCACCGCCCTCCATTTTGTGGCTGCACATCTAAAACCTTTTAATTTTTCCTTTTCTGTTACTAGATAATGAGAATATGTTTGTGTAAATGGACCTGAGCAGTGCGAATATCAGCTTTTTAACCTGGGGCTGCAAGGTAAAATTCCTTGTCTGCTGCCCATGTCTTTCTAGCGGGGGGTCAGAGCGAGGATGCGAGAGAATAGATCAATTTAAGGGGGATCTAGACAAGAATAAGAAGCAAAAAGGGAGAGGGTTAGGTTCGTAGTTTCAGGTGAGAAAAGATGGGCGGAGACACGAATGAAGCATAAACACTGGCAAAGGCTGGTTGGCCAGAATGGTACACCATCCAGGCCAAAGCAGCCCGCTTGATTGGCATCTCAGGCTCAAACATTCACTCCCTGCACCACGGGCGCACAGTGTGTACCATCTACAAAATGCACAGCAGAAACTCACCAAGCTTCCTTAGACAGCACCTTCCAAACCCACGAGAACAAACCCATTCACATTATCCAGGAACACAAAAGGAAATATTAAAATGTTTCAGAAGCTCAGACATAAAATGGAGAGCGCTGATTGGAATAAGACCATGAAAGATCAGAAAGGATAATAGCCCAAGTAAGGACAGTGATATGACTGGAATATTAAATCTTTGTTGTCCTTTGGTATTTACCAATGGCCCGACACAACCACCTGCTTCAACTGATTTGCTGCTGGAAGCCTCAGCAATGATTTTGCTACCTCTAGACTCGACTATCCAAATGCACTGCTCGCCGACCATCCATATTCTGCCGTCCATAAATTTGAGGTCACCCAAACCTCCGCTGCCCATGTCCCATAAAATCTTGTCCCATGTACTCGATGACCTATGTTGTTTCCACCTTAAAGCAATGCACAGATTTTAAAATTCCTTTAAGAAACCAGTTATTTAAATAAATCACACCTCCCGAATGCAGTAATTTTCCACAATGGCACCAACACCCGAATACTCCAAGAGATCTGCACTCATCGAATTCTGAATGCATGAGCAGCCCAGATTTCAATCGCTCCAACACTGATGGCCATTACAGGCCCGGGACCAAAACCTCGGAATGACCTCCCAAAACCTCTACACATCTCTTCCGGTTTTTCAAATGTTCATTTCAACCTATGTCTTTGGGCAAGCTTTTCAGCAATGCTGTGTTAAAGACGAAGGAAAGACTTGCATTTGTATAGCACCTTTCACAACATTAGGGCATCCCAAAGCTCTTTGCAATCAATTAAATTAATTTGAAGTGCACAGAGTGCTTAATGTGGTAATATAGGACTCTCTGCAACCAATTTGTACACAGAAAGCTCCCAAAAAACAACCATGTGATCATGGCCTGGTCGTCTGTTTTTTCTGTGTTACTGAAAAGGTGTACATAGAACCCCAGATATTACTCCCCTGCTCCTCCTCACAATGGCGCTGTGGGAACATCTGCACATCTTTCCCCCAGTAAAAACAAGTCCATATCTTTAAGCAGTGTCAGTGGGTGGAAAGTAAAGTTGTCATTAAAAATAGTGACGCGGGGATCACTTGCTGGGCCAGCATCTGTTGCTCATCCCCAATACCCTTGAGAATGTGGTGCTAAGCCAGCCCCTTGAACTGCTGCAGCCCACGTGGTTTAGTTACATCCACAGGGCTGTTCGGAAGGGAGTTCCAAGGATTTACATTGAACAGGGACTTGAATCCAATCACAGTGAAGAAACGGTGATCGAGTTCCAAACCAGGGCGGTCTGTGGTTTGGAGGAGAAATTGCAAGTGTTGATGCTCCAATGCATCCACTGTCCTTGTCTTTGGTGGAGTTTTGCGAGTTTGGAAGTTGCCACGGAACTTCAGAATTGCTGCAATGCATCTTGTAGATGGTGCACCACAAGTGCCACTGAATGAAAAATTTGTCAACGAAAACTACACTTAATTGACACTTTAAAGCAAAGCCATGATGAACAACCGCTTCAAAACATCAAGCTGCCTGCAAAGCTTCAAAATAAATTCAGAAAATGTTATTAAACAAATCATATTTGAATATTAAGTTTCATGGATGGAATTAAAAGAGTTTAATGAGCTTTATTTGGGGAGCAGGGATGTTGAGCTTTGCATAGTCGTATCAGTTGCGGCTGGATAAAGATAAGGAGAGATAATTTCGAAAAAAACGCAATTAAAAATGGCTTCAAATATCGCAGCAGGAAACGCTTTCCCTTTGACACAGAAGCAGCATATAGCAAATCTTTAAAATATTTTAAAGAGATGAAAGTGAATTAGCCGGGACAGAATGTTGAGCATGAGAATAGATAATTCAGATTTAAAAGCATCGCCCGAACAGGGACTTGAACCCTGGACCCTCAGATTAAAAGTCTGATGCTCTACCGACTGAGCTATCCGGGCTCATGCCCCAATTGAGTACAGCGCCCTTTACTGGCTGACAGTGAACATTGCATCGTCCAAATTGTGCATTTCCTTCTGAAGTGTCCCAAATCTGTTCATCGGATTTGTGCCACACATCCTTTGTCGCTACCCTCCGCCCACCCCCTCTCCCCCCACACAGGATTGCTTCATAATTACTCTCCACACATCCTCACCTTTGCACTTCCCGCCAGCTCTCGACCCGCTGTGTCTCATTTTGCCTGTTTTTTTTGGAGGGTTCTGGGGGCTCCGTGATTGAAAGCAAAAATCGTTAATATTGAACGAAGCGCCAGCTGAAGGTGAATGCAAACACTTCCGCAAAGAAGCAAGGAGGTGGTCGCTTAGGAAATCCTTCCAAATAGTAACATTGAAGAAAGGGTGCAGCAGACGGAACACATTGATAAACTCCATTCTCAGGGTCAGCTGCTAAGGCAGCGCCGGGTTCCATAGTGTAGTGGTTATCACGTCTGCTTTACAGGCAGAAGGTCCTGCGTTCGAGCCCCAGTGGAGCCAATGCTGTACTTTGGCCACGTAAATGGCAACTGAAATTCCACAAGGATGATTGTGAAGAGCAGCTGGTCCTCACTCAGCCCTCTTCGTGTGCTCCTCACAGCCCGCAAGCTAAATGAAAATCTCTTTCTCAAAATACAGCATTTAATAAGGGTGCAGTATACTCACCCTCACGCTGTCCCATTCTGCTTCGGGCGCCGAATATATTTGATATTCTTCCATCTTCTTCTTTAGTAAGCATTCCATTATTCCTCGTTCACCTCGTTCAACTGGCTGGTCTAGAATTCTCTGGACATGTTCTATCAAGCTTCTTAAATATAGGAATTACACTTGCATCCGCCAGTTGTCTGGCACTACACCTTTGTCTAATGAATTGTTAAATATGAGTGGGAGGCTTGTGCTATCTCTTCCCGAGATTATTTTAAAACGTCTGAATGGAATACATCTGGGTCCGGGGCTTAATCCTCTTTGAGTTTGTTTCAACTAGTCAATATCTGTCCTTTTCATTATTAATCGCTGATCTCATTGCTTGTCTCAACATTCAATATCACATCGGCCTGTTTTACCTCACTGATAAGTACAAATCAAAAATAATTATTTAACCTGCCATGTCGCTCTGGCTACTCCGGGTATAATCATTCCCATTCTGAAGTGGTCTTATTCCAATCACCGCCCTCCATTTTATGGCTGCGCATCTAAAACCTTTTAATATTTCATTTTGTGTTCCTAGATAATGAGAATGTGTTTGTGTAAATGCACCTGAGCCGTGCGAATATCAGCTTTTTAACCTGGCGCTGCAAGGTAAAATTCCTTGTCTGCTGCCCATGTCTTTCTAGCGGGGCAGAGAGAGAATAGATTAATTTAAGGGGACAATCACATGAAGCAGAAAGGGAGAGGGTTAGGTTAGTAATTTCAGGTGAGGAAATATGGGAGGAGACTCGAGTGAAGCATAAACGTTGGCAAAGGCTGGTTGGACAGAATGGTACACCATCCAGGCCAAAGCAGCCCGCTTGATCTGATCCCAGTCACAAACATTCACTCCCTGCACCACGGGCGCACAGTGTGTACCATCTACAAAACGCACTGCAGAAACTCACCAAACCTCCTGAGACAGCACCTTCCAAACCCACGAGAACAAACCCATTCGCATTATTGAGGAACACAAAAGGAAATAAAATGGAGAGGGGTGATTGGAATAAGACCATGAAAGGATAGAAAGGATAATAGCCTAAGTAAGGACAGTGATATGACAGGAATATTAAATGTTTATTGTCCTTTGGTATTTACCAGTGGCCCGACACCCCACCTGCTTCAACTGATTTGCTGCTGGAAGCCTCAGGAATTATTTAGCTACCTCTAGACTAGACTATCCCAATGCACTGCTCGTCGACTGTCCATATTCTGCCCTCCATAAATTTGAGGTCACCCAAAACTCCACTGCCCGTGTCCCATAAAATCTTGTCCCATGTACTCGATGACCTATGTTGGTCCCCTTTAAATCAATGCACATATTTTAAAATTCCTTTTAGAAACCAGTTATTTAAATAAATCACACCTCCCGAAGGCAGTAATTTCCCACAATGTCACCAAAACCCGAATACTTCAAGAGATCTGCACTCATCGAATTCTGAACGCTTGAGCAGCCCAGATTTTAATCTCTCCAACACTGATGGCAATCACTGGCCTGGGACCAAAACCCCGGAATGACCTCCCAAAACCTCTCCACATCTCTTCCGGTTTTTCAAATGTTAATTTCAACCTATGTCTTTGGGCTGTGTTAAAGACGAAGGCAAGACTTGCATTTGTATAGCACCTTTCACAACAGTAGGGCATCCCAAAGCTCTTTGCAGTCAATTAAATTAATTTGAAGTGCACAGCGTGCTTATTGTGGTAATATAGGACTCTCTGCAACCCAAAAGCTCCCAAAAAACAACCATGTGATCCTGGCCTGGTCGTCTGTTTTTGCTGTGTTACTCAAAGGGTGTACATAGAACCCCAGGTATTCCTCCCCTGCTCCTCCTCACAATGGCGCTGTGGGAACTTTTGCACATTTTTCAGAAAAAAAAACAAGTCCACATCTTTAAGCAGTGTCAGTGGGTGGAAAGTAAAGTTGTCATTCAAAATAGTGAGCGGGGATCACTGGCTGAGCCAGCATCTGTTGCTCATCCCCGATACCCTTGGGAAGGTGGTGCTGAGCCAGCCCCTTGAACCGCTGCAGCCCACGTGGTTTAGTTACATCCACAGGGCTGTTCGGAAGGGCGTTCCAAGGATTTACACTGAACAGGGGCTTGAATCCAATAACAGTGAAGAAACGCCGATCGAGTTCCAAACCAGGGCGGTCTGTGGTTTGGAGGAGAAATTGCAGGTGCTGACGCTCCAATGCATCCACTGTCCTTGTATTTGCTGGAGTTTGCGAGTTTGGAAGTTGCCACGGAACTTCGGAGTTGCTGCAATGCAGCTTGTAGATGGTGCACCACAACTGCCACTGAATGAAAAATTTGTCAACGAAAACTACATTTTGTTTACACTTTAAAGCAAAGCCATTATGAACAACCGCTTCAAAACATCAAGCTGCCTGCAAAGCTTCAAAATAAATTCAGAAATGTTATTAAACAAATCATATTTGAATATTAAGTTTCATGGATGGAATTAAAAGAGTTTAATGAGCTTTATTTGGGAGCAGGGATGATGAGCTTCGCAGAGCCGTGTCACCTGCGGCTGGATGAAGATCAGAGAAATTTCGAAAAAAACGCAATTAAAAATAGCTTAAAATATCGCAGCAGGAAACGCTTTCGTTTTCACATAGAAGCAGCATATCGCAAATCTTTAAAATACGTTAAAGGGATGAAAGTGAATTAGCCGGGATAGAATGTTTAGCATGAGAATAGATAATTTAAGTATGAAAGCACCGCCCGAACAGGGACTTGAACCCTGGACCTTCAGATTAAAAGCTGATGCTCTACCGACTGAGCTATCCGGGCTCATACCCAAAGTGAGCACAGCGCCCTTTACTGGCTGACAGTGAACATTGCATCGTCCAAATTGTGCATTTCCTTCTGAAGTGTCCCAAATCTGTTCATCGGATTTGTGCCACACATCCTTTGTCGCTACCCTCTGCCCACCCCCTCACCCCCGACACAGGATTGCTTCATAACTACTCTCCACACATCCACACCTTCCCACCAGACCCCGAGCCGCACTGTCACATTTTGCCTGTTTTTATGGAGGGTGTTGGGGGCTCCGTGATTGAAAGCAAAAATTGATAATATTGAGCGAACCGCCAGCTGAAGGTAAATGCAAACACTTCCGCAAAGAAGCAAGGAGGTGGTCGCTTAGGAAATCCTTCCAAATAGTAACACTGAAGAAAGGGTGCAGCAGACGGAATACATTGATAAACTCCATTCTCAGGGCCAGCTGCCAATGCAGCGCCGTGTTCCATAGTGTAGTGGTTATTACGTCTGCTTTACACGCAGAAGGTCCTGCGTTCGAGATTAAGTGGAACCAATGCCGCGTTTTGGCCACGTAAATGGCAACTGAAATTCAACAAGGATGATTGTGAAGAACAGTTGGCCCTCACTCAGCCCTCTTCGTGTGTACCTCACAGCCAGCAAGCTAAATGAAAATCTCTTTCCCAAAATACAACATTTAATAAGGGTGCAGTGTATTCACCCAAATGCTGTCCCATTCTGCTTCGGGCGCCGAATATATTTGATATTCTTCCATCTTCTTCTTTAGTAAGCATTCCATCATTTCTCGTACCACTGATGTTTAACTGCCTGGTCTATAATTCTCTGCACATGTTCTATCAAGCTACTTAAATATAGGAATTACACTTGCATCCGCCAGTTGTCTGGCACTACACCTTTGTCTAATGAATTGTTAAATATGAGTGGGAGGCTTGTGCTATCTCTTCCCGAGATTATTTTAAAACGTCTGAATGGAATACATCTGGGTCGGGGGCTTAATCCTCTTTGAGTTTGTTTAAACTAGTCAATACCTGTCCTTTCCATTTTTAACTGCTAATCTCATTGCTTGTCCCAACATTCAATATCATGTCGGCCTTTTTTACCTCACTGATAAATGCAAATCAAAAATAATTATTTAACATTCCTGCCATGTTGCTCTGGTTACTCTGGATATTATCATTCCCATTCTGAAGTGGTCTTATTCCAATCACCGCCCTCCATTTTATGACTGCGCATCTAAAACCTTTTAATATTTCCTTTTGTGTTCCTAGATAATGAGATTATGTTTGTGTAAATGCACCTGAGCCGTGCGAATATCAGCTTTTTAACCTGGCGCTGCAAGGTAAAATTCCTTGTCTGCTGCCCATGTCTTTCTGGCGGGGCTGAGAGAAAATGCATTAATTTAAGGGGACAAGCATATGAAGCAGAAAGGGAGAGGGTTAGGGTAGTAGTTTCAGGTGAGAAAAGATGGGAGGAGACTCGAGTGAAGCATAAACGCTGGCAAAGGCTGGTTGGACAGAATGGTACACCATCCAGGCCAAAGCAGCCCGCTTGATTGGCATCTCAGGCTCAAACATTCACTCCCTGCACCACGGGCGCACAGTGTGTATCATCTACAAAACGCACTGCAGAGACTCACCAAGCCTCCTTAGACAGCACCTTCCAAACCCACGAGAACAAACCCATTAACATTATCGAGGAACACAAAAGGAAATAAAATGGAGAGGGGTGATTGGAATAAGACCATGAAAGGATACAAAGGATAATAGCCCAAGTAAGGACAGTGATATGACTGGAATATTAAATGTTTATTGTCCGTTGTTATTTACCAGTGGCCCGACACCCCACCTGCTTCAACTGACCTGCTGCTGGAAGCCTCAGCAATGATTTTGCTACCTCTAGACTAGACTATCCCAATGCACTGCTCGCCGACTGTCCATATTCTGCCCTCCATAAATTTGAGGTCACTCAAAACTCCGCTGCCTGTGTCCCATAAAATCTTCTCCCATGTACTCAATGACCTATGTTGGTCCCCTTTAAAGCAATGCACAGATTTTAAAATTCCTTTTAAGAACCAGTTATTTCAATAAATCACACCTCCCAAAGGCAGTAATTTCCCACAATGTCACCAACACCTGAATACTCCAAGAGATCTGCATTCATCGAATTCTGAACGCTTGAGCAGCCCAGATTTTAATCTCTCCAACACTGATGGCCATCACTGGCCTGGGACCAAAACCCCGGAATGACCTCCCAAAACCTCTACACATCTCTTCCGGTTTTTCAAATGTTCATTTCAACCTATCTCTTTGGGCAAGCTTTTCAGCAATTCTGTGTTAAAGACGAAGGCAAGACTTGCATTTGTATAGCACCGTTCACAACATTAGGGCATCCTTAAGCTCTTTGCAGTCAATTAAATTAATTTGAAGTGCACAGAGTGCTTACTGTGGTAATAAAGGACTCTCTGCAACCAATTTGTACACGGCAAGCTCCCAAAAAACAACCATGTGATCATGGCCTGGTCGTCTGTTTTTGCTGTGTTACTCAAAGGGTGTACATAGAACCCCAGATATTACTCCCCTGCTCCTCCTCACAATGGCGCTGTGGGAACATCTGCACATCTTTCCCCCAATAAAAACAAGTCCACATCTTTAAGCAGTGTCAGTGGATGGAAAGTAAAGTTGTCATTCAAAATAGTGACGCTGGGATCACTGGCTGGGCCAGCATCTGTTGATCATCCCCAATACCCTTGGGAAGGTGGTGCTGAGCCAGCCCCTTGAACCGCTGCAGCCCACGTGGTTTAGTTACATGCACAGGGCTATTCGGAAGGGCGTTCCAAGGATTTACACTGAACAGGGACTTGAATCCAATAATAGTTAAGAAACGGCGATCGAGTTCCAAACCAGGGCGGCCTGTGGTTTGGAGGAGTAATTGCAGGTGCTGATGTTCCAATGCATCCACTGTCCTTGTCTTTGGTGGAGTTTTGCGAGTTTGGAAGTTGCCGCGGAACTTCGGAGTTGCTGCAATGCATCTTGTAGATGGTGCACCACAAGTGCCACTGAATGTAAAATTTGTCAACGAAAACTACACTTAATTGACACTTTAAAGCAAAGCCATGATGAACAACCGCTTCAAAACATCAAGCTGCCTGCAAAGCTTCAAAACAAATTCAGAAAATGTTATAAAAGAAATCATATTTGAAAATTAAGTTTCATGGATGGAATTAAACGAAGTTAATGAGCTTTATTTGGGGAGCAGGGATGTGAGCTTCGCAGAGCCGTGTCACCTGCGGTTGGATGAAGATAAGGCGAGATAATTTCGAAAAAAAACGCAATTAAAAATAGCTTAAAATATCGCAGCAGAAAATCCTTTCCCTTTCACATAGAGGGCAGCATATCGCAATTCTTTAAAATATCTTAAAGAGATGAAAGTGAATCAGCCGGGACGGAATGTTTAGGATGAGAATAGATAATTTAGATATAAAAGCATCGCCCGAACAGGGACTTGAACCCTGGACCCTCAGATTAAAAGTCTGATGCTCTACCGACTGAGCTATCCGGGCTCATGTCCGAATTGAGTACAGCGCCCTTTACTGGCTGACAGTGAACATTGCATCGTCCAAATTGTGCATTTCCTTCTGAAGTGTCCCAAATCTGTTCATCGGATTTGTGCCACACATCCTTTGTCGCTACCCTCCGCCAACCACCCCCTCTCCCCCCACACAGACTTGATTCATAATTACTCTCCACACATCCTCACCTTTGAACTTCCCGACAGCCCCCGAGCCGCACTGTCTCATTTTGCCTGTTTTTTTGGAAGGTGTTGGGGGCTCCGTGATTGAAAGCAAAAATTGATAATATTGAGCGAAGCGCCAGCTGAAGGTGAATGCAAAAACTTCCGCAAAGAAGCAAGGAGGTGGCCGCTTAGGAAATCCTTCCAAATAGTAAGACTGAAGAGAGGGTGCAGCAGACGGAACACATTAATAAACTCCATTCTCAGGGCCAGCTGTTAACCCTGCGCCGGGTTCCATAGTGTAGTGGTTATCACGTCTGCTTTATACGCAGAAGGTCCTGGGTTCGAGCCCCAGTGGAACCAATGCTCCATTTTGGCCACATAAATGGCAACTGAAATTCAACAAGATTTATTGTGAAGAACAGTTGGCCCTCACTCAGCCCTCTTCATGTGTTCCTCACAGCCAGCAAGCTAAATGAAAATCTCTTTCCCAAAATACAACATTTAATAAGGGTGCAGTATATTCACCCTAATGCTGTCCCATTCTGCTTCGGGCGCCGAATATATTTGATATTCTTCCACCTTCTTCTTTAGTAAGCCTTCCACTATTTCACGTAACACTGATGTTCAACTGGCTGTTCTAGAATTCTCTGGACATGTTCTATCAAGCTTCTTAAATATAGGAATTACACTTGCATCCGCCAGTTGCCTGATGTCTAATGATGTCTTTGTCTAATGAATTGTTAAATATGAGTGGGAGGCTTGTGCTATCTCTTCCCGAGTTTATTTTAAAACGTCTGAATGGGTCGGGGGCTTAATCCTCTTTGAGTTTGTTTAAACTAGTCAATACCTGTCCTTTTCATTTTTAATCGCTGATCTCATTGCTTGTCTCAACATTCAATATCATGTCGGCTTGTTTTACCTCACTGATAAATATAAATCAAAAATAATTATTTAAAATTCCTGCCATGTCGCTCTGGCTACTTCTGGTATTATCATTCCCATTCTGAAGTGGTCTTATTCCAATCACCACCCTCCATTTTATGACTGCGCATCTAAAACCTTTTAATATTTCCTATTATGTTCCTAGATAATGACAATTTGTTTGTGCAAAGGCACCTGAGCCGGGTGAATATCAGCTTTTTAACCTGGGCTGCAAGGTAAAATTCCTTGTCTGCTGCCCATGTCTTTCTAGCGGGGCTGAGAGAGAATAGATCAATTTAAAGGAGATCTAGACAAGTATATGAAGCAGAAAGGGAGAGGGTTAGGGTAGTAGTTTCAGGTGAGAAAAGATGGGAGGAGACTCGAGTGAAGCATAAACGCTGGCAAAGGCTGGTTGGATAGAATGGTACACCATCCAGGCCAAAGCAGCCCGCTTGATTGGCATCCCAGTCACAAACATTAATTCCCTCCACCACGAGCGCACAGTGTGTACCATCTACAAAACACACTGCAGAAACTCACCAAACCTCCTTAGACAGCACCTTCCAAACCCACGAGAACAAAGTCATTCACATTATCTAGGAACACAAAAGGAAATATTAAAATGTTTCAGAAGCGCAGACATAAAATGGAGAGCGCTGATTGGAATAAGACCATGAAAGATCAGAAAGGATAATAGCCCAAGTAAGGACAGTGATATGACAGGAATTTTAAATGTTTATTGTCCTTTGGTATTTACCAGTGGCCCGACACCCCACCTGCTTCAACTGATCTGCTGCTGGAAGCCTCAGCAATGATTTTGTTACCTCTAGACTAGACTATCCCAATGCACAGCTCCCCGACCGTCCATATTCTGCCCTCCATAAATTTGAGGTCACCCAAACCTCCGCTGCCCATGTCCCATAAAATCTTGTCCCATGCACTCGATGACCTATGTTGATTCCCCCTTAAAGCAATGCACAGATTTTACAATTCCTTTAAGAAACCAATTATTTAAGTAAATCACACCTCCCGAATGCAATAATTTCCCACAATGTCACCAACACCCTAATTCTCCAAGAGATCCGCACTCATCGAATTCTGAACGCTTGAGCAGCCCAGATTTTAATCTATCCAACACTGATGGCAATCACTGGCCTGGGACCAAAACCCCGGAATGACCTCCCAAAACTTCTCCACATCTCTTCCGGTTTTTCAAATGTTCATTTCAACCTATGTCTTTGGGCAAGCTTTTCACCAATGCTGTGTTAAATATGAAGGAAAGACTTGCATTTGTATAGCACCTTTCACAACATTAGGGCATCCTTAAGCTCTTTGCAGTCAATTAAATTAATTTGAAGTGCACAGAGTGCTTATTGTGGTAATATAGGACTCTCTGCAACCAATTTGTGCATAGCAAGCTCCCAAAAAACAACCATGTGATCATGGCCTGGTCGTCTGTTTTTGCTGTGTTACTCAAAGGGTGTACATAGAACCCCAGGTATTACTCCCCTACTCCTCCTCACAATGGCGCTGTGGGAACCTTTGCACATTTTTCACAAAAAAAAACAAGTCCACATCTTTAAGCAGTGTCAGTGGGTGGAAAGTAATGTTGTCATTCAAAATAGTGACGCGGGGATCACTGGCTGGGCCAGCATCTGTTGCTCATCCCCAGTACCCTTGAGAAGGTGGTGCTGAGCCACCTCCTTGAACCGCTGCAGCCCACGTGGTTTAGTTACATCCACAGGGCTATTCGGAAGGGAGTTCCAAGGATTTACACTGAACAGGGACTTGAATCCAATAACAGTGAAGAAACGCCGATCGAGTTCCAAACCAGGGCGGTCTGTGGTTTGGAGGAGAAATTGCAGGTGCTGATGCTCCAATGCACCCACTGTCCTTGTCTTTGGTGGAGTTTGCGAGTTTGGAGGTTGCCACGGAACTTCGGAGCTGCTGCAATGCATCTTGTAGATGGTGCACCACAAGTGCCACTGAATGAAAAATTTGTCAACGAAAACTACACTTAATTGACACTTCAAAGCAAAGCCATGATGAACAACCGCTTCAAAACATCAAGCTGGCTGCAAAGCTTCAAAATAAATTCAGAAAATGTTATTAAACATATCATATTTGAATATTAAGTTTCATGGATGGAATTAAAAGAGTTTAATGAGCTTTATTTGGGGAGCAGGGATGTTGAGCTTCGCATAGTCGTATCAGTTGCGGCTGGATGAAGATAAGGACAGATAATTTCGAAAAAAACGAAATTAAAAATACCTTAAAATATCGCAGCAGGATACACTTTCCCTTTCACATAGAAGCAGCAGCAAATCTTTAAAATATGTTAAAGAGATGAAAGTGAATTAGCCGGGACAGAATGTTTAGCATGAGAATAGATAATTCAGATTTAAAAGCATCGTCTGAACAGGGACTTGAAACCTGGACCCTCAGATTAAAAGTCTGATGCTCTACCGACTGAGCTATCTGGGCTCATGCCAACCCACAGCACAACGCCCTTTACTGGCTGACAGTGAACATTGCATCGTCCAAATTGTGCATTTCCTTCTGAAGTGTCCCAAATCTGTTCATTGGATTTGTGCCACACATCCTTTGTCGCTACTCTCCACCCACCCTCTCTCCCCCGACACAGGATTGCGTCATAATTACTCTCCACACATCCTCACCTTTGCACTTCCCGCCATCCCTCGACCCGCACTGTCTCATTTTGCCTGTTTTTTTGGTAGGGTTTTGGGGGCTCCGTGATTGAAAGCAAAAATTGTTAATATTGAGCGAACCGCCAGCTGAAGGTGAATTCAAACACTTCCGCAAACAAGCATGGAGGTGGTCGCTTAGGAAATCCTTCCAAATAGTAACACTGAAGAAAGGTTGCAGCAGACGGAACACATTGAAAAACTCCATTCTCAGGGCCAACGTTTGCGCAGTGCCGGGTTCCATAGTGTAGTGGTTATCACGTCTGCTTTACACGCAGAAGGTCCTGGGTTCGGTCCCCAGTGGAACCAATGCTGCTTTTTGGCCACATAAATGACAACTGAAATTCAACCAGGATGATTGTGAAGAGCAGCTGGTCCTCATTGAGCCCTCTTCATGTGATCCTCACAGCCAACATGCTAAATGAAAATATCTCAGTCGGCTCACCCTAACGCTGCCCCATTCTGCTTCGGGTTCTTGTCCACATGACCCTTAAATTCATCCGCTCTGTCTCTCTGATGCTCGTTCTGACCCCAAACCCACCTCACCTCCCGCTAGATTCCCTCGGATCAAAGCCCTGCTTTATCTCGCTTGTAAATACCAGAGTAAGCTATTTATTCAATATCCCCGCCTTCTGTCTCTGGTTATTTGGGAGTATTATCCTTTCTATCCCATCGTGCTCCCTTTCCCATATGGTGCCATCATTTTATGTCCCCGCCTGTAAAATATTTCATTGTAATCTTTTGTGTTCCCAGATTATTTAATCTCAAGATAAAAGCAAAATACTGCTGATGCTGGAAATCTGAAACAATAACAGTACATTCTGGAAAAACCCAGCAGGCCTAACAGCATCTAGGGAGAGAGAAACAGAGTCCGTATGAGCCTACTTCAGAATTTCAGTGTTATTTAACCTCAAATTCCATTTTGCTTTACAGGTTTACGGCAGCTCGTACCGTGAAAAAAGGTGGGAGGCGGCAGAGGCTTCCACATCCGTTTAGGGGGGGGGCTTTCTATCCGGCCGGCTCCGTGCATATTGTGCACATGTTTGCATTAACCTAAATATAGCTGTTAGATTAATATTATCTTTTTTTTTTCTTTCAATCGGGGAGACCCCAAATTTACGAAATAAAAATGGAATGGAATTAATGGATTCGGGCCGTCTTTGGGGGTGAAGTGGACGGGTTAGCATTTGTGAAGAGCAATTGTGATTGAATTTAGCGATGGTATTGATAAATGGGTGTGTGAGGAAAAATCCGCTGAACACACTGGATGACTGCAGAAAAAGTACAGAATCTGAAGGATGCAATGTTCACCATCAGCCACTATAGGTCGCTGTGCAGCACAGCTGTCAGATCCCGGATAGTTCAGTCGGTAGAGCATCAGACTTTTAATCTGAGGGCCCAGGGTTCAACCCCCTGTTTGGCCGCTGGTTTTAACTCTGAATTATTGATTCTTATATACATCCGGAAATTATGGCCAATTCATGCGCACCTTTCAAGTTGAAGGCATCTTTAGCTTTGAATTGTAAATAGAGTGTTATGTTTATTGACAATTTTTGCACTGTCAGTGGCAAGAGATAACTGCACCAACACCTGCAATTTCCCCTCCAAACCACACACAATAATTTGCTAATACATCACCCTTCCTTCCATGGTGTTGAGTCCACATTCTGGAACCTCCTCACGAACAGCACTGTGGGTGCACCAACACCACACGTGCCGCAGCGGCTCAGGAAGACAACTCACCACCACCTCCTCAAGGGCAATTAAGGATGGGCAATAAATGCAGGGCCGGGTCGCTGATGCCAACATCCTTTGAAAGCATTATTAAAAAAAAATGCTTATTTTCATCGACAAGCTGATTTTCCACCCAACCACACCACTTACAGACATAAATTGGGTGTTGCCTTTTTTGATGAACAGTCTGCAAAGGATCCCAAGACTCCATGTCAAAGAGGAGAAGGGGAGGAATGCCTGGCGCCCTGGTTTTATCGATTAATCAACAAAACAACGGTAGGTTACCAGATCAAGATCACATTGCTCGTGGTTTGTAAATTGGCTGCTGTGATTCCTACATTACTACAGTAAGAAGACTTCAACATAATTTAATTACCTTCATCGAGCTTTGGGATATTCTAATGTCGTGAAAGGTGCGATAAACATTCAAAACTGTCCTTCTTTCACACAGCGTTAGGGAGGATGGTGAAAAGCTTGAACAAAAGGACAGGTTTACTGAGCGTTCAGAATACGCCATGAGATGGGGAGGGTTTCTGGGAAGGAATTCCAGAGCTTTGGTCCTAGGCGGGTGTTGGAAAGATTAAAATCAGGGATGCTCGAGTGAAATGAGTGTTGGGGGTGTTGGTGGCGTTTTGGGAAATTATTGACTGAGGGAGGAATGGTTGAGTTAAAAATCCTTTTCTTATTTTAAAATTAGGAACAGTTTAAATCCAGGCATTTCTCCAAAGGGAGCCAATGCAGGTTATAGATGTCACGGGCGGGTGATTTTTTTAGTACAGGGGCAATAGAGTTTTGGACCATTTTAAATTTCTGGAGGGGAGAATAGGAATGGTCGGCGAGAAGTGCATTGGGATAGTCAAGTCTAGAGGTAACAAAATCAGAGCAGATGGGTTGCAGCAGGTGGGGTGCTGGGGAATGCGGTAGAGGTGGAAATGGGCGATTTTATTGGTGATCCCGGGGCATAGTCAGATGGTGATCTTGGGGTCAAATACAAAATGAAGTATGCAAAGAGCCTGGTTCAAGCTCACACAGTTTTCACAGCGAGTAGGATTGTGTCACAAACTGGGATATGGGAGCTTGAAGCAGAGGCCAAAGACAAAGAGGAAATGTCTTCTCATTCAGTGCTGGATACTGGATAAGCAGTTTGATAAAGTGGTAATAGTTGTAGGGTGGAGAGAGGTGTTGAGGGTAAGTTGAGTGTCATTACCGTACATGTGAAAAAATTATAATGTCGCTTCTTCTTATCATGTCCACGGACAGTCCATACATGGCCCAGCCAGAACTGGACACATTTTTGCGCCTTGTTGTTGAATTCAGCAAGATCTGCAACAGTGCAGGGTTCCTCCAGCGATAGACTTTGCAGAAGATGTTGCATAGTCTGTGGCTCAGTTCCACATTCACAAGTTGTCGGGCAGGTTGTATATCCCCATTTGCTTAGTGACACCTTTGAACGACCTACACCAGTCCTAAGTCTGTTAAGGCACTTCCAGGTTGCCCAGTTGCAATTAGCTCCTGGGGGAAGGCTTTCATCCGGTAGAATTTCCGTCGCTGGGGGTTGTTCGAGATTGGCGAGCCGGTCTTTCCACAAGGCGATGCGGGCTTCAGATGGGGTTGATTGTAATGGAACAACACTGTCCATGAAGCTCTTCCTTGACTTTAGGCGGCTGGGTGTAGTTGTACGACCATGTAGAGGGTACCACTCATCTGATGTCTGACGGAGCTGCTCTTTCTTGCTGGCTACCATTATTCTTATATCAGGGGGAGCGATACCTGCCAGGATATATAGGCTGCTGGTGTTTGTTGGTTTTAAACAACCTGTGATAAGTCGGCAGCTTGCATTCAGACCGGCATCCATCTTCTTAGCATGAGTAGATCTTTCCCATGCAGGGCAGGCGTATTCGGCAGTGGAATAGCAAAGAGCAAGTGCACTGGTTCGCAATGTTTTCGAGCTTGCTCCCCATTTTGTGTTAGTGAGCTTATTCAGGATGTTGTTTCGTTCTCTCACTTTTGCCTTTGTCTTTTCGATGTGGTTCTTGAAGGCGAGGCATCTGTCAAGGGTGACTCCTAAGTAGATAGGGTGCTGATGGCCAGCATCTCAATGAGAAATAGGAACGGGCCAGGGAGAGGTCCCCGAGGGAATCCAGAGGTAACGGTGCGGGAACGGGAAGAGAAATCATTGCTTGTGATACTCTGGATCTGTTTAGATTGGTAAGTATGGAACCATACTGACTACTCAATATTTCATTCCTCATATTGAGATGGTTTTCTATCTTCTTCTTTACTAAGTATTCCATTGTTTCTCGCACCACTGCTGTTTACCTGACTGATCTCTAATTCTCTGGGCTAATTCTGTCCACCTTCTTAACTGTGGGAATTACATTTCTTTATCTGTTACTCCTCTTTCACAACATAATATTTTCAAACGAATTATTAAATATGAATAGCAATCCCTGTGCTGTAACATGTCCAAATTATTTTCAAATACGTGGAGGAATATATCCTGATCTAGCGACTCAAAGCTGAACAAGCATGAGCCGCTGTGGGCCATCAACAGGAGCAGAATTTTACTCAACCACTATCTGTAACCTCATGGCCTGGCATGTTCCAGATTCTTCCAATACCACCAAGCCAGGGAATCAGCCCTCATTCAGTGAAGAGTGCACGAGGGAAGGCCAGGAGCAGTAGCAGGAATACCTAAAAACGAGGTGTCAACTTTGTAAAGATGCAACTCAGGACTACTTGCGTGTCAATCAGCATAAGCAGCGAGCGATAGACAGAGCTAAGTGATTCGACAGCCAACGGAACAGATCTGAGCGTTTCAGTTCTGTCACATCCAGTCGTGAATTTTGGTATACAATTAAGCAACACACCGGAGGAAGAGACTCCACAAATACCCCATCATCAATGGTGGAGGAGCCCAGCACATCAGTGCAAAAGATGAGGCTGCAGAATTCGCAACAATCATGAGCTAGGAGTGAAGGGTGGATGATCCATCTCGGCCTCCTCCGGAGGTCCCCAGCGTCGCAGGAGCCAGTCTTCACCCAATTCGATTTACTCCACGTGATATCATGAAGCGGCCAATCGCAATGGAAAGTGTAACGGCAGGGGGCGCTGACAGCATTCCGGCAACAGACTTCGGCTCCAGAACTTACAGTGCCCCTAGCCACGCTGCTCTAGTGCAGCTACAATTCTGGCAGCCACCCGAAAATGTGGATATTGGCCGAAGTGTGTCCCATCCACAAAAAGCAGGATAAATCCAACCCAGCCAATGCCCGCCCCATCAGTCTTCTCTCGATCATTGGTAAAGAGATAGAAAGGGTCATCAATAGGACTATCAAGCGACACTTGCTTTGCAATAACCTGCTCACTGATGCCCAGTTTGTGTTCTGCCCAGGTGACTCATGTTCTGACCTCATTACAGACTTAATTCAAACATGGAGAAAGACCGGAACTACAAATATGACGTGAGGGTGACTGCTGTTGACATCAAGGGAGCATTTGGCCGAGCATAGCATCAAGGAGTCCTAGCAAAACTGGAGTCAATGGGAATCAGGGGGAACTATCCATCAATTGGAGTCATACCCAGCAAAAAGGAAGATGCTTGTGGTGGTTGGCGGGAAATCATCTCAGTTCCAGGACATCACTGCAGGACTTCCTCAGGGCAGTATCCTAGGCCGAACAATCTTCAGCTGCTTCATCAACGACCTTCCTTCCATCATAGGGGCAGAAGTGTGGATGTTCGCTGATGATTCCACAATGTTCAGCACCTTTCACGCATCCTCAGATACTGAAGCAGTCCATGTACAAATGCAGCAAGACCTGGGCAATACCCAGACTTGGGCTGACAAGTGGTAAGTAACATGTGCACCACTCAAGTGCCAGGCAATGACCATCTCCAACAGAAGGGAATCAAAGCAGCCTTACTTGATATTCAGTGGGATTACAATCACTGAATCCCACACCATCCTGGGGCTTACCATTGATCTGATACTGAACTGGTCGGGCACATAAATACTGTGACTACAAAGCTAGGAATCCTGCGGCAAGCAAATCACCTCCTGACTCGCCACCGCCTGTCCACCATCTACAGGGCCCAAGTCATGAGTGCAAACAAATACTTTCCACTTGCCTGGATGAATTCAGCTCCCACAACGCTCAAGAAGCTTGATACCATCCAGTTCAAAACAGCCTGCTTGATTGGCACCAGAATTACAAATATTCACTAACTCCACCACAGGCGCCCAGTAGCAACAATGTGTACCATCTATAAGATGGAGTGCGGGAATTCACCAAGGCTCCTTAGACAGCACCTTCCAAACACATGATAAATACCATTTAGAAGGACAAGGGTAGCAGATAGATGGGAACACCACCACCTGGAAATTCCCCTCCAAGTCACGTAGCATTCTGACTAAGAAATATATTGCTGTTCCTTCATGTCAATGGGTCAAAACCCTGGAACTGCCTTCCTAACAGCAGTGTGGGTGTACCTACACCACATGGACTGCAGTGGGTCAAGAAGGCAGCTCACCACCACCTTCTCAAGGGCAATTAGGAATGGGCAATAAATGCTGGCCCAGCCAGCGAAGCCCACATATGGTAGATGAATAAAAAAATCCATTTATTTAACACCCCTGTCACCTGTCTATCCTAATTTTGGGTCTTATCCTTTCTATCCCATCGTGCTCCTTTCCCAATGCTGCCTCCATTTTAAGTCCCCGCCTGTAAAATATTTTAATGTATTCTTTTGTGTTCCAAGATTATTTAATCTCAAAATAAAAGCAAAATACTGCTGATGTTGGAAATCTGAAACAAATTCTGGAAAAACTCAGCAGGGTCTAACAGCATCCGTGGAGAGAGAAACAGAGTTAACGTTTCGAGTCCCTGTGACCATTGCTCAGACTT
This sequence comes from Cetorhinus maximus, assembly GCF_964194155.1. Classification (NCBI taxonomy): domain Eukaryota; kingdom Metazoa; phylum Chordata; class Chondrichthyes; order Lamniformes; family Cetorhinidae; genus Cetorhinus; species Cetorhinus maximus. The sequence goes on along the minus strand of NC_135913.1, from coordinate 480,033 downwards.
TTATTGTTATTTAATCTCCAATTCCTCTTTGCTTTACAGCTTTACGGCAGCTGGTGCCGTAAAAAAAGGGAGGGGGCGAGGTTGGAGGCGTGGCTTCAGTTGCCCGCTGCTGAAGGCCCGCGGAAGGCGCTGCGGAGCGGATTTCTCACCCCGCCCCAGTCGGAAGTCGGCCGAGAAATGCGCAATCCGACTGTGATTGCAGTTCGTCGGAAGTTCTGGTTGGATGGCAAACAGCGAACATGGATATATAAAATAAAAGCAAAAAACTGCGGATGCTGGAAATCCAAAACAAAAACAAAAATAGCTGGAAAAACTCAGCAGGTCTGACAGCATCTGCGGAGAGGAACACAGTTACCGTTTCGAGTCCGAATGACTCTTCATCAGAACTAAGGAAAATTAGGAAAGAGGTGACATATAAACTGGTTTAAGGGGGGGGGGGGGGGGACAGGTAGAGCTGGATAGAGGGCCAGTGATAGGTGGAGATTGTCAAATGATGTCACAGACAAAAGAACAAAGAGGTGTTGACGGTGGTGATATTATCTAAGGAATGTGCTAATGGTGACATTAAGGGTAGAAAGCAGGACGAGCAAGGTACAGATAGCCCTAGTGGGGGTGGGATGGAGTGAAGGGAGCGAAATAGGCTAGAAGGTACAGATAAAACAATGGATTTAAAAATAATTTAAAAATAATACATTTAAAAATAATTTAAATAGGTGGGAAAAGAAAAATGTAAATAAATTATTGGAAAAAGGGGGATCGGAAAGGGGGTGCGGATGGAGGAGAGAGTTCATGAAATAAAGTTGTTGAACTCAATATTCAGTCCGGAAGGCTGTAAAGTGCCTAGTCGGAAGATGAGGTGCTGTTCCTCCAGTTTGCGTTGAGCTTCACTGGAACATTGCAGCAGGCCAAGGACGGACATGTGGGCAAGAGAACAGGGTGGAGTGTTGTAATGGCAAGCGACAGAGAGGTCTGGGTCATGCTTGCGGACAGACCGAAGGTGTTTCGCAAAGCGATCACCCAGTCTGCGTTTGGTATCTCCAATGTAGAGGAAACCGCTTTTTTTGTTTTTGTTATGGATATATAAAATTCCAGTTGCTACCCCAGTGAGCGCACTCGGCAGAGCATCAACCGTTTAAGCCGAGGGCCCAGTGTTTAAATCCCTTCACGGACGCTTTTTCTGTTAAATTCTCAATTCTCATGTGAATCATCCAATTCAGTGACACATCAACAACCCACGCTGAATGGACTTTGTGATTGTGTTTCGTCCGGCAGAGTCATTTTCCTGTACATCCGTTCAGGAGGGTTTTTCTATCTGCCCGGCTCCTTGCATATTGTGCACATGTTCGTAACAACCTAAATTTAGCTGTTAGATGAAGATTATCATTTATTTCTTTCAACCAGGCAGCCCCCCCAAATTTACAAAGGATAGTGGAAGTGCGTTTAGTGGGTGCGGACCTTTTGGTGAAGTGGACAGGTTTTGATTTGTGAAGAGCAATTGTGATTGAATTTAGCGATGGTATTGAGAAGGGGTGTGAGGGGAATGCGCTGAACACACTGGGTGTCTTCAGAAAAAGTACAGAATCTGAAGGATGCGATGTTCGCTGTCAGCCAGTAAAGGTGGCTGCGCGGCCACATTGCCTGTACCGGGGTAGCTCAGTCGGTGGAGCCTGAGACTTTTAACTTCGGAGTCTAGGGTTCAAGTTCCTGTTGGGGCGCTGGTTTAAACTCCTAACTATCGATTCTTATTTAAATCCAGGAATCACGAGCCATCCCTGCGCATCCCTTGAAGACATTTGAAAGATTTGCGATGTGCTGATTCTATCTGACGTGCAAGGTATTTTCTGATATCGGTGTTTTCAGTTGCATTGAATGGTATTTTCGAAATTATCAATTTTTATTTTCACCCAGCTCCAACCGCGTAAGATCCAAAGCTGATCTTCCTTTCCGTCCAGATAAAGCTCATTCATCTGTTCCAGCTTATTCCATGACAGTTAGATTTCAATTAAAATTCACTTTATGATAATTGCTGAATTTCTTTTTGAGAATTTGCATGCAATCTAAGGTTGTGAAACGGGAGCTAATGGCTTTGCTTTGAAGTGTAAATAGATTGTTATTTTCATTGACGAAGTTTGCATTGTCACTGGCAAGAGTTAACTTCACCCCAAATTTACAAAAAAAAAATTGGAAGAGCGTTTAACGCGCACGGGCCGGACTTTGCGGTGATGTGGACGGGTTAGTATTTGTGAAGATCAATTGTGATTGGATTTAGCGATGGTATTGAGAAATGGGTGTGTGAGAAAAATGCGCTGAACACAGTGGGTGACTGAAGAAAAAGTGCAGGATCTGCAGGATGCAGATGTTCGCCCTCAGCCAGTAAAGTCGCTGTGCAGCGAATTTGCGAGAGCCCGCATAGTTTAAGTCGGAAGACCATCAGACCTTTAATCTGAGGTATATGTGGGTATATGTTCTTTCTGTCTGCAAAGAATGGGGCCCTGTGTATTAATATTTGTAGCTTCCAGTACACACATACTTCACACTGCGAGCCCAACTGACAATCTTAAATTGGTTGTCAGCGTAATTCTTAGCACATTGAGGATTATTTAAAGATATGGAGGCGACAATATGGAGAGATAGTGAGGAGTGCATTGGGATTGTTAAGTCTAGAGGGAACAAGATTATTGCTCAGGCCTCCAGGAGCAGATGAGTTGAAGCCGATGTGGTGTTGGGCAATGGAAATTGGTGGAGGTGGAAATAGGCGATTTTAGTGGTGACACAGATACATAGTCAGAAGCTCATCTTTGGGTCAAATATGAAATCAAGTATGTGAACAGTCTGGTTCAAGGTCGCACAGTTTTCACACTGAGTAGGATGGAGTCAGATGCTGGGAGAGGGGAGCTTGTAGCAGAGACCAAAGAAAGGTAGGAAATATCTTTTCATTCAGCGCTGGATATTGGATAAGCAGTTTGATAAAGTGGCAATGGTTTTGGGGCGGAAAGAGATCTGAGGGGGAGCAGTGTATCAACAATGTACATGTGAAAAAAATATGATGTCACTGTGGGTCAGCATCTCAATGAGAAATACGAATGATTCAGGGAGGGGACCCCGAGGGAATCCAGAGGTGCTAGTGCGGAAATGGGATGAGAAATCATTGCTTGTGATACCCTGGATCTGTTTAGATTGGTAAGTAGGGAACCATGCTGACTACTCAATATTCCGTTCCTCATATTTCGATGGTTTTCTATCTTCATCCTTAGTAAACATTCCATTATTTCTCGCAGCGCTGATGTTAACCTGACTGGTCTATAATTCTCTGGGCATATTCTGTCCACCTTCATAACTGTAGGAATTGTATTATTTATTCGCGAATCCTCTTTCACAAGATATTTTTTCTAACGAATTATTAAATATGAATAGCAATCCCTATGCTGTAACATGTCCAGATTATTTTTAAATAGCTGGATGAATACATCCTGATCTAGCAACTCAAAGACTCAGCAAACATCAGGCGCTGTTTGCCATTAGCAAGAGCAGACTTGTGCTGAACCATTATCTGTACCCTCATGGCCCGGCATATTCCCCATTCTACCAATCTCACCAAGCCAAGGGAACAACCCTCGTTCAATGAAGAGTGCACGAGGGAATGTCAGGAGCAGTAGCACGCATACCTAAAAAGGAGGTGTCAACCTTGTAAAGCTGGAACCCAGGACTACTTGCGTGCCAATCAGCATTAGCAGCGAGCGATAGGCAGAGCTCAGTGATTCCACAACCAACGGAACAGATCTAAGCACTGCAGCCATGTCACATCCAGTCGTGAATTGTGGTGGACAATTACACAACTCCCCGGAGGAAGTAGATTCACAAATACCCCATCCTGAATGATGGAAGAGCCTTGCAAACCCCATGATAAGGCTACAGAATTCGCAACAATCATCAGCCAGAAGTGGAGAGTGGATGATCCATCTCGGCCTCCTCCAGAGGCCCCCAGAATCACAGAGGCCAGTCTTAAAGCAATTCGATATATTCCACAGGATACATTGAAACGGCTGAAGGCACTGGATAGTGCACAGGCCTGGGTTACTGACAGCATTCCGGCAACAGACTTCAGCTCTTGAACTTGCAAGGCCCCTGGCCACGCCGTTCCAGTGCAGCTACAATTCTGGCATCTATCCAAAATCCGGATATTGGCCGAAGTGTGTCCATTCGACGAAAATCAGGACAAGGCCAACCCAAGCAATGACTGCCCCATCAGCCTTCTCTCGATCATGTGTAAAGAGATGGAAGGGCTCATCAACAGTAGTATCAAGCGACACTTGCTTAGCAATACCCTGCTCACTGATGCCCAGTTTGGGTTCCGCCAAGGTGACTCAGGTTCTGACCTTATTGCAGCCTTAATTCAAATATGGAAAAAATGCGGAACTCCAAATGTGAGGTGAGAGTGAGTGACTGCCGTTGACATCAAGGCAGCTTTTGGCCGAGTGTGGCATCATGGAGTCCTAGCAAAACTGGAGTCAATGGGAATCAGGGGGAACTATCCATCAGTTGGAGCCATACCCAGCAGAAAGGAAGATGGTTGTGGTAGTTGGCGGGAAATCATCTCAGTTCCAGGACATCACTGCAGGACTTCCTCAGGGCAGTATCCTAGGCCCAACAATCAGTTACCTTCCTTCCATCATAGGGTCAGAAGTGGGGATGTTCACTGATTATTGCACAATTTGCAGCACCTTTGGCGCATCCTCAGATACTGAAGCAGTCCATTGTAAAATGCAGCAAGACATGGGCAATATCCAGACTTGGGCTGACAAGTGGCAAGTAACATGTGCACCACACAAGTGCCAGGCAATGACGATCTCCAACAGGAGAGAATCTAAGCAACTTTACTTGACATTCAATGGCATTACCATCTCTGAATCCCCCCACTATCAACATCCTGGGGGTTACCATTGACCTGATACTGAACTGGTTGAGCCACATAAACATTGTGATTACAAGGCTCGGAACCCTGCGGCGAGCAAATCACCTTCTGACTCCCGACAACCCTTCCACCATCTACATGATCCAAGTCATGAGTGCGATGGAATGGTCTCCACTTGCGTGGATGAGTGAAGCTCCGACAGCACTCAAGAAACTTGATGCTGTCCAGTTTGAAACAGCCCGCTTGATCGGCACCAGATCCACAAACAATCACTCCCCCACCACAGATGCCTAGTAGTAGCATGGCAACCCATCAACAAGATGCACTGCAGGAATTCACCAAGGCTCCCTTTAGAGCACCTTCCAAACCCACGACCAATACCATCTAGAAGGACAAGGGTAGAAGATAGATGGGAACACCAGCACCTGAAAGTTCCCCTCCAAGTATCTCAGCATCCTGACTTAGAAATATATCGGCCCTTCCCTCATGTCACTGGGTCAAAATCCTTGAAATCCCTTCCTAACAGCAGTGTGGGCGTACCTACACTACATGGGCTGGAGCGGTTCAAGAAGGCAGCTCACCACCACCTTCCCAAGGGCAATTAGGAACGGGCAATAAATGCTGGCCCTGCCAGCGAATCCCACATCCTGTGAATGAATTAATAATCCATTTATTTAATACCCCTGCCACCGGTCTATGGTTACTTTGGCTATTATCCTTTCTATCTCATTGTGCTCCCGTTCCCAATGCTTCCCTCTATTTAAAATACTTGCCTGTAAAAAAATTTAATGTATTCTTTTCTGTTCCTAGGTTATTTCATCTGAAGATAAAAGCAAAATACCGCTGATGCTGGAAATCTGAAACAAAAACAGAACATGCTGGAAAAACTCAGCAGGTCTCACAGTATCTGTGGAGAGAGAAACAGAGTTAACGTTTCGAGTCCTTATGACGCTTCTTCAGAGCTTCAGTGTTATCTAATCTCAAGTTCCTCTTTGCTTTGCCGCTTTACTGCAGCTCATGCCGTAAAGAAGCAGGCACTTGCCTGCTGCTTAAGGCCCGAGGATCTCGCTGTACTGCAGATTTCTCACCCTCCCCCCGTCGGAAGGTCGAGCAGGAAGTGTTGCAATCCGACTGTGATTGCAGTTCCTCGGAAGTGATGGTTAGATGGCAACCAGCGAACATGCGTTATGTAAAATTCCTGTTGCTACCCCGGGGAGCGCACTCGCAGAGCATCAGCCGTTTAAACTGAGGGCCCAGGGTCTAATTTCCTGTTCGCCCGCCTTTTTTTTAAAATTCTCGATTCTCGTGTGAATCATCCACTTCAGTGACACATCAACAACCCACGATGAATGGACTTTGTGATTGTGTTTCGTCCGGTACAGTCATTTTATTGTACATTCGTTCAGGAGGGTTTTTTTATCCGGCCGGCTCCTTGCATATTGTGCACGTCTTTGAATTAACCTAAATGTTGCTGTTGGATGAATATTATATATTTTTTTCATTCAATCAGGCAGCACCCCGAATTTACAAAGAAAAGTGGGAGACGTTTTATGGGCACGGGCCGGACTTTGGGGTGAAGTGGACGGGTTAGGGTTTGTGAAGAGCAATTGTGATTGAATTTAGCGATGGTATTGAGAGTGGGCGCGTGAGAGGAATCCGCTGAACACAAGGGATGACCACAGGAAAAGTACAGAATCTGAAGGATGCAATGTTCGCTGTCAGCCAGTAAAGGTCGCTGTGCGGCACCCGCATGGGCCCCAGCTATGCCTGTCTCTTTATGGGGTATGTGGAACATTCCTTGTTCCAGTCCTACTCCGGCCCCCTCCCACAACTCTTTCTCCGGTACATCGATGATTACTTCGGTGCTGCTTCATGCTCTCGTCGGGACCAGGAAAAATATATTAATTTTGCTTCCAATCTCCACCCCTCCATCATCTTCACATGGTCCATCTCTGACACTTCCCTTCCTTGACCTCTCTGTCTCAATTTCTGATGATAGACTGTCCACCAATATCCATTACAAGCCTACCGACTCCCACAGCTACCTCGACTACAGCTCCTCACACCCCGCTTCCTGTAAAGACTCCATCCCATTCTCTCAGTTCCTTCGCCTCCGTCGCACCTGTTCTGATGACGCTACCTTCAAAAACAGCTCCTCTGACATGTCCTCCTTCTTCCTTAACCGAGGTTTTCCATCCACGGTCGTTGACAGGGCCCTCAACCGTGTCCGGCCCATATCCCGCGCATCCTCCCTCATGCCTTCTCCTCCTTCCCAGAAACATGATAGGGTCCCCCTTGTCCTCACTTATCACCCCACCAGCCTCCGCATTCAAAGGATCATCCTCCGCCATTTCCGCCAACTCCAGCATGATGCCACCACCAAACACATCTTCCCTTCACCCCCCTTGACGGCATTCCGTAGGGATCGTTCCCTCCGGGACACCCTGGTCCACTCCTCCATCACCCCCTACTCCTCAGCCCCCACTTATGGCACCTCCCCATGCCCACGCAGAAGATGCAACACCTGCCCCTTCACTTCCTCTCTCCTCACCGTCCAAGGGCCCAAACACTCCTTTCAGGTGAAGCAGCATTTCACGTGCATTTCCCCTAACTTAGTCTACTGCATTCGTTGCTCCCAATGCGGTCTCCTCTACATTGGAGAGACCAAACGCAAACTGGGCGACCGTTTTGCGGAACACCTGCGGTCTGTCTGCAAGAAAGACCCAAACCTCCCTGTCGCTTGCCATTTTAACACTCCACCCTGTTCTCTTGCCCACATGTCTGTCCTTGGCTTGCTGCATTGTTCCAGTGAAGCCCAACGCAAACTGGAGGAACAGCACCTCATCTTCCGACTAGGCACTTTACAGCCTTCTGGGCTGAATATTGAATTCAACAACTTTAGATCTTAAACTCCCCCTCCCCCCATCCCCACCCCGTTTCTTTTCCCCCCCCCACCCGCCTTTTTTTTCAATAATTTATATAGATTCTTCTTTCCCCACCTATTTCCATTATTTTTAAATCTAAAACTAAAACCTTTAGTCTTTCCACCCCACCCCCACTAGAGCTGTACTTTGAATATCCTGTCTTGCATTCTTAATTAGCACTTTTCTCAGACAAAGACCACCACCTTCAACACCTCTTTGACCCTTTTGTCTCTGACATCTTTTGATTATCTGCTCACACCACACCCTCAATGTGTCTCTTCCCCCCCACCCACCTTAAACCAATTTATATTTCTCCCTTGTTGAAACTATGCTTCAGTTCTGCTGAAGGGCCATGAGGGCTCGAAACGTTGACTGATTTCTTCTCCGCCGATGCTGCCAGACTTGCTGAGTTTTTCCAGGTAATTCTGTTTTTATTTTGTTTTGGATTTCCAGCATCCGCAGTAGCTTTTAGCTTTTTGTTTTTACCGCCGTCAGAGCCCGGATAGCTCAGTCGGTAGAGCATCAGACTTTTAATCTGAGGGTCCAGGGTTCAAGTCCCTGTTCGGGCGATGAATTTTAATTGCTACTTATCGATTCTCATGTAAATCCCAAAAATCATGAGCAATTCCTGCAAATGCGTTTAAGATATTTCCAAGATTTACCATCTGCTGATTCTATTTGAATTGAAATGTGTTTTCTGATGGCAGTGTTTTCACTTGGATTGAATGATATTTTGGAAATTATCTTTGGAGCCCTCTTCCTCGGAAGGTAGTGGAAGAAGAGACTTTGAATGTTTTTAATGATGATAGATTCTTGATTAACAAGGGGTGGGTGAAAGTATATCGGGGTAGACGGGAGGTTGCAGTCAGATAGGCCATCACCTTATTGAATGGCAGAGCAGTATTGAAGGGCCGAGTGGCCTACTCCTGCTCCTGGTTCGTTTGTATGTTCGTCTGTTACCTGAAATTGGCAATTAGGAAGAAGTGACTTTTTTTTTAAATCTTCCTTTCAGCGGAACCCAGTGCAACAGAAATGATCAAAGAGCTTGCAAGTGGCAGGGTGGGGGCGGTCGGCTGTGGCCGGTGTTGGTGAGGGGCGGGGTTGGGATTGGGTTGGTGTGGGGGCGTGTCGGGGGGTCGCGGAATAGGTTTCGGTGACCTTTTCACAAGTAAAGCCTCGGAGAGGCAGCACTTGTGGCTGTGTGAGAGGAATACACAGTGCAGGCTGCACTATTGGGAAATGAGGTGCAGGATGTCAGTCAGTGAATGTGCCGGTGTAAAACAGAATTGAAAACATGGATAGTTGAGCGGGGAATGCATCAGATTTTTTTAAAATCTGAGCGTTCAAAGTTAAAGTCCTTGCTTCCGAATTGCTTTTAATTCTCACTCGCATTTTCATACAGTTGTTCAGAATCACAGAATTTTAATTCTTCAGAACAGAAATAGTTACATGGGCTATATGGCACAGGAAGAGTCCATACGGCACAGTCAGTCCGAGCCATCTTTTTTTTGTTGCTTCGCTCGAGCCTCCTGCCATCTCTTTTAATCTCAATCTGCTATATTAAACGAAACTGTGCTCCTTCTGCTCGACCTGCCTTGTGCGCATTGCCGTTTAAGCGGCGGTGAGCTCATAATTAATATTTCTTCTTTTAGCTCCACTGACGGAGCCTCAATAAGACAGAAGCAAGAAAAGAGGATGTAGCTGGTCGTGTTTTTAGTGAGGATTTGTGCACCAAACCCGTAGGGGCACTGAGAAAGGATGCGTGAGAGACAGAAGCTCAAGAGACTGGATAATTCCAAAGCAAAGAGAACGTGGGAGCTGTAATGTCCCATTGCTCCAGAGCAGCTCAACTGGGGAAACAGCACCTCATCTTCCGACTAGGCACTTTACAGCCTTCCGGACTGAATATTGAGTTCAACAATTTTAGATCATGAACTCTCTCCTCCATTCCCACCCCCTTTCCGATCCCCCCCTTTTCTTCCAATAATTTATATAGATTTTTCTTTTCTCACCTATTTCCTTTATTTTTAAATGTACTTCCATCCATTGTTTTACCTCTACCTTTTAGCCTATTTCGATTCCTTCACCCCACCCCACCCCCACTAGGGCTATCTGTACCTTGCTTGTCCTGCTTTCTACCCTTAATTAGCACATTCCTTAGATAATATCACCACCTTCAACACCTCTTTGACCTTTTGTCTGTGACATCTTTTGGCTATCTCCACCTATCACTGGCCCTCTATCCAGCTCTACTTGTCCCACCGCCCCTTAAACCAGCTTATATTTCACCTCTCTTCTATTTTTACTTAGTTCTGTTGAAGAGTCATACGGACTCGAAACGTTAACCGTGTTCCTCTCCACAGATGCTACTGGACCTGCTGAGTTTTTCCAGGTATTTTTATTTTTATTTTTGTTTTGGATTTCCAGCATCTGCAGTTTTTTGCTTTTAGCCAGTAAAGGTCGCTGTGCAACAAATTTGCTCGAGCACGCATAGTTTAAGTTGGTAGAGCATCAGACTTTTAACCTGAGGCTCCAGCGTTCAAGTCCCTGCTCGAGTGTAGCATTTCAACTGCGAATTATCGATTCTTGTGAAAATTCCAGAAATCAGGAGCAATTCCTGCACATGGCTTCACGATATTTCCAAGATTTGCGATATGCTGATTCTATTTGACGTGCTAAGTATTTTCTGATGGCTGTGTTTTCACTTGTGTTGAATGGTACTTTCGAAATTATCTTTGGAGCCCTCTTCCTCAGAAGCCAGTGGATATTGGTGGCGTTTTTGGAAATTACTGATTTAGCGAGGTACGATGGATTTAATGGTCCCTTTTTTCTTTGAAAATAAAAACATTTAAAATGCAGGCATTTCTCCAAGGGGAGCCAACATATGTTATATATTCACTGGCGGTGATTTTGTGGGGCATGGGACATACAGCTTTGACCATTTCAAAGTTATGGAGGCGACAATATGGAGAGATAGTGAGGAGTGCATTGGGATTTTCAAGTCTAGAGGGAACAAGATTATTGCTCAGGGCTCCGGGAGCAGATGAGTTGAAGCCGATGTGGTGTTGCGCAATGGAAATTAGTGGAGGTTGAAATAGGCGATTTTAGTGGTGACACAGATACATAGTCAGAAGCTCATCTTTGGGTCAAATATGAAATCAAGTATGTGAACAGTCTGGTTCAAGGACGCACAGTTTTCACACTGAGTAGGATGGAGTTAGATGCTGGGATAGGGGAGCTTGTAGCAGAGACCAAAGAAAGGAAGGATATATCCTTTCATTCAGTGCTGGATATTGGATAAGCAGTTTGATAAATTGGCAATGGCTGTGGGGCGGAAAGAGACCTGAGGGGGAGCAGTGTATCATCAATGTACATGTGAAAAAAGTATGATGTCACTGTGGGTCGGCATCTCGATGAGAAATACAAACGAGTCCAGGAGGGGACCTCGAGGGAATCCAGAGGTGCTAGTGCAGAAATGGGATGAGAAATCATTGCTTGTGATACCCTGGATCTGTTTAGATTGGTACGTAGGGAACCATGCTGACTACTCAATATTTCGTTCCTCATATTTCGTTGGTTTTCTACCTTCTTCCTTAGTAAACATTCCATTATTTCTTGCAGCGCTGATGTTAACCTGACTGGTCTATAATTCTCTGAGCATATTCTGTCCACTTTCATAACTGTAGGAATTGTATTATTTATTCGCCAATCCTCTTTCACAACATATTTTTTCTAACGAATTATTAAATATGAATAGCAATCACTACGCTGTAACATGTCCAGATTATTTTTAAATAGGTGGATGAATACACCCTGATCTAGCAACTCAAAGACTCGGCAAACATCAGGCGCTGTTTGCCATTAGCAAGAGCAGACTTGTGCTGAACCATTATCTGTCACCTCATGGCCCGGCATATTCCCCATTGTACCAATCTCACCAAGCCAAGGGAACAACCCTCGTTCAACGAAGGGTGCACGAGGGAATGCCAGGAGCAGTAGCAGGCATACCTAAAAAGGAGGTGTCAACCTTGTAAAGCTGGAACCCAGGACTACTTGCGTGCCAATCAGCATTAGCAGCGAGCGATAGGCAGAGCTCAGTGATTCCACAACCAACGGAACATATCTAAGCACTGCAGCCATGTCACATCCAGTCCTGAATTGTCATGGACAATAACACAACTCCCCGGAGAAGTAGATTCACAAATACCCCATCCTGAATGATGGAAGAGCCTTGAAAATCCATTGATAAGGCTGCAGAATTCGCAACAATCATCAGCCAGAAGTGGGGAGTGAATGATCCATCTCGGCCTCATCCAGAGGCCTCCAGAATCACAGAGGCCAGTCTTAAAGCAATTCGATATATTCAACATGATACATTGAAACGGCTGAAGGCACTGGATAGTGCACAGGCTGGGGTCGCTGACAGAATTCCGGCAACAGACTTCGGCTCTTGAACTTGCAAGGCCCCTGGCCACGCCGTTCCAGTGCAGCTACAATTCTGGCATCTATCCAAAATACGGATATTGGCCGAAGTGTGTCGATTCGACGAAAATCAGGACAAGTCCAACCCAAGCAATGAGTGCCCCATCAGCCTTCTCTCGAACATGTGTAAAGAGATGGAATTGGTCATCAACAGTAGTATCAAGCGACACTTGCTTAGCAATACCCTGCTTATTATGCCCAGTTTGGGCTCCGCCAAGGTGACTCAGGTTCTGACCTCATTGCAGCCTTAATTCAAATATGGAAAAATGGCGGAACTCCAAATGTGAGGTGAGAGTGACTGCCGTTGACATCAAGGCAGCTTTTGGCCGAGTGTGGCATCATGGAGCCCTAGCAAAACTGGAGTCAATGGGAATCAGGGGATACTATCCATCAGTTGGAGCCATACCCAGCACAAAGAAAGATGGTTGAGGGAGTTGATGGGAAATCATCTCAGTTCCAGGACATCACTGCAGGACTTCCTCAGGGCAGTATCCTAGGACCAACATTCAGTTGCCTTCCTTCCATCATATGTTCAGAAGTGGGGATGTTCGCTGATTATTGCACAATTTGCAGCACCTTTCGTGCATCCTGAGATACTGAAGCAGTCCATTGTAAAATGCAGCAAGACCTGAGTAATATCCAGACTCGGGCTGACAAGTGGCAAGTAACATGTGCACCACACAAGTGCCAGGCAATGACTATCTCCAACAGGAGAGAATCTAAGCAACTTTGCTTGACATTCAATGGCATTACCATCGCTGAAACCCCCCACTATCAACATCCTGGGGGTTACCATTGACCTGATACTGAACTGGTCGAGCCACATAAACATTGTGATGACAAGGCTTGGAACCCTGCTGCGAGCAAATCACTTTCTGACTCCCGACAACCTGTCCACCATCTACAAGATCCAAGTCATGAGTGTGATGGAATGGTCTCCACTTGCGTGGATGAGTGAAGCTCCGACAGCACTCAAGAAACTTGATGCTGTCCAGTTTGAAACAGCCCGCTTGATCGGCACCAGATCCACAAACAATCACTCCCCCACCACAGATGCCTAGTAGTAGCATGGCAACCCATCAACAAGATGCACTGCAGGAATTCACCAAGGCTCCTTTTAGAGCACCTTCCAAACCCACGACCAATACCATCTAGAAGGACAAGGGTAGAAGATAGATGGGAACACCAGCACCTGAAAGTTCCCCTCCAAGTATCTCAGCATCCTGACTTGGAAATATATCGGCCCTTCCCTCATGTCACTGGGTCAAAATCCTTGAAATCCCTTCCTAACAGCAGTGTGGGCGTACCTACACTACATGGGCTGCAGCGGTTCAAGAAGGCAGCTCACCACCACCTTCCCAAGGGCAATTAGGAATGGGCAATAAATGCTGGCCCAGCCAGCGAATCCCACATCCTGTGAATGAATAAATAATCCATTTATTTAATACCCCTGCCACCGGTCTATGGTTACTTTGGCTATTATCCTTTCCACCCCATCGTGCTCCCGTTCCTAATGCTTCCCTCTATTTTAAATACTCGCCTGTAAAATATTTTAATGTATTCTTTCCTGTTCCTAGGTTATTTCATCTGAAGATAAAAGCAAAATACTGCTGATGCTGGAAATCTGAAACAAAAACAGAAAATGCTGGAAAAACTCAGCGGGTCTCACAGTATCCGTGGAGAGAGAAACAGAGTTAACGTTTCGAGTCCTTATGACGCTTCTTCAGAGCTTCAGTGTTATTTAATCTCAAATTCCTCTTTGCTTTGCCGCTTTACTGCAGCTCATGCTGTAAAGAATGGGGCGTCCCTTCACTTGTCCGCTGCTTAAGGCTCGAGGATCCCGCTGCACTGCAGATTTCTCACCCTCCCCCCGTCGGAAGGTCGAGCGAGAAGTGTTGCAATCCGACTGTGATTGCAGTTCCTCGGAAGTGTTGGTTCGATGGCAACAAGCGAACATGCGTTATGTAAAATTCCTGTTGCTACCCCGGGGAGCGCACTCGGCAGAGCATCAGCCGTTTAAGCTGAGGGCCCAGGGTCTAATTCCATGTTCGCCCGCCTTTTTTTTTAAATTCCCGATTCTCATGTGAATCATCCACTTCAATGACACATCAAAAACCCACGATGAATGGACTTTGTGATTGTGTTTCGTCCGGTACAGTCATTTTATTGTACATTCGTTCAGGAGGGATTTTTATCCGGACGGCTCCTTGCATATTGTGCACGTGTTTGAATTAACCTAAATGTAGCTGTTGGATGAATATTATATATTTTTTTCTTTCAATCGGGCAGCACCCCAAACTTACAATGAAAAGTGGGAGACGTTTAATGGGCACGGGCCGGACTTTGGGGTGAAGTGGACGGGTTAGGATTTGTGAAGAGCAATTGTGTTTGAATTTAGCGATGGTATTGAGAATGGATGCGTGAGGGAAATCCGCTGAACACAGTGGATGACCACAGGAAAAGTACAGAATCTAAAGGATGCAATGTTCACTGTCAGCCAGTAAAGGTCGCTGTGCGGCACCGCTGTCAGAGCCCGGATAGCTCAGTCGGTAGAGCATCAGACTTTTAATCTGAGGGTCCAGGGTTCAAGTCCCTGTTCGGGCGAAGAATTTTAATTGCTACTTATCGATTCTCATGTAAATCCCAGAAATCATAAGCAATTCCTGCAAATGCGTTTAAGATATTTCCAAGATTTACCATCTGCTGATTCTATTTGAATTGAAATGTGTTTTCTGATGGTAGTGTTTTCACTTGCACTGATTGGTATTTTGGAAATTATCTTTGGAGCCCTCTTCCTCGGAAGGCAGTGGAAGAAGAGACTTTGAATGTTTTTAATGATGATAGATTCTTGATTAACAAGGGGTGGGTGAACGTGTATCAGGGTAGACGGGAGGTTGCAATCAAATAGCCCATCACCTTATTGAATGGCAGAGCAGTATTGAAGGGCCGAGTGGCCTACTCCTGCTCCTGGTTCGTTTGTATGTTCGTCTGTTACCTGAAATTGGCAATTAGGAAGAAGTGACTTTTTTTTTAAATCTTCCTTTCAGCGGAACCCAGTGCAACAGAAATGATCAAAGAGCTTGCAAGTGGCAGGGTGGGGGCGGTCGGCTGTGGCCGGTGTTGGTGAGGGGCGGGGGTGGGATTGGGTTGGTGTGGGGGCGTGTCGGGGGGTCGCGGAATAGGTTTCGGTGACCTTTTCACAAGTAAAGCCTCGGAGAGGTAGCACTTGTGGCTGTGTGAGAGGAATACACTGTGCAGGCTGCGCTATTGGGAAATGAGGTGCAGTATGTCAGGCAGTGAATGTGCCGGTGTAAAACAGAATTGAGAA
The DNA here is from genome assembly GCF_964194155.1 of Cetorhinus maximus. Classification (NCBI taxonomy): domain Eukaryota; kingdom Metazoa; phylum Chordata; class Chondrichthyes; order Lamniformes; family Cetorhinidae; genus Cetorhinus; species Cetorhinus maximus. The sequence goes on along the minus strand of NC_135913.1, from coordinate 464,387 downwards.
CATGGATAGTTGAGCGGGGAATGCATCAGATTTTTTTAAAATCTGAGCGTTCAAAGTTAAAGTCCTTGCTTCCGAATGCTTTTTATTCTCACTCGCATTTTCATACAGTTGTCCAGAATCACAGAATTTTAATTCTCCAGAACATAAATAATTACATGGGCTATATGGCACAGGAAGAGTCCATACGGTACAGTCAGTCCGAGCCATCTTTTTTTTTGTTGCTTCGCCCGAGCCCCCTGCCATCTCTTTTAATCTCAATCTGCTATGTTAAACGAAACTGTGCTCCTTCTGCTCGACCTGCCTTGTGCGCATTGATCTTTTAGCGGCGGTGAGCTCATAATTAACATTTCTTCTTTTAGGTCCACTCACGGAGCCCCAATAAGACAGAAGCAAGGAAAGAGGATGTAGCTGGTCGTGTTTTCAGTGAGGATTTGTGCACCCAACCCGTAGGGTCACTGGGAAAGGATGCGTGAGAGACAGAAGCTCAAGAGACTGGATGATTCCAAAGCAAAGAGTATGTGGGCGCTGTAATGTCCATTGTTCCAGTGAAGCTCAACGCAAACTGGAGGAACAGCACCTCATCTTCCAGCTAGGCACTTTACAGCCTTCCGGACTGAATATTGAGTTCAACAACTTTAGATCATGAACTCTCTCCTCTATTCCCCACCCCGTTTCCGATCACCCTTTTACCAATAATTTATATAGATTTTTCTTTTCTCACCTATTTCCATTATTTTTAAATGTATTTCCATCCATTGTTTTATCTCTACCTTTTAGCCTATTTCGATTCCTTCCCCCGACCCCACCCCCACTAGGGCTATCTGTACCTTGCTCGTCCTGCTTTCTACCCTTAATTAGCACATTGCTTAGATAATATCACCACCTTTAACACCTCTTTGTCCTTTTGTCTGTGACATCTTTTGCCTATCTCCACCTATCACTGGCCCTCTATCCAGCTCGACTTGTCCCATCCTCACCCCTTAAACCAGCTTATATTTCACTTCTCTTCTGTTTTTACTTAGTTCTGTTGAAGATTCATACGGACTCGAAACATTAACTGTGTTCCTCTCCACAGATGCTGCCAGACCTGCTGAGCTTTTCCAGGTATTTTTATTTTTATTTTTGTTTTGGATTTCCAGCATCCGCAGTTTTTTGCTTTTAGCCAGCAAATGCCTACGTGCAGCAAGCTTGCTCGAGCCCGCATAGTTTAAGTCGGCGAGCGTCAAACTTTTAACCTGAGGGTCCAGGGTTCAAGTCCCAGCTCGAGCGTCGAATTTTATCTGCGAATTATCAATTCTCACGAAAATTCTAGAAATCATGAGCAATTCCTGCACATGGCTTTACGATATTTCCAAGATTTGCGATATGCTGATTCTATTTGACATGCAAAGTATTTTCTGATGGCAGTGTTTTCACTTGTATTGAATGGTACTTTCGAAATTATCTTTGGAGGTCTCTTCCTCAGCAGGCAGTGGATATTGGTGGCGTTTTTGGAAACTGCTGATTTAGCGAGGTCCGATGGATTTAAAGGTCCTTTTTTTCTTTGAAAATAAAAACATTTAAAATGCAGGCATTTCTCCAAGGGGAGCCAACATATGTTATAGATTCACTGGCAGTGATTTTGTGGAGCATGGGACATACAGCTTTGACCATTTCAAAGTTATGGAGGCGACAATATGGAGAGATAGTGAGGAGTGCATTGGGATTGTCAAGTCTAGAGGGAACAAGATTATTGCTCAGGGTTCCAGGAGCAGATGAGTTGAAGCCGATGTGGTGTTGGGCAATGGAAATTGCTGGAGGTGGAAATAGGCGATTTTAGTGGTGACACAGATACATAGTCAGAAGCTCATCTTTGGGTCAAGTAAGAAATCAAGTATGTGAACAGTCTGGTTCAAGGTCGCACAGTTTTCACACTGAGTAGGATGGAGTCAGATGCTGGGAGAGGGGAGCTTGTAGCAGAGACCAAAGAAAGGAAGGAAATATCTTTTCATCCAGCGCTGGATATTGGATAAGCAGTTTGATAAAGTGGCAATGGTTTTGGGGCGGAAAGAGATCTGAGGGGGAGCAGTGTATCAACAATGTACATGTGAAAAAAATATGATGTCACTGTGGGTCAGCATCTCAACGAGAAATAGGAATGCGTCAGGGAGGGGACCCCAAGGGAATCCAGAAGTGCTAGTGCGGAAATGGGATGAGAAATCATTGTTTGTGATACCCTGGATCTGTTTAGATTGGTACGTAGGGAACCATGCTGACTACTCAATTTTTCGTTCCTCATATTTCGATGGTTTTCTAACTTCTTCCTTAGTAAACATTCCATTATTTCTCGCAGCGCTGATGTTAACCTGACTGGTCTATAATTCTCTGGGCATATTCTGTCCACCTGCATAACTGTAGGAATTGTATTATTTATTCGCCAGTCCTTTCACAACATATTTTTTCTAACGAATTATTAAATATGAATAGCAATCCCTATGCTGTAACATGTCCAGAGTATTTTTAAGTAGGTGGATGAATACATCTTGATCTAGCAACTCAAAGACTCGGCAAACATCATGTGCTGTTTGCCATTAGCAAGAGCAGACTTGTGCTGAACCATTATCTGTACCCTCAGGGCCTGGCATATTCCCCATTCTACCAATCTCACCAAGCCAAGGGAACAATTCTCGTTCAATGAAGAGTGCACGAGGGAATGCCAGGATCAGTTGCAGGTATACCTAAAAAGGAGGTGTCAACCTTGTAAAGCTGGGACCCAGGACTACTTGCGTGCCAATCAGCATTAGCAGCGAGCGATAGGCAGAGCTCAATGATTCCACAACCAACGGAACAGATCTAAGCACTGCAGCCATGTCACATCCAGTCGTGAATTGTGGTGGACAATTACACAACTCCCCGGAGGACGTAGCTTCACAAATACCCCATCCTGAATGATGGAAGAGCCTTGCAAACCCAATGATAAGGCTGCAGAATTCGCAACAATCTTCAGCCAGAAGTGGAGAGTGGATGATCCATCTCGGCCTCCTCCAGAGGCCCCCAGAATCACAGAAGCCAGTCTTAAAGCAATTCGATATATTCCATGTGATACATTGAAATGGCTGAAGGCACTGGATAGTGCACAGGCTGGGGTTACTGACAACATTCCGGCAACAGACTTCGGTTCTTGAACTTGCAACGCCCCTGGCCACACCGTCCCAGTGCAGCTACAATTCAGGCATCTGTCCGAAATACGGATATTGGCCGAAGTGTGTCCATTCGAATCAGGACAAGTCCAACCCAAGCAATGAGTGCCCCATCAGCCTTCTCTCGATCATGTGTAAAGAGATGGAAGGGGTCATCAACAGTAGTATCAAGCGACACTTGCTTAGCAATACCCTGCTCACTGATGCCCAGTTTGGGTTCCGCCAAGGTGACTCAGGTTCTGACCTCATTGCAGTCTTAATTCAAATATGGACAAAGTGCGGAACTCCAAATGTGAGGTGAGAGTGAGTGCCGTTGACACCAAGGCAGCTTTTGGCCGAGTGTGGCATCATGGAGCCCTAGCAAAACTGTAGTCAATGGAAATCAGGGAGTACTATCCATCAGTTGGAGCCATACCCAGCAGAAAGGAAGATGGTTGTGGTAGTTGGCGGGAAATCATCTCAGTTCCAGGACATCACTGCAGGACTTCCTCAGGACAGTATCCTAGGCCCAACAATCAGTTACCTTCCTTCCATCATAGGGTCAGAAGTGGGGATGTTCGCTTATTATTATACAATTTGCAGCACCTTTGGCGCATCCTCAGATACTGAAGCGGCCCATGTCCAAATGCAGCAAGACCTGGGCAATATCCAGACTCGGGCTTACAAGTGGCAAGTAACATGTGCACCACACAAGTGCCAGGTAATGACCATCTCCAACAGGAGAGAATCTAAGCAACTTTACCTGACATTCAATGGCATTACCATTGCTGAAACCCCCACACTATCAACATCCTGGGGGTTACCATTGACCTGATACTGAACTGGTCGAGCCACATAAACATTGTGATTACAAGGCTCGGAACCCTGCGGCGAGCAAATCACCTCCTGACTCCCGACAACCTGTCCACCATCTACATGATCCAAGTCATGAGTGTGATGGAATGGTCTCCACTTGCGTGGATGAGTGAAGCTCCGACAGCACTCAAGAAACTTGATGCTGTCCAGTTTGAAATAGCCCGCTTGATCGGCACCAGATACACAAACATTCACTCCCCCACCACAGATGCCCAGTAGTAGCACTGCATCCCATCAACAAGATGCACTGCAGGAATTCACCAAGGCTCCTTTTAGAGCACCTTCCAAACCCACGACCAATATCATCTAGAAGGACAAGGGTAGAAGATAGATGGGAACACCACCACGTGGAGGTTCCCCTCCAAGTTCTCAGCAACCTGATTTGGAAATATATCGGCCCTTCCCTTATGTTACTGGGTCAAAATCCTGGAAATCCCTTCCTAGCAGCAGTGTGGGCGTACTTACATGACATGGGCTGCACCGGTTCAAGAAGGCAGCTCACCACCACCTTCCCAAGGGCAATTAGGAATGGGCAATAAATGCTGGCTCAGCCAGCGAAACCCACATGCTGTGAATGAATAAATAATCCATTTATTTAATAACCCTGCCACCGGTCTACGGTTACTTTGGCTATTATCCTTTCTATCTCATTGTGCTCCCATTCTCAATGCTTCCTCTATTTAAAATACTTGCCTGTAAAATATTTTAATGTATTCTTTTCCGTTCTTAGGTTATTTCATCTGAAGATAAAAGCAAAATACTGCTGATGCTGGAAATCGGAAACAAAAACAGAAAATGCTGGAAAAACTCAGCAGGTCTCACAGTATCTGTGGAGAGAGAAACAGAGTGAACGTTTCGTGTCCTTATGACGCTTCTTCAGAGCTTCAGTGTTATCTAATCTCAAATTCCTCTTTGCTTTGCCGCTTTACTGCAGCTCATGCCGTAAAGAATGGGGCGTCCCTTCATTTGCCCGCTACTTAAGGCCCGAGGATCCCGCTGCACTGCAGATTTCTCACCCTGCCAACGTCGGAAGGTCGAGCAAGGAGTGTTGCAATCCGACTGTGATTGCTGTTCCTCGGAAGTGTTGGTTAGATGGCAACAAGCGAACATGCGTTATGTAAAATTCCTGTTGCTACCACGGAGAGCGCACTCGGCAGAGCATCAGCCGTTTAAGCTGAGGGTACAGGGTCTAAATCCCTGTTCGCCCGCCTGTTTTTTTAAAATTCTCGATTCTCATGTGAATCATCCACTTCAGTGACACATCAACAACCCACGATGAATGGACGTCGTGATTGTGTTTCGTCCGGTACAGTAATTTTATTGTACATTCGTTCAGGAGGGTTTTTTATCCGGACGGCTCCTTGCATATTGTGCACGTATTTGAATTAACCTAAATGCAGCTGTGGGATGAATATTATATATTTTTTTCTTTCAATCATGCAGCACCCCAAATTTACAAAGAAAAGTGGGAGACGTTTGATGGGCGCGGGCCGGACTTTGGGGTGAAGTGGACGGGTTAGGATTTGTGAAGAGCAATTGTGATTGAATTTAGCGATGGTATTGAGAATGGATGTGTGAGAGGAATCCGCTGAACACAGTGGATGACCACAGGAAAAGTACAGAATCTGAAGGATGCAATGTTCACTGTCAGCCAGTAAAGGTCGCTGTGCGGGCCCGCGGTTAGAGCCCGGATAGCTCAGTCGGTAGAGCATCAGACTTTTAATCTGAGGGTCCAGGGTTCAAGTCCCTGTTCGGGCGAAGAATTTTAACTGCTACTTAGCGATTCTGATGCAAATCACAGAAATCATGAGCAATTCCTGCAAATCCCTTTAAGATATTTCCAAGATTTGCCATCTACTGATTCAATTTGAATTGAAATGTGTTTTTTGATGGTAGTGTTTTCACTTGCATTGAACGGTATTTTCGAAATTATCTTTGGAGCCCTCTTCCTCAGAAGGTAGTGGAAGTAGAGACTTTGAATATTTTTAATGCTGATAGATTCTTGATTAACAAGGGGTGGGTGAAAGTGTATCGGGGTAGACGGGAGGTTGCAGTCAGATAGGCCATCACCTTATTGAATGGCAGAGCAGTATTGAAGGGCCGAGTGGCCTACTCCTGCTCCTGGTTCGTTTGTATGTTCGTCTGGTACCTGAAATTGGCAATTAGGACGAAGTGACATTTTTTTAAATCTTCCTTTCAGCGGAACTCAGTGTAACAGAAATGATCAAAGAGCTTGCAAGTGGCAGGGTGGGGGCGGTCGGCTGTGGCCGGTGGTGGTGAGGGGTGAGGGTGGGATTGGGTTGGTGCGGGAGCGTGTCGGGGGTGTCACGGAATATTTTACGGTGACCTTCTCGGAAGTAAAGCTTCGGAGAGGCAGCACTTGTGTCTGTGTGAGAGGAATACACTGTGCAGGCTGCACTATTGGGAAATGAGGTGCAGGATGTCAGTCAGTGAATGTGCCGGTGTAAAACAGAATTGAGAACATGGATAGTTGAGCGGGGAATGCATCAGATTTTTAAAAATCTGAGTGTTCAAAGTTAAAGTCCTCACTTCGGAATTGCTTTTAATTCTCACTCGCATTTTCATACAGTTGTTCAGAATCACAGAATTAGAATTTTCCAGAACAGAAATAATTACATGGGCTATATGGCACAGGAAGAGTCCATACGGTACAGTCAGTCCGAGCCATCTTTTTTTTTGTTGCTTCGCTCGAGCTTCCATCCATCTCTTCTAATCTCAATCTGCTATATTAAACGAAACTGTGCTCCTTCTGCTCGACCTGCCTTATGCGCATTGCCGTTTAAGCGGCGGTGAGCTCTTAATTAACATTTCTCCTTTTAGCTCCACTCACGGAGCCCCAATAAGACAGGAGCAAGGAAAGAGGATGTAGCTGGTCGTGTTTTCAGAGAGGATTTGTGCACCAAACCCGTAGGGTCACTGGGAAAGGGTGCGTGAGAGACAGAAGCTCAAGAGACTGGATGATTCCAAAGCAAAGAGTATGTGGGCGCTGTAATGTCCCATTGTTCCAGTGAAGCTCAACGCAAACTGGAGGAACAGCACCTCATCTTCCGACTAGGCACTTTACAGCCTTCCGGACTGAATATTGAGTTCAACAATTTTAGATCATGAACTCTGTGTTCCATCCCCACCCCCTTTCCGATTCCCCCCCCTTTTTTCCAATAATTTATATAGATTTTTCTTTTCTCACCTATTTCCATTATTTTTAAATGTATTTCCATCCATTGGTTTATCTCTACCTTTTAGCCTTTTTCAATTCCTTCACCCCACCCCCACTAGGGCTATCTGTACCTTGCTCGTCCTGCTTTCTACCCTTAATTAGCACATTGCTTATATAATATCACCACCTTCAACACCTCTTTGTCCTTTTATCTATGACATCTTTTGGTTATCTCCACCTATCACTGGCCCTCTATCCAGCTGTACTTGTCCCACCCCCCCTTAAACCAGCTTATATTTCACCTCTCTTCTATTTTTACTTAGTTCTGTTGAAGAGTTATACGGACTCGAAACGACAACTGTGTTCCTCTCCGCAGATGCTGCCAGACCTGTTGAGTTTTTCCAGGTATTTTTATTTTTATATTTGTTTTGGATTTCCAGCATCTGCAGTTTTTTGCTTTTAGCCAGTAAAAGTCGCTGTGCAGCAAATTTGCGAGAGCCCGCATAGTTTAAGTTGGTAGAGCATCAGACTTTTAATCTGAGGCTCCAGGGTTCATGTACCTGCTCGGGTGTAGCATTTTAACTGCGAATTATCGATTCTCGCAAAAATTCTAGAACTCAGGAGCAATTCCTATACATGGTTTTACGATATTTCCAAGATTTGTGATATGCTGATTCTATTTGAGGTGCAAAGTATTTTCTGATGGCTGTGTTTTCACTTGTATTGAATGGTACTTTCGAAATTATCTTTGGAGCTCGCTCCCTCAGACCGCAGTTGATATTGGTGGCGTTTTTGGAAACTACTGATTTAGCGAGGTACAATGGATTTAAAGGTCCTTTTTTTCTTTGAAAATAAAAACATTTAAAATGCAGGCATTTCTCCAAGGGGAGCCAACATATGTTATATATTCACTGGCGGTGATTTTGTGGAGCATGGGACATACAGCTTTGACCATTTCAAAGTTATGGAGGCGACAATATGGAGAGATAGTGAGGAGTACATTGGGATTGTCAAGTCTAGAGGGAACAAGATTATTGCTCAGGGCTCTAGGAGCAGATGAGTTGAAGCCGATGTGGTGTTGGGCAATGGAAATTGCTGGAGGTGGAAATAGGCGATTTTAGTGGTGATACACAGTCAGAAGCTTATCTTTGGGTCAAGTAAGAAATGAAGTATGTGAACAGTCTGGTTCAAGGTCGCACAGTTTTCACACTGAGCCGGATGGAGTCAGATGCTGGGATAGGGGAGCTTGTAGCAGAGACCAAAGAAAGGAAGGAAATATCCTTTCATTCAGCGCTGGAAAATATGATAAGCAGTTTGATAAAGTGGCAATGGTTGTGGGGCGGAAAGGGGTCTGAGCGGGAGCAGTGTATCATCAATGTACATGTGAAAAAAATATGATGTCACTGTGGGTCAGCATCTCAATGAGAAATACGAATGAGTCAGGGAGGGGACGCCGAGGGAATCCAGAAGTGCTAGTGCGGAAATGGGATGAGAAATCATTGCTTGTGATACCCTGGATCTGTTTAGATTGGTAAGTATGGAACCATACTGACTACTCAATATTCCGTTCCTCATATTTCGATAGTTTTCTATCTTCTTCCTTAGAAAACATTCCATGATTTCTCGCAGCGCTGATGTTAACCTGACTGGTCTATAATTCTCTGGGCATATTCTGTCCACCTTCATAACTGTAGGAATTGTATTATTTATTCGCCAATCCTCTTTCACAACATATTTTTTCTAATGGATTATTAAATATGAATAGCAATCCCTACGCTGTAACATGTCCAGATTATTTTTAAATAGCTGGATGAATACATCCTGATCTAGCAGCTCAAACATCAGGCGCTGTTTGCCATTAGCAAGAGCAGACTTGTGTTGAACCATTATCTGTACCCTCATGGCCCGGCATATTCCCCATTCTACCAATCTCACCAAGCCAAGGGAACAACCCTTGTTCAATAAGAGTGCACGAGGGAATTCCAGGAGCAGTAGCAGGCATACCTAAAAAGGAGGTGTCAACCTTGTAAAGCTGGAACCCAGGACTACTTGCGTGCCAATCAGCATTAGCAGCGAGCGATAGGCAGAGCTCAGTGATTCCACAACCAACGGAACAGATCTAAGCACTGCAGCCATGTCACATCCAGTCGTGAATTGTGGTGGACAATAACACAACTCCCCGGAGGACGTAGCTTCACAAATACCCCATCCTGAATGATGGAAGAGCCTCGTAAACCCAATGATAAGGCTGCAGAATTCGCAACAATCATCAGCCAGAAGTGGAGAGTGGATGATCCATCTCGGCCTCCTCCAGAGGCCCCCGAAACACAGAGGCCAGTCTTACAGCAATTCGATATATTCCACGTGATACATTGAAACGGCTGAAGGCACTGGATAGCGCAAAGACTGGGGTCACTGACAGAATTCCGGCAACTGACTTCGGCTCTTGAACTTGCAACGCCCCTGGCCACGCCGTTCCAGTGCAGCTACAATTCAGGCATCTGTCCGAAATACGGATATTGGCAGAAGTGTGTCCATTCGACAAAACTCAGGACAAGTCCAACCCAAGCAATGACAGCCCCATCAGCCTTCTCTCGATCATGTGTAAAGAGATGGAAGGGGTTATCAACCGTAGTATCAAGCGACACTTGCTTAGCAATACCCTGCTCACTGACGCCCAGTTTGGGTTCCGCCAAGGTGACTCAGGTTCTGACCTCATTGCAGCCTTAATTCAAATATGGAAAAAATGCGGAACTCCAAATGTGAGGTGAGAGTGAGTGACTGCCGTTGACATCAAGGCAGCTTTTGGCTGATTGTGGCATCATGGAGTCCTAGCAAAACTGGAGTCAATGGGAATCAGGGGGAACTATCCATCAGTTGGAGCCATACCCAGCAGAAAGGAAGATGGTTGTGGTAGTTGGCGGGAAATCATCTCAGTTCCAGGACATCACTGCAGGACTTCCTCAGGGCAGTATCCTAGGCCCAACAATCAGTTACCTTCCTTCCATCATCGGGTCAGAAGTGGGGATGTTCACTGATTATTGCACAATTTGCAGCACCTTTCGCGCATCCTCAGATACTGAAGCAGTCCATTGTAAAATGCAGCAAGACCTGGGCAATATCCAGACTTGGGCTGACAAGTGGCAAGTAACATGTGCACCCCATAAGTGCCAGGCAATGACCATCTCCAACAGGAGAGAACCTAAGCAACTTTACTTGACATTCAATGGCATTACCATCGCTGAAACCCCCCACTATCAACATCCTGGGGGTTACCATTGACCTGATACTGAACTGGTTGAGACACATAAACATTGTGATGACAAGGATCGGAACCCTGCGGCGAGCAAATCACCTCCTGACTCCCGACAACCTGTCCACCATCTACAAGATCCAAGTCATGAGTGCGATGGAATGGTCTCCACTTGCGTGGATGAGTGAAGCTCCGACAGCACTCAAGAAACTTGATGCTGTCCAGTTTGAAACAGCCCGCTTGATCGGCACCAGATCCACAAACATTCACTCCCCCACCACAGACGCACAGTGGTAGCATTGCATCCCATCAACAAGATGCACTGCAGGAATTCACCAAGGCTCCTTTTAGAGCACCTTCCAAACCCACGACCAATACCATCTAGAAGGACAAGGGTAGAAGATAGATGGGAACACCACCACGTGGGAAGTTCCCCTCCAAGTCTCTCAGCATCCTGACTTGCAAATATATAGGTCGTTCCCTCATGTCACTGGGTTAAAATCCTTGAAATCCCTTCCTAACAGCAGTGTGGGTGTACCTACGCCACATGGGCTGGAGCGGTTCAAGAAGGCAGCTCACCACCACCTTCCCAAGGGCAATTAGGAATGGGCAATAAATGCTGGCCCAGCCAGCGAATCCCACATCCTGTGAATGAATAAATAATCCATTTATTTAATACCCCTGCTACCGGTCTATGGTTACTTTGGTTATTATCCTTTCTATCCCATCGTGCTCCCGTTCCCAATGCTTCCCTCTATTTAAAATACTTGCCTGTAAAATATTTTAATGTATTCTTTTCTGTTCCTAGGTTATTTAATCTGAAGATAAAAATAAAATACTGCTGATGCTGGAAATCTGAAACAAAAACAGAAAATGCTGGAAAAACTCAGCAGGTCTCACAGTATCCGTGGAGAGAGAAACAGAGTTAACGTTTCGAGTCCTTATGACGCTTTTTCAGAGCTTCAGTGTTATCTAATCTCAAATTCCTCTTTGCTTTGCCGCTTTACTGCAGCTCGTGCCGCAAAGAAGCGGGCGTCCCTTCACTTGCCTGCCGCTTAAGGCCCGAGGATCCCGCTGCACTGCAGATTTCTCACCCTCCCCCCGTCGTAAGGTCGAGCAGGAAGTGTTGCAATCCGACTGTGATTGCAGTTCCTCGGAAGTGTTGGTTCGATGGCAACCAGCGAACATGCGTTATGTAAAATTCCGCTTGCACCGCACTCGGCAGAGCATCAGCCGTTTAAATTGAGGGCCCAGGGTCTAATACCCTGTTCGCCCTCCTTTTTTAAAAAAGATTCTCGATTCTCATGTGAATCATCCACTTCAGTGACACATCAACAACCCACGAAGAATGGACTTTATGATTGTGTCTCGTCCGGTACAGTCATTTTATTGTACATTCATTCAGGAGGGTTTTTTATCCGGCCGGCTGCTTGCATATTGTGCACGTATTTGAATTAACCTAAATGCAGCTGTTGGATGAATATTATATATTTTTTTCTTTCAATCGGGCAGCACCCCAAATTTACCAAGAAAAGTGGGAGACGTTTTATGGGCACGGGCCGGACACTGGGGTGAAGTGGACGGGTTAGGATTTGTGAAGAGCAATTGTGATTGAATTTAGCGATGGTATTGAGAATGGGTGCGTGAGAGGAATCCGCTGAACACAGTGGATGACCGCAGGAAAAGTACAGAATCTGATGGATGCAATGTTCGCTGTCAGCCAGTAAAGGTCGCTGTGCGGCACCGCTGTCAGAGCCCGGATAGCTCAGTCGGTAGAGCATCAGACTTTTAATCTGAGGGTCCAGGGTTCAAGTCACTGTTCGGGCGATGAATTTTAACTGCCACTTATCGATTCTGATGTAGATCGCAGAAATCATGAGCAATTCTTTCAAATGCCTTTAAGATATTACCAAGGTTTGCCATCTGCTGATTGTATTTGAATTGTAAAGTGCTTTCTGATGGCGGTGTTTTCACTTGCATTGAATGGTATTTTCTAAATTATATTTGGAGCCCTCTTCCTCAGAAGGTTAATGGAAGCAGAGGCTTTAAACGTTTTTAATGCTGATAGATTCTTGAATAACAAGGGGTGGGTGAAATTGTATCGGGATAGACGGGTGGTTGCAATCAGATAGGCCATCACTTTATTGAATGGCAGAGCAGTACTGAAGGGCCGAGTCGCCTACTCCTGCTCCTGGTTAGTATGTATATTTATATGTTACCTGAAATTGGCAATTAGGACGAAGTGACATTTTTTTTAACTTCCTTTCAGCGGTACCCAGTGTAACAGAAATTATCAAAGAGCTTGTAAGTGGCAGGATGGGGGCGGTCGGCTGTGGCCGGTGTTGGTGAGTGGCGGGGGTGGGATTGGGTTGATGTGGGGGCGTGTCGGGGGGGTCGCGGAATAGTTTACGGTGACCTTCTCGGAAGTAAAGCCTCGGAGAGGTAGCACTTGTGGCTGTGTGAGAGGAATACACTGTGCAGGCTGCACTTTTGGGAAATGAGGTGCAGGATATCAGGCAGTGAATGTGCCGGTGTAAAACAGAATTGAGAATATGGATAATTGAGCGGGGAATGCATCAGATTTTTAAAAATCTGAGCGTTCAAAGTTAAAGTCCTTGCTTCCGAATTGCTTTTAATTCTCACTCGCATTTTCATACAGTTGTCCAGAATCACAGAATTTTAATTCTCCAGAACAGAAATAATTACATGGGCTATATGGCAGAGGAAGAGGCCATACGGTACAGCCAGTCCGAGCCATCTTTCTTTTGTTGCTTCGCTCGAGCCTCCTGCCATCTCTTTTAATGTCAATCTGCTACATTAAACGAAACTGCGCTCCTTCTGCTCGACCTGCCTTGTGCGCATTGCCCTTTAAGCGGCGGTGAGCTCATAATTAACATTTCTTCTTTTAGCTCCACTCACGGAGCCCCAATAAGACAGAAGCAGGGAAAGAGGATGTACCTGGTCGTGTTTTCAGAGAGGATTTGTGCACCGAACCTGCAGGGGCACTGAGAATGGATGCGTGAGAGATATAAACTCAAGAGACTGGATGATTCCAAAGCAGAGAATGTGGGCGCTGTAATGTCCCATCTTAGCCGGCGGAGGTCGCTGCGCACTCACCTCTCGTCCAGTCATCTGAGTCGGTAAAACATCAGAATTTTAATATGAGAGGGCGCAGGGTTCAAAGCCCTGCTCGGACACCGCTTCAAATTTGGATATCACATGGCCCGTGCTGTTCTTGTAAGTAACCAAAAGTGTTGTCACCATCCCTGTTTTTCGTAAGTGGTATTTTTTTTCTGAAGTCGGTGCTTTGAAATATATTGAGCAGAGGTTCCGGGATCCTCAATTCCTATTTTCATTCAGTCCGCTGCTTCACGGGAATTTCAATCTGATTTTTCTGATGCCTGAATAAAACAAACATGTTTCAATTCCATCCCGGGCACCAAACCTTCAAATATGATTCATGTTCGTACATTTTCTGAATGCAGTTTAAAATTTTGCTCGGAGGCGTGATGTTTCGAAACATTTTAGGTAAAAAAAATTGCATTGGTTTATTGAAGCGATTATTGGGACAAGTCTTATGTTTTCGTCAATAAATTTGTTTTCTACCCACCGGTACTGTTGTAAAGTGTGTATTTTACAGAGTGTTCATTCATTGACAAAGCCAAATCAACGAGCGATCCCCGGGCCTCAGGTTAAAAGTTTGATTCTATATCACTTCGTTGGTTCAACATTGAACTGATTTGCCGTGGGTAAGCTCCCAAAAAATAACTATGTGATCCAGCCCTGATCGTCTGTTTTTGCTGTGTTAATCAAATGATATACAAAAGCCCTCAGGGGTTACTCCCCTGCTCCTCTCACAATGGGGCTGTGGGATCTTTTGCACATCTTTCACCAAAAGAAGGTAATGCCCAGTTTACATCTTTAAGCAGTGTCAGTGGGTGGAAATAAGCTTGTCAATCAAAATAATGACGCGGGCATTGCTGACTAGGCCAGCATCTGTAGCTCATCCCCAATACCCTTGAGAAGGCGGTGCTGAGCCACGTCCTTGAACCCGCGCTGGCCAAATGGTTTAGGTACATCCACAGTTCTATTAGGAAGGGAGTTCCAGGGATTTAGTCAGAACAGGGACTTGAATCCAACAACAGTGAAGAAACTGCGATACAGTTCCAAACTAGGACGGTCAGTGGGTTGGAGGGGAAATTGCAGGTGTTAATGTTCCCATGCCTCTACCTGCCCTTGTCTTTGGTGGAGTCTGCGAGTTTGGATGGTGCCATGAAGCTTTGCAGAGTTGCTGCAGTTCATCTTGTAGATGGGACACCACAACTGGCGAATGAATGAAAAAATTGCTACCGAAAATAACACCTTAATTTAGACTTTAAAGCAAAGTCATTATGAACGACCGCTTCGAAACATTAAGTTGCCTGCAAAGTTTCAAAATAAATTCAGAAAATGTTATAATGTAAATTATATTCCAAAATTAAGTGTCATGGATGGAATTCAAAGAGATTAATGAGTTTTATTTGGAGAGCAGCGAAGATCAGCTTCGCATCGCCGTGTTACTTGGGGCTGGATGAAAATAATAATTGATAATTTCGAAAGAAACATAATTCATAATAAGTTAAAATATTGCATCAGATAACCAGCATGTCGCACATCTTTAAAATAACTTAAAGAGATGAGAGCGAATTCGCGGCGATAGAATGGTTTGCAAGAGAATCGATAATTCACGTTTAAAAACATCACAGGAGCAAGGGCTTGAAAACTATGCTCAGTTCTGACGAATAGTCATACGGACTCGAAACGTTAACTGTATCTCTTTCCCAGATGCTGTCAGACCTGCTGAGGTTTTCCAGCTATTTTTGTTTTTGTTTCTCATATTAAGAATCTAATGCTCGACCGACTGAGCTACCCAGGACCCCAATGCGCTTTGTCACGGCGACCTCTGGTGGCTGACAGTGAACATTGCATCGCCCAAATTGTGCATTTCCTTCCCAAGTCTGTTCAGCGGATTTTTGCCTCACATCCTATCTCACTACCCTCCGCCCACCCCCTCGTTCAACCCCACAGGCTTGCTTCACAATTACTTTCCAGACGCCCTCACCTTTGCACTTGCCGCCAGTCTCCGGCCCGCACTCATTAAACGCTGCCTCATTTTTACTGTTATTTTTGAGGGAGTTGGTGGCTCCCTGGTTGAAAGCGATAATTAATATTGAGGGAACCACCACTTGAAGGCAAATGCAAGCACCTGTGCAACCAGCAAGGAGATGGAGTCTTAGGAATTCCTTCCAAATGCAAACACTGAAAACAGAATTTCGCAGAATGAATGCAAGAATAAACTCCATTCCCAGAGCCAAGTCCGCGATTGGCCAGGGTTTTATAGCATAGTGGTTATCGCGTCTGTTTTACGCGCAGAAGGTCCTGGGGTCCATCTCCAGTGGAACCAATACTCCCTTTGGGCCAAATAAATAGCAAGTGACATGAAACAAGGATGATTGTGAAAAGCAGCTGGCCCTCGCTAAATCCTCTTGACATGTTCCTCACAGCCAACGTGCTAAATGTAAATCTCTTTCCCAAAATACTACATTTAATAAGGGCGCAGTACACTCACCCGAACCCAGACCCTCTCTGCTTCGTGTGCTTGTCTAGATAACCCATAAATTAATCTGTTCTCTCTTCTGGCTCGGTCTGACCCACTCCGCTCATTCCCTCGGATCATAATCCTGCTTTATGTCGCTGGTAAATGCCAGAGAAAACTATTTACTTAATATCCCTGCCGTCTGTCTCTCGTTATTTGTGGGTATCATCCTTTCTACCCTATCACGCTCCTTTCCCAATGCTGCCTCCATTGTAAGTGCTCGCCTGTAAAATATTTAACCTAGTCTTTTGTGTTCCTAGATTATTTAAACTCTAGGTAAAAGCAAAATACTGCTGATGCTGGAAACCTGAAACAAAAAGAGGAAATTCTGGAAAAACTCAGCAGGTCTAACGGCATCTGCGGAGAGAGAAACAGTGTTAACGTTTCGAGTGTGTATATCCCTTCTTCAGAGTTTCAGTGTTACTTAATCTCAAACTCCCCTTTGCTTTCCGGGTTTAGGGCAGTTCGTGCCGGAAGAAATAGGTGGGGGCGGGGTTTCCAGCGGCGGGGGCGTGGCTTCAGTCTCCCGCTGCTGAAGGCCCGGGGTACCCGCTGCGGTGCGGATTTCCCAACCTGCCCCCGTCGGAAGATTGGGTGAGAAATGTGCAATCTGAATGTGATTGCAGTTCCTCCGGAGTTCTGGTTGGATGGCAACCAGCGAACATGGATATATAAGATTCCGGTTGCTGCCCCGGAGAGCGCACTGGGCAGAGCATCAACCGTTTAAGCTGAGGGTCCAGTGTCTAATTCCCTTTTCCGCCCCTTTTTTTTTGGTTAAATTCTCAGTTCTCATGTGAATCATCCAATTCAGTGACACATCAACAATCCACGCTGAATGGACTTTTTTATTGTGTTTCGTCCGGTACAGTCATTTTCCTGTACATGCGTTTAGGAGGGTTTTCTATCCGGCCGGCTCCGTGCATATTGTGCACATGTTTACATTAACCAAAATGTGGCTGTTAGATGAATATTATCATTTTATTTCTTTCAATCAGGCAGCCCCCCAAAATTTACCAAAAAAATACAATGGAAGAGCGTTTGGTTGGTGCGGGCCGGACTTTGGGGTGAAGTGGACGGGTTTGTGAAGAGGTTTGTACAATTTGTGAAGAGCAATTTTGATTGAATTTAGCAAAAGTATTGGGAATGGGTGTGTGAGAGGCATCCGCTGAACACAGCGGATGACTGTAGAAAAAGTACAGAATCTGAAGGATGCAATATTCGCTCTCAGCCTGTGTAGGTCGCTGTGTGGCAGAGCTGGCAGAACCCGGATAGTTCAGTCGGTAGACTTTTAATCTGAGGTTCCCAAGGTTCAAATCACTGTTCGGGCGCTGGTTTTAACTGTGAATTATTGGTTCTTATATGAATCCGAGAATTTATGAGCAATTGTTGTCCATCTCTTTAAGATAGTTCAAGGATTGGCGATGTGTTCATTCTATTTGGACAGCAAGGTATTTTCTGATGTTGGTGTTTTCATTTGTATTGAATGGTTTTTTCGAAATTATCAATTTCCATTTTCACCCAGCCCCAACCGACACGACGTGTTGAAGGTGTTCTTCCTGCTCTTCCAAATAAACCTCATAACCAATTCCAATTTATTCCATGACCGTCAGATTTCAAATTTAATTTACTTTATGACATTTTCTGAAATTCTTTTGAGGCTATGCAGGCAATCTGATGTTGTGAAACGGCGGGTAATGATTATGCTTTGAAATGTAAATAGAGTGTTAATTTTTATTGACAACTTTTGCATTGTCAGTGACAAGAGATAACTCCACCAACACCTGCAATTCCCCCCCTACACCCACCCAAAGCCACACCCACTAATTTGCTGATATATCGCACTTCCTGCCAAGGTGTTGAGTCAACATCCTGGAAGCTCCTCCCTAATAGCACTGTGGCTGCACCAACACTACAGGTGCTGCAGGGGCTCAGGAAGACAACTCACCTCCATCTTCTCAAGGGGGATTAGTGATGGGCAATGAATGCAGGGCCAAGTAGCTGATGCCAACATCCTGCAAAACCATCTTTTTTTCAAAAAAGGCGTATTTTCATCAACAAGCTGATTTTCCACCCAATGACAGCACTTAAATGTTATACAACTGGGTGTTGCCTTTTTGGATGAAAATTCTGCATAAGATCCCAAGGCACCATGTTGAAGAGGAGCAGGGGAGGAATGCCTGGTTTCCTGTGTTTATCGATTAATCAATATAACAAAGGTGGATAACCAGATCATGATCACATTTCTGCTTGTGTGAGCTTGCGGTTTGGAGATTGGCTGTACTGATTCCTATATTAATATGGTAAGAACACGTCAAAATAATTTAATTACCTGCAGAGAGCTTTGCAACATCCCAATGTGCTTAAAGGCACTATAAAGATTCAACACTTTCCTGCTTCTTTCACACAGCATTAGGGAGGATGGTGAAAATCTTGCACAAAATGAGAGATTTAATGAACGTTCAGGATAAGTGAAGGGATGTGGGTGGTTTGTGGGCGGGAATTCCAGAGCTTTGGGCCTAGGCGGGTGATACCAATACCATCAGTGTTGGGAAGATTAAAATCAGGAGTGCTCAAGAGGTCAGAGTTAAATGAGTGTTAGGGGTGTTGCTGGCGAATGATGCAAGGGGTCATCAAAAGTGCTATCAAGTGACACATGCTTCGCAAAAACCTGCTCACTGACGCCCTGTATGAGTTCCCCCAGGATCACTCAGCTCTTTACAGGCCGCATTACAGCGTTAATTCAAACATGGACAAAGAGCTAAACTCCACATGTGAGGTGAGAATAACTGCCCTTGACATCAAGGCATCATTTTGACAGAGTGTGGCAACAAGGAGCCCTAGAAAAACTCGAGTCAATGGGAATCAGGGGGAAACTCTGCACCGGTTGGAGCCATACCCAGCAAAAAGGAAAATGGTTGTGGTAGTTGGCAGGAAATGTCCTCATTTCCAGGGCATCACTGCAGGTCTTATTCAGGTTTGTATCCAGGACCAACAATCTTCAGCTGCTACATCAGTTACCTTCCTTCCATCATAGGGTCAGAAGTGAGGATGTTCACTGACAATTGCACCATGTTCACACTATCCCCGATTCCACAGATACTGAAGCAGTCCGTGCACAAATGTATCCAGACCTGGGCAATATCCAGGGTTGGGCTGAGAAGTGGCAAGTAACATTCACGCCTCACAAGTGCCAGGCAATGGCCAACCTCAACAGGAGAGAATATAAGAAACTTTACTTGAGATTCAGTGGCATTAGCAATTCTGAATATCCCGGTATCAACATCGTGGTATTTACCATTGACTCGAAACTCAGGACTACTTGCGTGTCAATCAGCATAAGCAGCGGAACAGATCTAAGCACTGCAGTTCTGTCACATCCAGTCGTGAATTGTGGTGGACAATTAATGGACATACCGGAGGGATAGGCTCCAAAACTACCCCATCCGCAACAACCTCGTGCCAAAAGTGCCGAGTGTCTGATCCATCTCGGCCTCCTCCAGAGGTCCCCAGCGCCGCAGAGGCCAGTCTTCTCCCAATTCGATTTATTCCACGTGATACATTGAAACGGCTGAAGTCGCTGGATAGTGCAAAGTCTGGGGGCGCTGACAGCATTCCGGCAAGAGACTTCGGCTCCAGAACTTGCAGCGCCCATCGCCACGCTGCTCCAGTGTAGCTAAAATACTGGCATCCACCCGAAAATGTTGCTATTGGACGAAGTGCGTCCCGTCCACAAAAAAGCAGGAGAAATCCAGCCCAGCCAATGAATGCCCCATCAGTCTTCTCTCGCGTACCTTCACCACATGGTCTGCAGTGTTACAAGATGACAGCTCACCACCACCTTCCGAAGGGCAATTAGGAATGCACAACCGCTTCAAAACATCAAGTAACCTGCGAAGTTCCAAAATAAATTCAGAAAATATTATAAAACAAATCATATTTGAAAATTAAGTGTCATGGATGGAATTAAAAGACCTATTAATGAGTTTTATTTGGAGAGCAGGGAAGGACAGCTTCGCATAGCCGTGTCACTTGGGGCTGGAGGGTACTAATGACTGACAAATTAGAAAAAAACGGAGGTCAAAATACATTAAAATATCGCATCAGATAATAGTCTCCCTTTCACATCGAGCCAGCATGTCGCAAATCTTTAAAATATCTTGAAGAGATGAGCGTGAATTCGGGGGGATGGAATGATTGGCATGAGAATCGATTATTCGCATTTAAGAGCATCTATCCGACCGGTTCCGTGCATACTGTCCACATGTTTGCATTAACCTAAATGCAGCTGTTAGATGAATATTATCAATTTTTTCTTTCAATCAGGCAGCACCCCCAAATTTACAAAAAAAATAGTTGAAGAGCGTTTTGTGGGCGGGCCGAATTTTGGCGTGAAGTGGACGGGTTTGTGAAGAGGTTTGTACAAGTTGTGAAGTGCAATTTTGATTGAATTTAGCAAATGTATTGGGAATGTCTGTGTGAGAGGAATCCACTGAACAGACCGGATGACTGCAGAAAAAGTACAGAATCTGAAGGATGCAATGTTCGCTGTCAGCCAGCAGAGGTCGCTGTGCCGAAGTGGCCCTCGAACCCCGGATAGCTCAGTCGGTAAAGCGTCAGACTTTTCATGTGAGAATCCAGGATTCACGTACCTGTTCGGGCGCTGGCTTTAACTTCGAATTATCGATTCTCATCTAAATTCAGAAATCATGACCATTTCATGCGCACTCCCAAGATATTTCAAAGATTTGTGATATGCCAATTCTGTTTGAAGTTGAAGGCGTTTTTTGATGTCGGTGTTTTCAGTTATATCAAATTGTATTTTCGAAATTATCAATTTTCCTTACCACCCAGCCCCAATTGACAAGACGCATTCAAGCGATCGTCCCTGCCTACCAAATAAAATTCATTAACCGGTTCCAATTTATTCCATGACGGTTAGATTTCCAATATAATTTATTTTATGATATTTTCTAAATGTCATTTGAGAATTTGCAGGCAACCTGATGTTGTGAAACGGTAGCTAATGGCTTTGCTTTGAAGTGTAAATAGATTGTTATTTTTATTGACAAATTTTGCACTGTCAGAGGCAAGAGATAACTCCACCAAAACCTACAATTTCCTCTCCGAACCACACACACCAACTTGCTCATATATCACACTTCCTTCCATGGTGTTGAGTCAAAATCCTGGGACCTCCTTCCTAACAGCACTGTGGTTGCACCAATACCACAGATGCTGCAGCGGTTCAAGAAGACTCACCATCATCTTCGCAAGGGCCATGAGGGATGGGCAATAAATGCAGGGCCAGCTAGGTGATGCCAACATCATGTGAAAACATTTTCTTTAAAAAATTTTCATCGACAAGCTGATTTTCCACCCAATGGCTCCACTTATAGACATTTACTGGGTGTTGCCTTGTTTGATGAAAATCCTGCAAAAGATCCCAAGGCACCATGTCAAAGAGGAGAAGGGGAGGAATAGCTGGCACCCTGGGTGTATCGATTAATCAACAAAACAACGGTAGGTTACCAGATCTTGATCACTGTTAGCGGGAAGAAAGTAAATGAGAATTTATGGTAAGAGAGGATTCATTATAAGGGGATGAATCACTTAAATTAGAATCTATAGGCTGACCAGCGCAAACCAGTATCTCAACAATTAAACAATGAAACCAGATGAACCTTATACATTCTCAAACTTTGTACATCCTCAGGGCTTGCAATCTCGAGCAAGTTTCTGGGAGTTAGACTGGAGACTTATGTTGGAAAACAGCGAAGACTAACAGATAGGGGTAGGACAGATGGTCCCAGGTTAGGTAGGAGGTAAGGTTTCTGCCTGGTTGAAAAACATGGACATACGATGCATGTACTTGTTATCAGAGATGTCTGTTTACTGTAGAGCTATATGTTGACGAGATCGGAATCTGGAAACTGTTCTTGTACGTGACCAATAATGTATAAATATGTTGAAAACTTGTAATTTAGCAGAGTGCGATCTCAAGCTGCATTGAGAAGGTTCTCCCCTCGTAATTGCTCGAATAAACGATCGTGACCTGTACCTGAGACTCCTCAGGTCCGTTTGTCAGAGTGACCACAACAATCACATTGCTGTTTGTGTGAGCTTGCGGTTTGTAAATTGGCTGCTGTGATTCCCACATTATGACAGTAAGAAGACTTCAAAATAACTTAATTACCTGCATAGAGCTTTGGGATATCCTAATGTCGTGAAAGGTGCGATAAACATTCAAAATTGTCCTTATTTCACACAGCATTAGGGAGGCTGGTGAAAAGCTTGGCTAAAGCCAAAAGACGGGTTTACTGAACGTTCAGAATAAGCGACAAGATGGGAAGGATTTCTGGGAGCGAATTCCAGAGCTTTGGTCCTAGGCGGATGTTGGAAAGATTACAATCAGGGAAGCTCAAGAGGTCAGTGCTAATGAGAGTTGGGGATATTGGTGGCATGTTTGGAAATTACTGAGTTGGCGAGGTATGATGGATTCAAAGTTTCCTTTTTTCTTTGAAAATAAAAACATTTTAAATACAGACATTTGTCCAAGGGGAGCTGACATATGTTATAGATGTCACGGGCAGTGTTTTTGTGGAGCACGGGCAATAGAGCTTTGACCATTTCAAAATTATGGAGTCGAGAATATGGACAGCCTGCGAAGAGTGCATTGGGATAGCCAAGTCTAGAGGCAATAATATTATTGCTCAGGGCTCCAGGAGCAGATGAGTTGCAGCTGGTGTGGTATTGGGCAATGGAAATTGGTTGAGGTGGAAATTGGCGATTTCACTGGTGACACAGATACATAGTCAGAAGCTAATCTTTGTGTCAAATATGAAATCAATATGTGAACAGTCTGGTTCAAGGTCACACAGTTTTCACAGCGAGTAGGATGGAGTCAGAAGCTGGGATAGGGGAACTTGCGGCAGAGTCCAAAGATAAAGAGGAAATTTCTTCTCATTCAGCGCTGGATATTGGATAGCAGTTTGAAGAAGTGGCAATAGTTGTGGGGGGGAGAGAGGTGCTGAGGGGGAGCAGTGTATCAACAATGTACTTGTGAAAAAAATATGACGTCACTGTGGGTCAGCATCTCAACGAGAAATAGGAATGGGTCAGGGAGGGGACCCCGAGGGAATCCAGAGGTGCTAGTGGGGAAATGGGATAAGAAATCATTGCTTGTATTACCCTGGATCTGTTTAGATTGGTAAGTATGGAACCATGCTGACTACTCAATATTTCATTCCTCATATTTAGATGGTTTTCTATCTTCTTCTTTAGTAAGTATTCCATTATTTCGCGCATCGCTGCTGTTAACCTGACTGATCTCTAATTCTCTGAGCTAATTCTGTCCACCATCTCAACTGTGGGAATTACATTACTGATCCGCTATGTCCTCTTTCACAACATATTTTTTTCTAACGAATTATTAAACATGAATAGCAATCCCTGCTCTGTAACATGCCCAGATTATTTTTAAATAAGTGAAAGAAAACTCCCAGATCGAGGAACTCAAAGATTGTGAAACACGAGGCACTGTGGGCGATGGGTAGGAGCAGACGTATACTGAACCCACGATCTCATGGCCCGCATGTTCCCCATTCGAACAATACCACCAAGCCAAGGGATCAACCCTCGTTCAATGAAGAGTGCATGAGGGAATGCCAAAGGCAGTAGCAGGCATACCTAAAAATGAGGTGTCAACCTTGTAAAGCTGGAACTCATGACTACTTACGTATAAATCAGCATAAGAAGTGAGCGATAGGCAGAGCTCAGTGATTCCACAACCAACGGAACATGACTAAGCACTGCAGTTCTGTCACATCCAGTCGTGAATTACGGTGGACAATTAAATAACACACCGGAGGAAGAGGCTGCACAAATACCCCATGCTCAATGATCGAGGAGCCCAGCATATCCAAGGCATAAGGCTGCAACATTTGCAACAACCCTGAGCCAGAGGTGAAGAGTGGATGATCGATGTCGGCCTCCTCCAGAGGTCTCCAGCATCACAGAGGCCAGTCTTCACCCAATTCGATTTACTCCATGTGATACCTTGAAACGGTTGAAGGCAGTGAATAGTGCAAAGAGTCGGGGCGCTGACAGCATTCCCTCCCCCCAGTCTCCCCCCTCCCCCCCATTCTCTCCCCCTTCCCCATTCTCTCTCGCTCCCACCATTCTCTCCCTCTCCCTGCATTCCCTCCCCCCCATTCTGCCCCCTCCCCCATTCTCTCCCCCCTCTCCCCATTCTCCCCCTCCCCCATTCTCTCTCCCTCCCCCCATTCTTTCCCTCTCGCCCAATTCTCTCCACCCCCATTCTCTCCCCTCCCCCCATTCTCCCCTCCCTCCCCCCCATTCTCTCTCCCTCCCCCTCTCCCCTCCCCATTCTCCCCCCCTCTCTCCCCCTCTCCCCTCACACACTTACTACTGCCAATTCCCGCTGCCGGGTGACCTGTCTTGTCCAGTGGGGTCACAGGGAAATTCCCATCCCGCCTTCAGGCCTCTGACTGATGGTGAAATGTCGCTTGAGCCTCTCATTCGGCCGGACAGCAGGAGAATTCTCCTGCTGACCCGGGGATCTCCCTGTGCCATGTCTGAAGCAGAGAATTCCCATCTCAGGCCGGCCCCAAGCGCTTCACTCAAATCAATACAAACTCTTCAAATATCCGAAATACATCCGCCGGATGGTGACCACCAACCGCTTACCTGCGCTGGACAGTCAGGAGGCCCCGCCCCTAAACCGACTCGCCACCAGGCCCCGCCCCTAGACCATTCATCAATAGGCCCCGCCCCTAAGCTGTACGCCATCAGGCCCCGCCCCCAGTTGACAGCCTCGCCAACAGGCCACGCCCCTAAGCAGTACGTCATCAGACCCCGCCCCAGTTAACTGGCTCGTCAAACAAGCCCCGCCCCAGGGAGCAGACTCGTCAACAGAACCCCGCCCCTAAGATGTACGTCATCAGGCCCCGCCTTCAGATTACAGGCTCGTCAAACAGGCCCCGCCCCCAGTTAGCAGACTCGTCAACAGGCCCCGCCCCCAGACAACAGATTCGTCAACAGGCCCCGCCCCCAGTCAACAGGTTCATCAAACAGGATCCGCGCCCAGGGAGCAACTCGTCAACAGGCTCCGCCCTAGTTGACAAATACCCCACCCCGCCCCGCCCAATGAACAGCCTCCACGCCCCGCTCCCAGTGCACAGGGCTGTCAGGATGCCCAGTCCCCAGTGCACAGGGCTGTCGGGATGCCCCACCCCCAGTGCACAGGCCTGAGGGATGCCCCGCCCCCAGTGCTCAGGGCTGTCAGGATGCCCAGCCCCCAGTGCTGTCAGGATGCCCCGCCACCAGTGCTGTCAGGATGCCCCGCCCGCATTCACAGGGCTGTCAGGATACCCCGCCCCCAGTGCTTTCAGGGTGCCCCGCCCTCAGTGCACAGACCTGTCAGGATGCCCCGCCCCCCAGTGCTCAATGCTGTCAGGATGCCCCGCCCCCAGTGCACAAGGCTGTCAGGATGCCACGCCCCTAGTGCTGTCAGGGTGCTCCGCCCCCAGGGATGTCAGGACTTTACGTCCTCAGTGCACAGGACTGTCAGGATGCCCCGCCCCCAGGGCTATCAGGGTGCCCCGCCACCAGTGCACAGGGCTGGCAGGATACCCAGACCCAGGGCTGTCAGGATGCCCCGCCCCCAATGCACAGGGCTGTCAGGATGCCCCGCCCGCAGTGCACAGGACTGTCAGGATGCCCCGCCACAAGTGCACAGGGCTGTCAGGATGCCCCGCCCGCAGTGCACAGGACTGTCAGGATGCCCCGCCCCAAGTGCACAGGGCTGTCAGGATGCCCCTCCCGCAGTGCACACGGCAGTCAGGATACCCCGCCCCCAGCGCTGTCAGGATGCACCGCCCCCAGTGCACAGGGCTGTCAGGATGCCCCGCCCGCAGTGCACAGGGCTGTCAGGATGCCCCGCCCCTAGTGCTGCCAGGATACCCCGCCCCCAGTGCACACGGCTGTCAGTATGCCCCGCCGGCAGTGCACAAGGCTGTCAGGATGCACCGCCCACGGTGCCCAGGCTGTAACGATGCCCCGCCCCCAGTGCATTTGGTTGTCTGGGTGCCCCACCCCCCAGAGCTGTCAGGATGCCCCGCCCCAGTGCACGGTACATGTCAATATGCCCCACCCCCAGTGTACAAGGCTGTCAAGATGCCCCACCTGCAGTGCACAGGGATGTAAGGATGCACCTCCCCCAGTGCATTTGGTTGTCAGGTTGCCCCGCCCCTAGAGCTGTCAGGATGCCCCGCCCTAATGCACGGGACTGTCAATATGCCCCGTCGCCAGTGCTGTCACTATGCCCCGCCCCCAGTGCTTTCAGGATGCCCCGCCCCAATGCATGGGGCTGTCAGGATGCCCCTCCCCCAGTGCTTTCAGGATGCCCCGCCCCCAGTGCACGGGACTGTCAGGATGCCCCGTCCCCTGTGCTGCCAGGATGTCCCGCCTCCGGTCTTTCAGGATACCCTGCCCCCAGTGCATAGGGCTGTCAGGTTGCCCCTCCCCCAGTGCTTTCAGGATGCCCCGCCCCCCGTCCCCGGTGCTGTCAGAATGCCCCGCCCCCAGTGCTGTCAGGATGTCCCGCCCCCGGTGCTGTCAGGATACCCCGGCCCCAATGCTGTCAGGATGCCCCGTCCCCGGTGATGTCAGGATGCCCCGTCCCCGGTGATGTCAGGATGCCCCGCCCCCAGTGTTGTCAGGATGTCCCGCTTCCGGTGATGTCAGGATGCCCTGCCCACGGTGATGTCAAGATGCCCCGCCCCCAGTGCTGCCAGGATGCCCCGCCCTCAGTGCTGTTAAGATGCCCCACCCCCAGTGCTGTCAGGATGCCCCGCCCCCGATGCTGTCAGGATGCCCCGCCCTCAGTGCTGTTAAGATGCCCCACCCCCAGTGCTGTCAGGATGCCCCGCCCTCAGTGCTGTTAAGATGCCCCACCCCCAGTGCTGTCAGGATGCCCCGCCCCGAGGGCTGTTAGGTTGCCCCGCCACCTGTGGTGACAGTTTGCCCCGCCCCCAGTGCTGTCAGGATGCCCCGCCCCCAGTGCTGTCCGGATACCCCGCCCCCAGCTGTGTAAAGATGCCCCGCCCAGAGTGCTGTCAGAATGCCCCGCCCCCGTGCTGTCATGATGCCCCGCCCGCAATTCTGTCAGGGTGCCCCGCCCCCAGTGCTGTCACGATGCCCCGCCCCCAGCGTTGACAGGACGCCCCGCCCCAGGGCTATTATGATGCCCCGCCCCCCAGGCTGTCAGTATGCCCCGCCCCCAGTGTTGTCAGCATGCCGCGCCTTCGGTGATGTCAGGATGCCCCGCCCCCAAGTACACGGGACTATCAGGATGTCGCGGCCCTACTGCTGTCATGATGCCCCGCCCCCAGAGTTGTCACGATGCCCCACCCCTAGTGCTGTAAGGATGCCCCGCCCCCAGTGCACACGGCTGTCAGGATACCCCGCCCCCAGGGCACAGGGCTGTCAGGATGCACCGCCCCCAGTGCACAGGGCTGTCAGTATACCCCGCCCGCAGTGCACAGGGCTGTCAGGATGCACCGCCGCCAGTGCACAGGGCTGTCAGTATGCCCCACCCGCAGTGTATTTGGTTGTCAGGTTGCCCCGGTCCTAGAGCTGTCAGGATGCCCCGCCCCAGTGCTTGTCCCAAGCAACCATGGAAGGACAAATATGAAATGAATGCACGAGGATGAAGAATTTATTGGGCGTTTGGAGCCCGAACTGTCCGCTTTGCAGTCATTAATCTCCTGAAACAGGCCAGCAGCTTCAGGAAGTCCGGGATGCGTAAATCCTAGAGTCAGAGTTATACAGCACAGAAACAGGCCCTTCGGCCCATCCTGTCCATGAAGCCAATTTTGGATCCAATTTGAAAAAATGCCCTGGAACCCATGGGAACTGACCTTCTTGACCATTCTCCCATGCAGGACCTTGTCAAAACCCTTGCCGAAGTCCATATAGACTACATCAACCACACTACCCTCATCGACACAACTAGTCACCTCATTGAAAAAGTCAATCAAATTTGATAGACATGATCTCCCCCTGACAAAGTCATGCTGACTATTCCTGATTAATCCCTGCCTCTCCAAGTGGAGATTAACCCTGTCCCTCAGAAGTTTTGCCAGTAGTTTCCCTACCACTGATGTTCAACTCACCGGCTTGTAATTACCTGCTTCATCCCTTCTACCCTCCTTGAATAATGGTTCCACATTCGCTGTCCTCCAGCCCTGTGGCGCCTCTTCTGCGGCCAGAGAGGGTTTGAAAATTAGTGTCAGAGCCCCTACCATAACTTCCTTTTCTTTCCTAATCCAATCCTCTATATCCCTTGATGTCCAGGGTTCCCTGGACTTGTTGGTCCTACTCTTCACCTTTACGTGAACTTGTTGGCCCTGAACTCTCACTATTTACTTTTGAATGACTCTCCCATTGGTCTGATGTAGACTTTCCTACAAGTAGCTGCTCTCAGTCCACTTTGACTAGATCCCTATCTTATCATATTGAAATCGGGCTTCCCCCAATTCAGGACCTTTATTTCTGGTCCTTCTTTATCCTTTTCCACAAATGCTTTGAATCTTACAGAGTTATGGTCACTATCCCCGAAATGCCACCCCCCACTCCCCCCTCACTTCTACCAATTCTCTGGCTTCATTCCCTATGATTAGGTAGAGTACCGCCCCTTCTCTTGTTGGACTTTCTATGCGCTGGCTCAAAAAACTCTCCTGGATGCACTTTAAGAAGTCTGCCCCCTCTAAGCCTTTCACACTAAGACTATCCCAGTTAATATTGGGGATCATGAAACCCCCTGCTATTATTACCCAATTATTATTACACTTCTCTGAGATTTGCCTATATACCCTCTCCTCTATCTTCCACTGACTGTTTGGAGGCCTATCGTACACTCCCAGTAAAATGCTTGCCCCCTTTATGCTTTTAAGTTCTACGCATATGGCCTCATTTGAGGAACCTTCTAAGATACCATCCCTCCTTACTGCAGCAATTGACTCTTTGATCAAAATACAATGCCATCTATTCTATTACACCCCGCACACCCCTCCCCCCCGTCACATCTGAAGATTCTATGTCCTGGAACATTGAGCTGCCAGTCCTGCCCTTTCCTCAACCACGTCTCTGTGATAGCAACAATATCATATTCCCAAATGTTAATCAACGCCCCCAATTCATCTGCTTTGCTTGAAAGACTCCTGGCGTTAAAATAGATGCAACCCTGCCTTGCATTATTCCCTTGTGCCTTAACGGGTCTATATTTGCTCTGCCCTCCAGGCTGACTTGGTTTCTCTTCTATATTTGGCTGTGCATGACCCCCTTCTGCAGCTCCCCTCTGTATTCCCATCACCCTGCATCCCACATCGCAAGAAAATAAACTAAGTTAACAAAACCAGGGACGAAGTAAAAGGCATCCCCTTGTTTGGAAAAGTGCAAAACTATAGATGAACAGGGAAACCCCAAAGTTCAGGGCTCCAACTGAGGCTGCGCAGGGGAATTTCCCACCGCCTCCCCTCTCCCCCCCTCCATCCAATCAAATGAATTCAGCGGAAATATCACTTCGCCCCCTCCCCCATCACTGGTGGCATAGTGGTATTGCCCCTGACTAATATTGCAGTGTAATGCCTTGGGGACCGGGGTATCTAGACAGATGGCGAATCTTGACTAAATATCCTAATGATCTCCATGAAACCATTGCCGATTTTCGTTCAAAGCTCATCTGGTTTGCGAACCCCATTGAGGGAAGGTAATCTGCCGTCCTCACCTGGGCAGGTCTACATGTGACTCCAGACCCACAACAACGTGGTTGACTCCTAAATGTCCTCTGAACAGAGGGTGATTGGGGACGGGAATTGAATACTGGCCTGGCCAAACGACGCCCACATCCCATTATCGAATTAAAAAAGAACATCGCCGTTTGAAATACCTGAAAAAGTCACCAGCTTTCCGATTAAGTATAATTCGGATTTTAACCACGATGGGATTCAGAAAATTTGCGAAGCAACATGACTCTAAAACTTAATGTTGTAATGGAGTGCAATGCTTGAATTCATAATTTTTTAAACGTTTTTAAAGTGATGTTTACTTAGGTTTTTTCGCGGATTTTTTAAAAACTTGTGCTGTTTAGCGAGGTTAATGGTCCGATAATGGGGCCAATTTGGAGTCGCATGCAGGACAGGCAGCGCCGTTATTCGGACAATAGGGGGTGAACCCCAGGATCATTTAGATTAAAAAATAGCAAAACCCTGGGGATGCTGGAAATCTGAAACAAACACCGAAAATGCTGGAAACGCTCAGCAGGTCTAACAGCATCCAGGTGGAGAGAGAAACAGAGTTGGCCTTTCGAGTCCGTATGAGCCACCTTCGAGGTTCTACTGTGCACGGATCAGTCATCTCTCTAATCCGGGGTATACTTTGTGGACGTCCTATTAAACAGCCAATTTCCTTTAGCGAGGTGGAGAGATTTTTGTTTGGGGGACCAAGGGGGTAAGTTTCACACCGGACATCCGTGTTAGCTGCTGGTTGTGGAATGATCTGTTCATTTAACATCCCGCCCTATCTGACCGTCCAGGGACCCGAACACCTGCCGTGTGCGTACAGGATTCTCTTTAATACAGCCCGCTGAAAGGTATATTGTTTTTCAAAGTTAAAAGCCTACCTGAATGTGATGAACACAAGTGCTTAAATATTGCAACGCCTCCCCTGATTGCTGAAGGCGCTCAGCCCGAAAGGCTGTTCATTTAGTATAGAGTTCATGCCCCAAATGTAATCCAACTCTGACTTGACTATCCCCTGTGTGTGTTTGTTGCTCAGTAATTTCTGTGCTAAATTTGCACACGGAGACTCCATGCTGTGCCTCAATACTCCAGCAGCGGCCATAGACTGAATGCCGGGGAAAGGTTTCAGATCCTGCTTTCGTATAAAATGCACTATCGGTTTTTTGTCACCCAATGGGAGGTCGGTTAAGGGGTCCAGCAACATCTGGTTCGCTCAGTGAACTGCTGGATGCATTTTATTTTCTCCAGGTGAGAGAAGCAGTCCATGTCCAAATGCAGCAAGACCCGGACAATATCCGGGCTTTGGGCGGACAAGTGGCAAGTAACATTCGCGCCACGGAAGTGCCAGGCGATGACCATCTCCAACAAGAGAGAATCCAACCATCGCTCCTTGACGTGCAATGGAATTACCATCACTGAATCCCCCACTATCAACATCCTGGGGGTTACCATGGACCAGGAACTGAACTGCACTCGCCATATAAATACTGTAGCTACAAACGCAGGACCGAGGATAGGAATCCTGTGGTGAGTAACCCAGCCCCTGACTTCCCAAAGTCTGTCCACCATCTACAAGTCACAAATCAGGAGTGTGATGGAATACTCTCCACTTGCTTGGATGGCTGCAGCTCCCGAAATACTCCGGAAACTTGACACCATCCAGTACAAAGCAGCCCCGCTTAATTGGCACCACATCCACAAACATTCACTCCCTCCACCACCTACGCACAGTAGCAGCAGTGTGTGTACCATCTACAAGATGCACTGCAGGAATTCACCCAGGCTCCTTAGACAGCACCTTCCAAACCCACGACCACTATCATCTAGAAGGACAAGGGCAGCAGATAGATGGGAAACACCACCACCTGGAATTTCCCCTCCAAGCCACTCACCATCCTGACTTGGAAATAGATCGGCCGTTCCTTCACTGTCGCTGGGTCAAAATCCTGGAACTCCCTCCCTAACAGCACTGTGGGTGTACCCACACCACAGAGACTGCAGCGGCTCAAGAAGGCAGCTCACCCACCACCTTCTCAAGGGGCAATGAGGGATGGGCAATAAATGCTGGGCCCAGCCAGCGACAGCCCACATCCTGTGAATGAATTAACTAAAAATATCAGTTTGTATTTCTATCCCTGGTTGTTGGATAATTGATGTGCTTCACGTCCGAAGTGAATTGATCCGCATGTTTGTTGCTGATCTCTTGTTTTGTAATTCTGATGTGTTTGCAGTGTCACCTGTGTCTATTTCGGAAAGAGAAGGGAACAAATCCAGTCTTTTTTCTTAAAACACTGATCAGTCAACTTGCGTGTAACGCAATGGAAAATGAGAACAATATCATCCCTTCGATGTGTTCGAACGAAATAATCCAAAATTTTCACAGTGAAACGATTTCATTTAATTCTCTGCGCTGTGTAACATCATCCATGCATAACGTTCAGTCGTCATTCTTATTCCAGCAAATGGAATTTAACTTAAGGAGAGAGGTTTTCTTCAAGATTTGATGGAAGGTAAAGTTAAATACACCGCGGGGCACATTAACTTTGCTGATAGTTGGACTGACAGATACCTTAACAACAAAGGGGCTTGAGATTATCGGACGAATGTCAAACTGAAAGCAGAAGGTCACAAAGGAAGTAAGGTACTGATCGATTGGAGGGCATTTAAAAAAAAAGTCGTTCATGGAATGTGGGCTCGACCATCATTTATTGCCCATCCCTAATTGCCCTTGTTCAGAGGGCATTTAAGAATCAGCCATTGCTGCGGACCTGGAGCTACATGTCGGCCAGGAGAGGTCAAGGGATGGCTTCACTGACGGTTTCGTGGTCATCGGCACCCTTTGGGTTACATTTTTTATTCTTTAAAATTCGAAGCTGCAGGATTCGATCCCACGTCCCGGGAGCATTAATTCTGGGGCTCTATTCGAACAACCCAGTGGCAACACCATTATGCCTCCACCACCTCCCCTGTTTCTATCATGACACCAAGATTGGGGAAGGGTGGTTGTTTCAGTGGCAGGTAATCATCACATTCAAATTTTGAATGAAATTTGCAAAAAAAATAAATCAGGCCAATAAAAAACCCATTGTGGATTTGGCGGTAACTCGCTGAGAGCGTCACAAGTTGCAATCCTGAGCCATTTTATCAGGTAGAGCGTGACTCATTTACATTTAAGCGAAAAGTTGGCATGTTGACATCTGTGAAAGGGCCTTGTGATTCGCGATGGGGACGTGGCCCGTCTTCATGTGGATGTTCGGCACTGCACTGGTCACAGCAGAGGTGCGTCACCAACCCCCATATTAGCCCACAACGCAGTCGAAGCGAAGGTCCAGTGAGAGGGAGGGCAATACCCATCATCAGCAAGAAGAGAAACCAAGTCAAGGACTCAGATTCGGGTGAAAATTCGGGTACAGGTATGTTACGGACACGTGTCTTATTGCTTTATTGTTCCTTCGGTCACAATTTCAACAGGCAATACTTTATTTTCAGGCTACTCCAGGAAAATTCTCCTGGCCGATGTGTGTAGGGACATCAACAATTACCCTCTTAAATTGACGTCCCCTCTCCATTCCGAGACAAATCACATGCACAATTCTAATACCGTCGACACACTGTAGGAAATGTAAAACTCCTCCTCACGGCCTGGTGGGTCTTGTCTCAATTCTCTCGCCGGCTACTCAGAGTGTGGGTGCCAGAACTTTATCTTTTCTGCAGGAGATGTGTCCATCTCAGTTTATCTCATGGGAGAACGAGTAATACCTGAGAGAATAGATGCGCTAATAGGGGCGCCTGTAATGCGAGTTTGATTAGACAATAGGTGGCATAAGACGATAGAGATTTCATGTGTCCTTATGATATTGAAACGATGATGACTTTATCAGAGGTTTAAAAGGTCTAAGCAATCAGGACAGAAAGCATGTTTCGGGAGAGCGCACTCCTTTAGAAACGCTCTTACCTGTATTCAGTATCCAGGCCGCTTTAGAGCAGTTAACCACGGTTTGGAATTTTTGTGCCTACATTTTGGAACAGGGAACCCTTATTGGTACACGGCAGATATTCTACGCGTTTATATTTCAGTTTCTCGTTGTTAGATGATCGTTGTACAACATGTCAGAATTTATTCCGTTAAAGATTGTTGCATCAGTTGCAAAAGGAAATCCTGCAGTTTATCACTCGATTTCTTACATTAAGGAGAGCGATGTGAGGAAAGCATTAATGAAATAAATTAAGGGAGGAAAGTCACCTGCAGGGAAATCCGCATGTGCTCGACGAACTGTAGGAACTTGCCTGGACAGATTATTTCCAGCAACTGATTATTATAATAGCATTTAACAGGATACAGATTGAGGACAATATCTTATCCAATGGATTTTCAAACGAAATTAGACGTCAAGGTTCCATCAGTGCGATTATTTGCTTTTTTTCCCCCTACAATGGACAGTACAACGTCAAATTGAATAACCATACTCCTTAAGATTGTATTATTATGATTACTATTGCCATTATCAACTGATTATTATAAATGCAGTGAACAGAATACAGATTTAGGAAAATATCTTATCCTGTATTTTTTCAAACGGAATTAGACGTCAAGAGTCCATCAGCCCAATTATTTGCGTATTTTCTACAATGGACAGTGCAATGTCAAATTGAATAGCAATACTCCTTAAGATTGTATTATTATGATTACTATTGCCATCATCATTATTAAACAAAGGATGCAACTTCCGGTGGAATTTTTACACGGGTCTGCATTGGTAGAATAAATTGGACTGTCCTGGAAACTTTAGTCCTGTTGACAATTGCGGCAAAAATTCTAATTGGAGATAGTAGATCCCGGCAATTTCAGGACGCATGTCAAACAAGTGAAAGAAAAGCACTTCGGAAATGAATGAATCAAAAAAAAGCTATCGATTGACACCAAATCGATTCCTCCGACTGGGAAAGGCAGTTTCCTTTGGAGGTGTAGTGTCTTGGGTTCCATTGAACTGAACTATCAAAACCTGCAACACTTGATTCGTGAAAAAGTGATTGAAAGAAACAGAAACATTACGCACATGACATTAATGTCGGATTCTCAACACTCGAACTTGGTTAACTGGTAAACATTATATTTATGCTTTCGGTACCATTTCGTTTATAGCCTCACAAAATTCGGTTAGTTGCCAATGATATCATAAGGAATATTGCTCAGTCGTTATTAAGCGAAATATTCGTAAGCTAAACTCTGTGGAACTCTCATTTTTTCACTTAGGGTATATTGTTGATCCATGAAATAAAACATGGCTGAATTACTGAGCACTGAAACCGGACCCGCCAGTCACCATGTACACACCCAATCCGCTACAGCGGAAGACCCGATGAGTTACCGAGGCTCCCAGGTTCACTCAGCAGCCAGAGAAGTAACCAGCCGCGGGATTAAGCCGGAACAAACGAAAGCTCTGGGTGTAAGGTTACATCATTTTTAAAAATTCTGAATTTAAGCCTATTCAGATGGATTAAAATTTTAACAGGTGATGTTACCCAGTCAATATACAATGAACAAAATGGTGCTTGCGGTTATCTGAAGAACATCATGAAATAGATGTTAACATTAGTTCGCTTCGTTATCCACAGTAATATCACGTGTATAATTTCAATGGGAATACAATTCAACAAATATATGATTATATTTCGAAATTTTGCTTCTTTAAGTGAGCCTCCGGACGTGGGCGTCCCTGACAAGCTCTGTACTTAATGTTCACTTAAAGTTGCCCCCTTGACAACACTAGTTGGGATTTCCGTCTCGAACCGTCACAGGTTCTGTGGCGATGATGCTCCCAGAATGTTAGTGTGGATGGAGTGGAGGAATTTCGAGCCAGCGAAGCTGAAGGAAGGATGATTTATTTACAAGTGAGGATGTTGTGTGATTTAGATGGGCTCTTGGAGATGGTCACACTCCCACCGACAGGCTGCCCTTGTCCTTCTCGGCGGTAGAAGTTGCGGGTTTGGTAGGTGCTTCCCAGAGTGAATCCTGCAGGCGGAGCCCACTGCGTTCTACAGTCCACCAATGGTGGAGGAGGGATTGTTTGAACTGATCCCGACTCTATGTGTTAATGCCCTAACTCAGGATGTTTTATGAGATTTGTCCCCTGATCGCCCCTCTTCTTCCTCCCCTTCCACTTTTTATCTCTCTCTCTCTCCTCTCCCCACCCCCTCCCCCTCTCTCCGACACTCTCTCTCTCAATATTTCTCTCCGATACCCCTCCCCACTCTCTCTTTCTCTCCCCTCCCCCCCCTCTCTCTATCTGTGCTTTAATGAATTAATTCAGGATGTTTTATGCGAGTTGTTCCCTAATCAATCATCTTATCCATTTCCCTCTTCCTCCACTTCTTCTTATCTTTTCCTCCCCCTCTCCCCATCTATCTCCTCTCTCTACCCTTCTCTCCAACTTTCCCCCCCACCCACACTCTCTCCCTCTCTCTCTCCCCCTCCCCATCTCTATATCCCCCTCCCACCGCCACCTCCCGCTCTTTCTCTATTTCTCTCCCACCCACCCCCAACCCCTGCTGTCTCGAATTCTCTCTCTCTCTCTTTCTGTCTCTCACTTTCCGTTTGCCTCTCTCTGTGTGCCTCTCCCTCTCCATCTCTATCTCTCCCGCCCACCACCACCTCCCGCTCTCTCTCTCTCTCGCCTACCCACTCTACCCCCTGCTATCTCCCCCTCTGCCTCTCTCTCTCCATCTCTATCTCTCCCACCTCCGTCATCTCCTGCTCGCTCTCTTTCCCTCTCTCGCTCTCTGCTTGCCTCTTTCTCTCTCTCTCCCTCTCCCCCTCTCTCCCTCTCCCTCTCTCTCTCACGCAGTTATGTTTTCTTTGATTTGACATGTTTTACCTGTGCGCACACTGTGGTATTTTCCATCTTTTAGGTCACTCAGATTGCCTTGGGAGTGCTGTCTATTCTCTATCGGATTGTTCTCTATTGGACAACAATAGCTCCGAGCCCAGTGCCCTTCTCAAAAATATACAGAACACACTGGTCGAGCGGCATTTCGGTAAGTTTCAGGTCAATGTGTGGAGCAGTCAATGTGAGAAGGAATGGGGGGTTTCGAATTGAGCACGTTGGACGGTTGTCGAGTGTCCCTGCTTTCATGCACACAACATAACTGATTGATTTTCAATCCCTCCCTCCGGAAATTAACGCCAATCTTTCGCTTGCACTTCTAGGATTTTGTTAATTCCAGTGGTTAAATTGAAGCATATGTGAATCTGTGCCACTCGGTCAACCTATAAAGATAATGGCGATCTTCTTATCCCACAGACCGGAATGTGCCTCCTCCCACAAATCTGCACTGAATTTAATTTACAAACCGGATTTTCAGATGTATCACTACCTTGCTGTATATCTGCCGCAGTCTCCTTCAGTGTTAACTATAAACCCTCATTTTTATTCATCCACATTCTCTGAAACGGTGCTTCGGACGGGTTACGTCCAAATCCTTTCTATCATTTCCAGAGTAAAGCGTATACCTCCCCAATAGATTTCAGTGATTTCCTTACATGGAATCCTAAATCGCTCTCCTCCCCATTGTCACGGGCATCCCACTGACTGGAAGATGGTCTGTTGCATCGTTTTAGATCCGGGATTAATGTCCCCTCACATGGCGAACTGTGAATTCCACCTGTCACAGTCTCACCCAGACGTTCATGCGGCGGTCGAACGTGTTGCTGTGTTAAGGGCGCGATATCAGCTCAAGTTGCTTCTTGCAGTTTGAAACATTCAGCTCTCGTCCACGTTGCTCGTTGCGCCCGTAACTTACCGTAGTCAGAAAACTTGTATATATGGCTCCCTATCCCTTTAGCTAACCCTGGACAAACGCCGGGAAAAGCTGACACTCCAACGCAGACCGGTGGGAGACAACTCTGGTCAAAGCACGTGAATAATCAAACCGAAGAAAAAAAAAGATTTCATAGTTTAAGGAAGTTGTTATCATTATTAACATGATCTATCAAGCGAAATGGATATTTACACTTTTCTTTCCAGTTTATGTTATGTGGGAGCATGTGGTACAATCTAGGAGCGAAACCGAATACACGCCTTGTGAGTATATCCATATTGGAATTCCTTGAATCAAACTTTTCAACTCCAAGAGTACTGTTTTAATGTTAAATTCTGTAACCAGCCTGTTTAGCGCGGGTTCGACAAAAAAAAACCTTCATGCTACAATGTTCCGTCATATTGCAGGTCCAATGGCGGGGTAAACCCTATTCGTGTGTTATAGTCATAGAGTCATCAAGGTCTACAGCACAGAAAAAGGCCCTTCGGCCCATCGAGTCTGCGCCGGTCAAACAAGTACCTAACTTTTCTAATCCCATTTTCTAGCACTGGGCCCATAGCCTTGTATGCCACGGCATCGCAAGAGCACATCCAAATACTTCTTAAATGTTATGAGGGTTTCTGCCTCTACCACCCTTTCAGGCAGTGAGTTCCTGGTTCCCAACACCCTGTGGGTGAAACAATTCTTCCTCACATTCCCTCTAAACCTCCTGCCCCTTACCTTAAATCTATACCCCTTGGTTATTGATCCCTCCACCAAGGGGAAAAGTTCCTTCCTGTCTACCCTATGACCCCATAACTCTATACGCCTCAATCATGTCCCCCCTCAATCTCCTCTGCTCCAAGGAAAATAACTCCAGTCTATCCAATCTCTCCTCCTAACTAAAACTCTCCAGCCCTGGCAACATCCTGGT
Organism: Cetorhinus maximus; assembly: GCF_964194155.1. NCBI lineage: Eukaryota > Metazoa > Chordata > Chondrichthyes > Lamniformes > Cetorhinidae > Cetorhinus > Cetorhinus maximus. The sequence goes on along the minus strand of NC_135913.1, from coordinate 425,736 downwards.
AAATCTCCTCTGCACTCTCTCTAGTGCAATCACATCCTTCCCATAATGCGGATTCCAGAACTACACGCAATACTCTAGCTGTGGCCTAACCAGCGTTTTATACAGTCCTAGCATAACCTCCCTGCTCTTATATTCTGTGCCTCGACTAATAAAGGCAAGTATCCCACGTGTATTGTAAAACAAGTGATAGCGAACTGGCAAGCCGTCTTACATTTCTCCAATTTCATATCACGAAAGGAAAAGAGGCAAAAGCAGAGATGCACGTTAAATGTAGATGAAACCACAATTAGATTCCCTGCGGACAGTTCTGGACAGAAATGTATAGAGGCATCGGGGAAAGGGATCCCAAGGCTGATAGGGGAACTAATGTTTCGATTGAGGGTTTTTTCGCAAGTATATAAAAGGCCACCTTTTGGCAAATGCCGCGCACAGAAATAAAATTGCTTTAAAAATAAATAATTGCAATACATACTGAATGGAAATTCTATATTTTTGGCGGGGTGCACCGAATGCATTTTCGGCCAAGCATCCAATGCCTTTGTGTGAATTATCATGATGGACAGATATGAAAATGAATTACTGCTTACTCTCCGAAGCTGTGGCTCTGTCTGGCGGCGAATTTGACCAGTGCCTTGATGGTGGTGGCGGATGTGTTCCTGTTTCACGTCGACTTCGGCATTTGGCCCGGACCAAGATTATGTGCTCCCAGAAGCGCCGGATGTCATTGTGCCCTATCTGTGAGTACAGGATAAAATCTTCGCACATGATAGGGTCCCCCTTGTCCTCACTTATCACCCCACCAGCCTCCGCCTACAAAGGATCATCCTCCTCCACTTCCGCCAACTCCAGCATGATGCCACCACCAAACACATCTTCCCTTCAACCCCCCTGGCGGCATTCCGCAGGGATAGTTCCCTCCGGGACACCCTGGTCCACTCCTTCATCACCCCCTACTCCTCATCTCCCTCCCACGGCACCTTCCCATGCAACTGCAGAAGGTGTAACACCTGCCCCTTTACCTGCCCTCTCCTCACCGTCCAAGGACCCAAACACTTATTTCAAGTGAAGCAGCACTTCACTTGCACTTCCCTCAATTTAGTCTACTGCATTCGATGCTCCCAATGCGGTTTCCTCTACATTGGAGAGACCAAACGCAGACTAGGTGACTGCTTTGCGGAACACCTTCGGTCTGTCTGTCCGCAAGCATGACCCAGACCTCTCTGTCGCTTGCCATTTCAACACTCCACCCTCCTCTCATGCCCACATGTCCGTCTTTGGCCTGCTGCAATCTTCCAATGAAGCTCAACGTAAACTGGAGGAACAGCACCTCATCTTCCGACTAGGCACTTTACGGCCTTCCAGACTGAATATTGAGTTCAACAGTTTTAGATCATGAACTCTCTCCTCCATCCCCACCCCCTTTCAGATCCCCCATTTTTTCCCCAATAATTTATATAGATTTTTCTTTTCCCACCTATTTCCATTATTTTTAAATGCATTTCCATCCATTGTGTTAACTCTACCTTTTAGCCTTTTTCGATTCCTTCACCCCACCCCACCCCCACTAGGGCTATCTGTACCTTGCTTGTCCTGCTTTCTCCCTTTAATTAGCACATTCCTTAGATAATATCATCACCTTCAACACCTCTTTGCCCTTTTGTCTATGACATCTTTTGGTTATCTCCACCTATCACTGGCCCTCTATCCAGCTCTACTTGTCCCATCCCACCCCTTAAACCAGCTTATATTTCACCTCTCTTCTATTTTTACCTAGTTCTGTTGTAGAGTCATATGGACTCGAAACGTTAACTGTGCTCCTCTCCTCAGATACTGTCAGACGTGCTGAGTTTTTTGAGGTGTTTGCTTTTGTTATAAAATCTTCACACACTGCCGAATTATGCAAATCAGCTAACTCAGCTCCAGCACGTCTTCGCTTTATTTTATACAGACTGACTGAGAGTGGACAGTGCGGAAGGTGCTCGCTCCCATGTTCCTGCCCCACGCCAAGCTCCTAACCACTGAATCTAGCGATAGAAGAAAAACAATTGGCTTTTGCCTGACACACTTAACCTCGTGAAGCATCCTCAGCTGCTCCACAGGAGTGTTACCAGCCAAACCTGTCACTCAGACACAGGGGGCGATATAAGCTCAGGTAGCCAAAAACGTGGCAAAAGAAATGGGCTTGAGGAGCACCTTAGGGAGCATAGCTGCTGAGCAGACTGGTGCAAGTTGGTATATGGGCAGTGGTGTTTTGCTTGATTTCAAATTTAGGGAAGAGTGAAATCTAGCAGGCGGGCCAAGAGAGCATGGGATTGGTTGAGACTCCAGACACCAGGTACTGATGAGGGTTTTCCTGTCCAGCTACCTAGTTTCCACTCAAAGGCACACAGAAACAAATTGGACATGCTAAGCACGCCAAGCCTAAATATCTGACCCACCACAACGCCTCCATCCCCGCCCATCTAACCCCCCAACCAACCCCAATTCCCCACTCCCCACCACCCCCCGAGAATATTTCACAGCCTTTTATTGGTGACAATCTCATACTTCTCGTTTTGGATTCACCCAATAAGTGGGAAATGCATTGCCCTGCGTCTACCTGCTGACACCTCAACTTATTTGTAAGTATCTCTGTGATATTCACCGCTCAGACGCCTGTTTTCTAGTGGAAAGGCTCACTTGTAGGCACTATTAAATATCTTCTTCAGAATTCTCAAAACCAGCTTGGTTGAACTGCCTGTTGGAGACCAATTCATTTGTGTTTTTTTTTCACGATGGGGTCTCTACATATGGATGATAAAGGCGTGGGGGTAAATTGATCACAGTCAGCTACCTCTTGGGTAGAATGCTCGCCTTATCCACTGTATGACTTTTTATTTATCCGCTCCCCTGCCCACTCATTTCCAACGTGACCCTTGAATATCCCGCTATCTGAGATAGTGAGACAATACGAGTAAAATGACGCCCATATATGTAACTTTCCATGGAGGTCCATTAGATGGCAAATGGCGAGAGCTGTCTCCCAGTACATTGTTGCCCCAGGCCAATGCCCCATCCCATCTGTTTACTTTCCCCAGGTGCAACTATATTCTCTGCCCCATCCTCTGGGTTAAGTTCCTTTGAGTATTGTGCTGTTACCGTGGGCACGAGAATCCTCGTGGCCAGAAGTCATTTTGCTTATTTCCGAATGTCCTTAACATGTTCTCCCCACTGATACACAGGGATATCCTTACGAGCTCCTAATCATCCACTGGTTGCTTGTGCTGTTGGAGATATCCGTGCCAATCGCTGTTTCTATCCTCGGATGGAAGGCGCTGTGCAGAAATTCGAAGATGCAAGTCAATGAGGTTGGTAATTACACGAGACCTGTTAACATTTAGTGTTGACCCGCAGAGAAACAAGTGACTTGAATCTTCGCAGCGCCTTTTCTGACCATTATAATGCGTCTTGCACTGAACGAAACTGTGTCCTACCGATAGGAGTGTGATTATGACCAGCTGATATCTCGTGTGTGTTGGTTAAGAGCTCTGAGATTCAGAAGGATCTGGGTGTCCTAGTGCATGAATCACAAAAGACTAGCATGCAGGTACAGCAAGTGCTTAGAGGAGCTAACATAGAAAATAGGAGCAGGAGTAGGCCATTCGGCCCTTCGAGCTGCTCCGACATTCATTATGATTATGGCTGATCATCCAACTCAATAGCCTGCTCCCCGCTTTCTCCCCAAATCCTTTGACCCCTTTCACCCCAAGAGCGATATCTAACTCCTTCTTAAAAACATACAATGTTTTGGCCTCAACTGGTTTCTTTGGTAGCGAATTCCGCAGGCTCACAGCTCTCTGGGTGAAGAAATTTCTCCCCTTCTCAGTCCTAAATGGTCTACCCCATATCCTCAGACTGCGACCCCTGGTTCTGGACTCCCCCACCATCAGGAACATCCTTCCTGCATCTACTCTGTCAAGTCCTGTTAGAATTTTATAGGCTGCTCTGAGATCCCCCCTCATTCTTCTGAACTCCAGCGAATATAATTCTGTAGTATTACAGAATACTAACCGACTAAATCTCTCCTCATATGTTAGTCCTGTCATCCCAGGAATGAGTCTGGTAAACCTTTGCCGCACTCCATCTATAGTAAGAACATCCTTCCTCAGATAAGGAGACCAAAACTGCACACAATATCCCAGGTGTGGTCTCACCAAGGCCCTGTATAATTGCAGCAAGACGTCCCTGCTCCTGTACTCGAACCCTCTGGCTATGAAGGCCAACATACCATTTGCCTTCTTTACCGCCTGCTGCATCTGCATGCTTACCTTCAGTGACTGCTGTACGAGGAGGTCTCGTTGCACATTCCCTTCTCTCAATTTATAGCCATTCAGATAATAATCTGCCTTCCTGTTTTTGCTATCAAAATGGATAACCTCACATTTATCCACATTATACTGCATCTGCCATGAATTTGCCCACTCACTCAGCTTGTCCAAATCACACTGAAGCATCTCTGCATCCTCCTCACAGCTCACCCTCCCACCCAGCTTTGTGTCATCTGAAAATTTGTAGATATTACATTTAGTTCCCTCATCGAAATCATTCATATATATTGTGAATAGCTGGGGTCCCAGCACCGATCCCTGCATACCCCACTAGTCACTGCCTGCCATTCAGAGAAAGTCCTCTTTATTCCTGCTTTTTGTTTCCTGTCTGCCAACCAGTTTTCTATCCATCTCAATACACTACCCCCAATCCCATGTGCTTTAATTTTACACGCCAATCTCTTATGTGGGACTTTGTCGAAAGCCTTCTGCAAGTCCAAATACACCACATCCACTGACTCCCCCTCATCAACTCTACTAGTTACATCCTCAAAAATTCCAGTAGATTTGTCAAGCATGATTTCCCTTTCATAAATCCATGCTGACTCTGTCCGATTCTGCCACTGTTTTCCAAGTGCTCAGCTATTAAATCCTTTATAATGGACTCTATAATTTTCCCCACTCCCGACGTCAGGCTGACTGGTGTATAATTCCGTTTTCTCTCTGCCTCCCTTTTTAAATAGTGGGGTTACATTAGCTACCCTCCAATCTGTAGGAACTGTTCCAGAGTCTATAGAACCTCGGAAGGTGACCACCAAAGCATCCACTATTTCCAGGGCCACTAACTTCAGGACTCTTAACAGAACGTATCACTTATTGCGAGGGGAAATGATTGCAAAAGTAGGGAGATTATGCTTCAGCTGTACAGGGCACTAATGAAACCCTATCTGGAGTATTGTGTACAGTAATGTTCTCCTTATTTAAGGAAAGATATAAATGCATTAGAAGCAGTTCAGAGAAGGTTTACAAGACTAATACCTGGAATGGGCTGGTTATCTGATGAGGAAATGTTGGACAGGTTAGGCTTGTATTTACTGGAATGTAGAAGAGTAGGAGATAACTTGATTGAAACATATAAGAGCCTGAGGGTCTTGATTGGCTGAATGTGGAGAGGATGTCTCCTCTTTGTTGGGGAGGGGAGAGTGGGGGACGGCATCCAGAAGCAGGGGTCACTGTTTAGAATTAAGGGGTCGCCCATTTTAGACGGGGTTGAGGAGATTTTCTTTCTGTCTCAGAGGGTTGTGGGCCTTTGGAACTCTCTTCCTCCAAAGGCGGTGGAAGCAGAGTCTTTGAATGTTTTTTTAAGGCTGAGGTGATTCTCGATTAACAAGGAGGGCGAAAGGTTGTCGGGTTTCGGGGGGTATTGTGGGGTTGAGGTTACATTCAGGTCAGCCATGGTGGAGCAGGCTGGAGGGGCCCAGTGGCCTGCTCCTGATCCTTGTTCGTACGTTCGTATCTTCAAATCCATTAAATGAAGAATAAAATATTAACTTTGTATGGAATGGTCGCTGTGACATAAAAGCTGTGGGTGTCGGCGGAGGATGAATGCTTTTCAGATGCTGGCATGTTTCCCAAGGGTCAGCCTTGGACCAATGACTCTTTCCTAACTTCTAAAAATGAGCGAGAGCCTGGTGAAGGGAGCAACATGAGAAAGTTTGCGGCTTGGTACAATTTGATACATATTGATGAGTGGGGTTGCTGACTCCAGATGGCATAGACAGAATAGATGTTCTGGCCCTGGAGAGGGTCCAGAGGAGGTTCACGAGAACGATCCCAGGTACGAAAGGCTTAACATATGAGGAACGTTTGAGGACTCTGGGTCTCTACTCGATGGAGTTTAGAAGGATGAAAGGGGGATCTGATTGAAACTTACAGAATACTGAAAGGCCTGGATAGTGTGGACGGGGGGAAGATGTTTCCATTAATAGGAGAGACTAGGACCCGAGGGCACAGCCTCAGAGTAAAGGGAAGACCTTTTAGAACAGAGATGAGGAGAAACGTCTTTCTCCAGAGAGTGGTGAATCTATGGAATTCATTGCCACAGAAGGCTGTGGAGGCCAGGTCATTGAGTGTATTTAGACCGAGTTAGATAGGTTCTTGATTGGTAAGGGGATCAAAGATTACGGGGAGAAGGTGGGAGCATGGGGTTGAGAAACTTATCAGCCATGATTGAATGGCGGAGCAGACTCGATGGGCCGAATGGCCTAATTTCCGCTCCTATGTCTTATGGTCTTATGGTCTAATAGCGAAATGGGGTGAAGCGTGGTAGATAGAGCTGAACGCTGGTAGGTATAACGTTTGAAAAGGCGAATATGGCAGGTCAATGTACAATGACCATTCTGAAAAGCGCAGGTGAGAAGAGTAGTCTTCCTGTCCACACAGAACAATCATATCTGTTTTCATTCGTTCATGGGATGTGGGCATCGCTGGCTCGGGGCCAACATTTATTGCCCGCCCTTGTTCAAAGGGTACTTAAGTGTCAACCACATGTAGGCCAGGCCAGGTATGGCGGCAGATTTCCTTCCTTAAAAGACATTAGTGAACCAGATGGGGTTTTATGAGATTCGGCAATGGTTTCACCGTCACCGTCATCAGACTTTTAATTCCAGATTTTTATTGAAATCAAATTTCACCACCTGGCATGGAACCATAGAAAAGTTACAGCACAGAAGGAGGCCATTCGGCCCATCTTGTCCATGCCAGCCCGAGGACACCCAGGTGCCATTTCTAATCCCGCCTTCCTGCACCCGGTCCATAGCCCCGCAGCTTACAGCACTTTAGGTGCAGGTCCAGGTACTTTTTAAACGAGTTTAAAGTTTCTGCCTCTACCACCAACTTGGGCAGCGTGAGAATCCGGGTCCCCAGAACATTACCCTGGGTCTCTGGAATGCTAGGCAGTGACAATGCCCACTATGCCACCGCCTCTAAATGGAGTTACACAGTATGAAATCAGCTGATGGTGCTGCAACTTTATAAATAGCTGGTTCTGTGTCAGCCGGAGTGTTTGTGGACAATTCCTCACACCATACTCTTCAAATACCTAACGGCAATAAAACCGGTACATGGGGAAGTGTCCAGGCTTGTTACACAGGAAATGGACCTCAGTTGTAAGCAGAGGTTAAATTAGAGTCAAGTCGCTTCTAATTGGCAGAAAAATATTTTGGAGGTGACTTATTAAAAGCTTTTCAAGGCGCTGGGAGGATTCGATAGAAGAGTCAGAGAACGGCAGCTCCCTCTTGCGAGTGTGCGGACAGCCAAGGGACATGGAATTAACATTATTGGAAGCAGCTTGAGGAGAAATAAGGGTCATTTATTTCACACACAGTTGCCTGGATCTGGGGCGTTGTACCTGAAAAGAGAGAGTCTGGAAATTGCTTACAGAAGTAATTTTAAACGGGAATAGGACAGGTCGTCGAGAATGAAAACTTGACAGGTCTACGGAACCAAAGGATGGAGAGGAGATATGGGACAGATAATCACTGTGCTCCTTCAAGAGCTGGCTCAGTTCATAGCACCCTCGCCTTTGAATCAGAGGGTTGTGGGTTCATGTCCCACTCCTGGAAACCAAGAACTGTGATTGTACTCGAAAGAGTTGCAATCTGTGACTGTTGATAACTCGAAAGAGTTTCAAGAGGTCAGCACACGGGGGAGAGGCGGATGTGCTGTGGATGTAGGAGCTAGACCCGCATGGATAGCAGCAGGCAATGGACAGTGGAATACTTGGCGGGTTAAAGGCCAGGCTGAATGTCATTAGGGTCACAGCGCCAGGGGATCATGAAAGGTCTGGCAGCCAGTGTTATTTGGCGGGGCGGCTGCCCAGGACACCCAGGTTCCTGCTTGAATTCCGGCTCCGATCAGCTCATGATCCGGGCTAGACAGGTTATGTCATCGCTTCCTATTGATTCTGACACTGCTAATGTTGTTTTTAATAAAATGACCATTTAGTTAGCGTCAATGTCAGTGTAAATAAATTAAACTTTGTGTGGAATGTCGACTTCTGGACTCGGGATTGTGCTCAGTTTTTGCTTGTTTTTTGAGTTACGTTGATTTTCTGACTCAGGGCGAGACGGTTACCAACACCCTAGAGTTATTCTAATAATTCTGAGGTTCGTGTTCCCTTCTCTAAAAGACTGTTAAATATAGGTATATATGTGTGTGTGTATATATATATATATATATAGTGGATTCATACATATATATTCATAGGCACGTACATAAATATATTATATATATACTCGTTGAATTTTTTGCGAAATTCCATTCATACTCAAAATAAATCACTGCCATTTGAGGGGGTTTCCTTGTTCGCACCTAGGAAGTACAGAGGGTCAGAGGTGTACATGTCCAGTAGATCCATGAAGGCAGCAGCACAGGTAGATAAGCTGGTTAACAAAGCAAATGGGATACTTGCCTTTATGAGCCGAGGCGTAGAGTACAAGAACAGGGAGGTTATGTTGGAGTTGTATAAAACGCTGGTTAGGCCCCATCTAGAGTAATGTGTGCAGTTCTGGTTGCCAGACTATAGGAAGGATGTGATTGCACTGGAGAGAGATTCACTAGCATGTTGCCCGGGCTGGAGCGTTTCAGCTATGAAGAGAGATTGGATTGTCTCGGGTTGTTTCCCTTAGAGCAGAGAAGCCTGTGAGGGGACCTGATAGATCTATACAAAATTATGAGGGGCATAGATAGGGTGAATAGGAAGAAACGTTTCCCCTTAGCGTAGGTGTCAATGACCAGCGGCATAGATTTAAGGTAAGGGGCAGGAGGTTTAGGGGAGATTTGAGGAACCTTTTTCACCCAGAGGTTGGGGGGTACCTGGAACTCACTGCCTGAGGGGGTGGTAGAGGCAGGAACCCTCACAACATTTAATAAGTATTTAGATGAGCACTTGAAATGCCATAACACACAGAGCAACGGGCCAAGTGCTGGGAGATGGGATTAGAATAGATCGGCGTTGGATGGTCGGCAGGGATACGATGGACCGAAGGGCCTGTGTCTATGCTGTATAACCCTATGACTCTATGACTGTTCCTTTTCACCGTTTTGACGACAATTCTGCTTTCTTTCGCAGCCGCCCAATGAGTCCGCTCTTCAGGACCTCAGCTCTCGAACGCCCGTATCCCAGGGCCGGGCCTGTCCCAATGTGCCGCCGTCAGCGCCGCTCTAATCCACTCTTCATCGGCACAGCAGGAGGGTCGGCGGGAGCAAATCTGCCGCCGTCGTGAAGGAGTCCAGTCCATGACTGAGGTTGCTCTGGGCATCCAAGAACGCCCGTCGCTGACTGAACTAAAACAAACGGCTAAACAGGATAAAGAGACGTAGGGGAACTGGCCATCTGAATCTCAAAGGACAGGAAGAGGCCATTCCGCCCTTCGTTATTGTGCTGGCTCTTTTTAATATCTCTACAATTAATCAGTGTTCCCAAGTTATTTTCCCACCGCCCGTCAAGTATTTAATCAATGCACATTTGAAAGTTATTATCGTGCCTTCTTCCACCAATATTTCAAACCCTATATAAACATTTGCCCACTTTCCCTTTCATTCTTATCCCAAGTGCACACCCCTCCCCTCTCCCCTCTCATTCTCCCCTCCTCCACCTTGCCATCTTGTCTAATTACTGATATATTCCCAATAATACCTTTCTGCGCTCCTTCACTTTCTCCCATCTATCACTAACATGCCTCTCTTTCCATCCTCTGCCCAGTGCCGGTGTCTAGCCTCGCATCGCTTGTCTTCACCTCTCCTCATTGTTACCCACCCCCTTTCTCAGACTCACAGTCCCATCCTCCTCACGGCCTTTCATTGATTCTCGTGTTCGAATTCTCCACGCGTTGCACTTTTAAAACGAGGTTTGTTAGAAAAATACATCAAACCTCTGGGGAAGGTCACTTGGTAGAAACTGCTTCGTTCCAACCACGCCCAGGGTCCATGGGGACAGGGGAAAACCCCTTGCTCTACCCCTCCCCCTCGCAGATTCTCACCCCTTCCCCCGTCTGCCCCCATTTTCTCCATCAATTCCACACTGCACCCGTGTTTCAAACTCCGCCCTTCACTAGAAATGCTTCTCCGACGTGGTGAGGCCGTAGAGGGTGCGATCTGTTAATGAAGATTATATTCCTACTTACCTCTCTTTTCCCCTTTGAGTTGACCGCGTCTCCCTGGTATACAGCAGCTTGGCTTCCTTTCTCTTTCTGTGATTAAAACCACCGTGTCCATCCACAAACACGTCAATTCTTTACAGGGCTAAAAATAAACCGGCCCCTGTGCCACTTCTCCCTTGACTTGTTTCCCTCCACCTGCTCCCTCAATGCGCCTCTCCCAACCTCGCCGTGGGCGATATTTAGAGTTCACGGTTTAAAAGCGCCTGTCAATCCAATTGAGACCCGGAAAGCCAATCTCCGCCGGGCCGTTATCCCCATATCCCACCGAGGGCTTCACTCTGAACCGCCAGTGTCCTGAACACCAGGCAGTCTGGCGCAGTCTCTCCCATTCACAAATCAGGGAAAACCAGGTCCGGACAAACAGGGAAAAAAACACAAACCGCAGGAAGGTCTGAGTTACCTTTCAGCCCATGTGCCTAAATGCTACTGGTGGGTTTAACCCTGTCCCTGACCTACAGGCCCCAGGAAACACATTGGGCTGCGAGAGCGAGTTCCCACACGGAAGGATTGAATGATTAATATTATTAAACACGCTGCTCAGGAAAGCGCGGGGAAGGGGACAATGTCCAGCCTTCTAATGGACACCTTGCCCAGTCCAGTCTGTTTATTACCCAGAAGGTTACAGTTCTCACAATTTAGAAAGTTACTCGGAATTCGCTTCCATCCTTTCAGGGAGACGGGAACACACTTTCTCACAATCATCTCACAACAAGAAAATGATATGGCTTTCCCCCCCTCACTAACCTTCATGTACTGAGCCGTCACGTACCGCCCTCCAGTGTCCAGAATTCAAAAGATTCACAAGCATCTGTGCGTTTGGACAGCCGCTTTCAATCAAAATTCTCCTCTACATTGTCATCGAACACACCTCCTTCCCACTTCCCCCTCTCCCCTCTTCCCACTCCATCCCCTCTCTCCGCTCCCCTCCCTCTCACCCTCTCTCCTCCCCCTCTCCCCTCTCCAGTTCCCTCCCTCTCCCCTCCCCCATCCACCCTCCTCCCTCTCCACTGCCCCTCCCACTCTGCACCTCCCAGTCCCCCTCACCCCCTCAACCCCACCTCTTCCCCTTTTCCTCCCCATCTCTCCCTCCACCCCTGGTTCGGTGCTGCGAAATTCATGGATACTATATATGAAATTACATTCAGATGCTTCAGCGCAATGTCATAGCCTGTGGCTCAGTTGGCTAAAGGGCCGGTTCAGTGGTCAGGAGGTGCCGAGAGCTGCCCCAAAACTTATCTCAGATTGATCGGTTTCAACATCCCAGCAAAGGGGAGAGTATCAGCAGTTGTGGTGCAAATATCCACCCGTTAGAAACCTTCGAGACTGTGTGGTCAGTGCAGGGAAATACAAAGTCAACATAGTCCAGGGTAAAGTTCAGCGCTGAGTGTACCTGGTGGGACTGCAGCGGTTCAAGAAGGCGGCTCACCACCACCTTCTCAAGGGGCAACTAGGGATGGGCAATTAATGCTGGCCCAGCCTGAGAAGCCCATATCCCGTGTTAAAACTTAGTAATCTTCCTGATGTACAGGCATAAGGAGCTTTCTCGAACGTCCAGGTGGTGGCGGGAACTGAGACCGAACCCGCCCCCCACAAGGAAGGACTGAATGATCAACATGAGTGCACACCCGTCAGGATACGGGGGGAATGGGAACGCTAACACGTGAAGGTCTTGTATTTCCAAATCGATGAACTGCCCGGCAATATGTCATCGCCACAACTTAAGGGGTGACACAGAATTCGCCTTCTTGCTTTCACGGCGGATGACATCACACTTTCCCGCCACCAAGAACAAATGACGTCGTTGTCCTCACCCGCAATTGGGCCCCCCCGTCGATTTGTTACTTCCCGCTGTCATTCCTGGAACTGAATGTCGCTCCTGAACTAACCTCAGCCTTCAAAACATTGAAGGGCCCATTGCAGGATTTTGGGTAGCCGGTGGTCTCGTGGTACTGTGACCAGACTGGTCATCCTGCGGCCCAGGTTAACGATTTGGGGACCCGGGTTCAACAGATGTTGGAATTTAAGTTCAATAAATACCTGGAATTAAAAATCTAATGACCATCAAACCAATGTCATGAAACCCATTTGGTCCGCTGATGCCCTTTCGGGAAGGAAACCTGCTGCCCTCACCTGGTTTGTCCGACATGTGGCTCCCATGAGAAATGTGGTTGACCCTTAAAAAAACTCCCTGACCAAAGGTGGGCGATAAATGCTGAACTAGCCAGTGGCAGCCAACATGTGTCAAACAAATGCAATGAGCAGTTGCCACGTCACACCCTGCCACGGTGACATATCGTAGCAGTTAGTGTCAGCGAGTCGATTGATGAAAGAGAGGACAAGGGGAGTGAGTGGGGCTGCGGGTGTTGGAAATGTCCTGTGGAGGGCGGGTTTGTAATAAATGGAGAGTACGACTCAGATTGGAAGCATGCAGTGAATTATACATGTATCACCATTGTATTGATGCGCTCCAGAGTGTAATTTAGTCTATGTCGATGACTGGAATACCATTGCACTGTCTGTAATGACCGTGTTGAAATGTCTGTAATGTCCATTGATTGTGTTGAAGCTCCTCATGTTCTATGTGGAAATCTGGAATCTGATTGCACTTTTTGTAATGGCCACTTTGAAACGTTTTGCAATGTTCTTTCAGATGTTTTAAGAATAAAGCCTATCATTAACAATGTAAGTAATAGAGTATAAATGATATGAAGCATATATCTGTTGGAAGACATTTAAGATCGCAGTGTGAAAGCATGTTTTGGAAGCCCCTGTATCTCAATCGGTAGAGCGTCACAATTTCAACCTGAGAGGCCAGGGGTCAAGTTCCTCTTACCGCGTTGAATGTCTACTGCTGCCCTCAGATGAGGAAGAGATTGTTAATGAGCATTTTCACACAAGTCAACTGACCCTGGTTTGTGTTCAGTTTCCAAATCGTCTCGCCTTGCCGCAATTTCCTTTGGTTCAAACTTGTTTTTTCAGAATGTAGTTAAACATTTCCAGCTAGACTTTTTATTTTAATAAAACGCTTCCTGACTTGGCTCTTGATTGGCCGAGATATTCCCATTCTTCGGGCCAGAGGAAATGGGTTCTCTGTTGTGATGGTGGGTGTTATTTTGTTTAAATGTTTTTGGGAATATGGTGGTATTCTGTAGTGAAGGCTGTGTGCGTGTGTGTGTGTGTGTGTGTAAAGGAGTTAGATTCATGCATTTGTTATGAGAGGTTCTGGTGAGGTTGGATTTACAAGTAAATCGGTTGGATTTAAAATATACTTTATGAGGTAAGTGGAGAATTGATTTTTCAACTGCTGACTTTCAAAGGGAAGTTTAGAAGTGACAATGGACGTATAGAACTTGCAAATGTTTCTCAGGCAAAAATGGGGAAGGTATATTAAATTATTTTTTCACCCAAGGAAGAGGCATTAGGAGAACATAGATTTTTATATTTGGAGAATTAGGATTTCCTGCTTAGTAGACAGGCATTTTAACCAACTAAGCCACGGCACTGACAGCACCGAGATACTACTAAATCCAATCTTATCATCTGCATCAGTGGGTTTTCCTACCCGCATCATTTGGAATTGTTGAGACATGGTGAGGACTTCCTAACAGTACGAATGTTATGACCCAGTTGATAAATCTGAGTTATTTAAAATCCCAGAGCGAAACTTTAAATAACTGTCATAATCTATATTTTTAAGTGGTATGTTTGAGAGGCAGCTCTAAATTCAGGAATCAGACCACCAGTTCTTGATAGGTTTTTATATTAAACTAAATGAAACATCTTATTAAGTTACAACACATTTAAACACGTACACGTGGTTGCAAATTACTGCTACCATGACTTTTAACAAATTCCCAAACTAACCTCCGTTATTCAACAGCAACCTATAGACTTTATACAGACACCAGGCAAAGCATTTTCACCTTACAAATTCATAATGAGGTTTATTACACTTTGGGTCCTTTGCAGACACAGTGGGAGGCTTACAGGCTTTGAGCTTATATTGCCTCTGCCCTGCACACACAAAACTACTGCCTGTTATACCCAGCACATCTCATTGAATGTAAATTCTCATTGTATCACCAGCGCCTTTGAACTCCACCTCCTCTAACAATAATAAACCTTTCGTAGTACCGATTTTAGTAGGAATATAAACATATTGCGTGCTCTCTGCTAGCTAGATGCCATATTTCACTCCTCTTCTTGAATGTTCCATTCAACGAAAGGGAAATGCTCTCTACCTCTCTTATATCTCAAAACTAGTAACCATCAAAGCTCCCAGGCTAACTGGTTTCAAACTAATTTAGACGTATCCACAGGCCAACCCTGTATTTAAAGAAAAAAATCCAATAATATACATTAATAGCTTTATGACACGATTGATTGAAAACAGCGTCGCAGCCCACACACGAAAGATATTCAATTCAGCGCCTACAGGACAGAGCATGCGCAGTGCCGCCAATTGGATACCTTTCAAAATCGCACACGGGGATCATTTTTAATGGCACATTTACGTATTGACGAAATCTCGCCCTGCTGCACCAGTTCACACCTCTCAACGCCCTGTCATCCGAAATCATATTCTCCACCACCTGTGCGTGTCCGCCTGACACACGGACAATGAAAGGCCGGAGAGGTGACGCGTAAAGTCACCCTCTCTCGACACAAATGACGCCTGACGCGCTGAGCATGTCGATCATTTCCCATTTTAATTCTACATTAGATAGAGGTAAGAAGAGTGAGAGGAGATTGAAACACGGAACATTTTAAAGCGCTTGAGAGGATGCACTTTTTACACAATATTGCTCGCTGGAATTTTAAGCACAATTCACAAAAAGAAACTGGAGTTGGATTTTTGGCTGTAGAAATCGACGTCATTTGCACCGAGTCCAATGGGCATTCTTGTTTTCAAAGTGGATGACATCACACTTTCCCACCGCCAAGAACAAATGAGGTCGTTTTCTTAACCCAGAATCCATCGCCGTCAATTTGGATCCTCCCGCTGTCATTCCTGCAACTCAATGCGGGCTCCTTAATTAACATTATCTTCAACATGGTCAGGACTTAGTGCAGAAACTAGTGGGGGGAAAACTGTGAAATAGCGAGTAGTTTGTGGCAGTGAGAAGATTAATGAAGAGGAGGCAAAGTGAGGGAGTGGGTCTGCGGCTGTTGGAAATGTTCTGCAGAGGGCGGATTTGTTTCTAATGGAATGGAAAATAAAAGAAAGGGAGAGTGAAATGTCTGTTGTGAGACATTGAAAAGCGTGGTGTGAAAGAAAGCTGTCGAAGCCCGGATAGCTCAGTCGGTAGAGCATCAGACTTTTAATCTGAGGGTCCAGGGTTCAAGTCCCTGTTCGGGCGTTGCTGTTTAGTCTGTGAGCCTCAAGTCTGTCTGAAAGGGCAAGAAAAGAATCTGAGGAAGCCCCAGGTAACTTCGTCGGTACAGTGCCTGACATTGAATCAGAGCTTTTTTTTCCACCGCCCATGAGACCATGAAACACAATTCCTGCTGCTTTCTCCTGCTCCTTCAACAAAGGCTGAGATTGAGACATGCCAAGCTGAAATAGTCCACCCCTAACAAACTGTTTAAACACCAGAGATACCTCGATCAGAGCATCATTCCTGCTTCGACACTCAACAGAATGGGAGCCACAGTGTTCACATTTTACTCTATTTAAACGCACAGGAGCGCGGAACCTCTCTGGTTCCTCTGTTCCTGCTGACTCTCGGAGGTAGATATAATTCTGGAGTTGAACCCTGACTGGTGTCCGTCAGAATAACAAGGCAGGTGTAGCAGGTGGTGACCGTCCCGGCTGCTCCAATGTTCAGTTAGTCCACAGTTCATTTCCTACCTGACTCGCACCTTCCTGAATTGTCCTCACATTCCCTGATTCTCACAGGATCCCGAGAAATTATCGGTTTCGATCTCGAATATACTGAGCACCGTCCTCCCGTGTCCAGAATTCAAAAGATTCACAGGCATCTGTGCGCTCGGACAGCCGCCTCAAATCAAACTTCTCATTCACATTCTCTTCGAGCACACCTCCTCCCCTCTTCCCCCTCTCCCCTCTTCCTCCTCTCCCCTCCCCTGCTCCCCTCCCCCTTGCCTCCTTCAAGATCCCCCCACCATCTACCCCTCCCCACCACCTCTAACCTTCACCCTCCCCTCCAACCTATCTCTTACCCCTACCCCCACTCTCACCTCCCACACCTCCCCCACTGCCCCACCTCCCCTTTCCACCTCTCCCTTCCCCTCAACTTATCTCCCGTTGATGGGCTTCAACATCCCAACAAAGGGGAGAGTATCAGCAGCTGAGGTGCAAATTTTCACCTGATAGAAACCTTCGAGACTGTGTGGTCAACGCAGGGAAATAAAAACTCAAAATGGTCCATGATAAATTTCTGCGCTAAATGTACCTGGTGGGACTGCAGCGGTTCAAGAAGGCAGCTCACCACCACTCAAGGGGCAACTAGGGATACGCAATAAATGCTGGCCCAGCCAGCGAAGTCCACAACCTCTGAATATATTAAAAACAAACTTAGTAGTCTCCCTGATGTACAGGTGTAAATAGTTATCCTGAACGACCAGGTGGTGAGGCCAAATCCCCCCCCCACAGGAAAGGGCTGAATGATCAGTTTGAGCGCACACCCTTCAGGCAATGCGTGGGAGGGGCGATAATACGTGAAGGTCTTGTATTTCCAAATCGATTAACTGCCCTGAAATATGTCGTTGCCACAATTTAGAGAGTGACACCGATTTCGCCTTTTTGCTTTCAAGGTGGGTGACATCACACTTTCCCGCCACCAAGGACAAATGACGTCGTTGTCTTCACCCGAAATCCAACCCCAGTCGATTTGAAACTTCCCGATGTCATTTCTGCAACTGAATGTCGCTCCTGAGCGAACTTCAAAACATTCAGGTCTTCAGTGCAAGATTTCCGGGAGGCACTGGTCTTGTGGCATTGACATTAAAATTGGTAATCTAGCGACCCAGGGAATGCTTTGGGGACCTGGATTCATATCCCACTGTAGTAGATGGTGGAATTTAAATTCAATAAATATCTGAAATTAACAATCTAACGATGACCATGAAACCATTGTCATAAAAACCCACCTGGTGCACTAATGCCCATTTGGGAAGTAAATCTGCTGTCTTCACCTGGTTTATCCTGCCTGTGCTTCCAGACCCATGTTACAAATGTGATTGACTCGTAACAATGCCCCCTGAACAAGGGTGGGCTTTCAATTTTCACCTCGACAGTAACAGACAACATCCCACGAACAAATTTTTAAAAAAAGTTGCCATAACACACGCCACCACCGTGACATATCGAGCAGTTGGTGGCAGCGAGAAGGTTGATGATCGGGAAGCCGAAGGGAGCGAGCGGGTGTTGGAAATGTTCTGTCGAGGGCGGATTCGTGAGGCAGTAAATGGAGAGTGCGGCCCACATTGGAAGTATTCAGTGAATACTACATGTATCACAGTTGTATTGAAGCACCTCAGAGTGCGATTTAATCTATGCCGATAACTTGAAAACCGTTGCACGGTCTGACTGCCTATAATGACCATGTTGAGATGTCTGTAATGTTCATTGATTGTACTGAAGCTCCTCATGATCTATGTGGGAAACTGGAACCTGATTGTACTTTTTGTAATGGCCATTTTGAAAAGTTTTCTAAAGTTCTTTCAGATATTTTATGAATAAAGTATATTAATAATAAAGTGAGTAAGCAAATATCTGTTGTGAGACATTGAAGGTCGCTGTGTAAAAACATACTCTCGAAGCCCGGGTATCTCAGTCAGTGGAGCATCAGACTTTTAATCTGAGGGTGTAGGATTCAAGTTCTTGTCCAGTGTTCAATGTTTCAAGCTGTCTTGCGATGAGGGAGATATTGGTAATCAGCACTCTCGAAGAGCTCAACTGATCCTGATTTCCTTTCAGCTTCTAAATCGTCACATCTTGACGCAATTTTCTTTGCTTCAATCATTTTTCTTTCCAGAATGTAGTTATACATTTCCAGCTGGACTTTTTATTTGAAAAAAACACTTCCTGACTTGGCTCTCGATTGGCCTAGATATTCCCATTTTTCGGGCCAGAGGAAATGGGTTCTCTGTTGTGATGTTGGGTGTAATTTTGTTTAAATGTTTTTGGGAAAATGGTGGTATTCTATAAAGAAGGCAGTGTGTGTGTGTGTGTGTGTGTGCGCGCCCATGGTTAATTTAACTGGGGTAGGTTAATAAAGACAGTTTGTCTGTGAGGACTGAGGGATAAAAGTGTAAAGGCATTAGATTCATGCATTTTTAATGAGAAGTTCTGGTGAGGTTTGGATTTACAAGTAAATAGGTTGGATTTAAAATATACTTGATGAGATAACTGGAGACTTGCTTTTTCAGATGCTGGCTTTCAAAGGAAAGTTTAGAAGTGTCAAGAAACTTTTAGAACTTGCACCCGTTTCACAGGTTAAAAAAGGGGAAGGTATATCAAATTATTTTGGCTCAAAGTCGAGGCATTAGGAGAACGTAGGTTTTTATATTTGGAGAATTAGGGTTTCCTGTTTAGTAGACAGGCACTTTAACTAACCAAGTCACGGCACTGACAGCACCGAGACATTTCGAAATCCAATCTTATCATCTGCATCAGTGAATTTTCCGACTCGCATCATTTGGATTTGTTGACACATGGTGAGGACTTTCTAACAGTGCGAATGTTATGATCCAGCAGTTGATACAGCTGAGTTATGTAAAATCCCAGTGCGAAACTTTAAACAACTGTCGTAGCCTATATTTTTAAGTGGTATGTTTGAGAGGCAGCTCTAAATTCAGGAATCAGACCACCAGTTCTTGATAGGTTTTTATTTAAGCGAAACGAAACATCTTAATAAGTTGCAAAACATTTAAACACATGCACATGGCTACAAATTACTGCTACCATAACTTTTAACAAATTCTCAAGCTAACCTCTGTTATCCAACAGCAACCCACAGACTTTATACAGACACCAGGCAAAGCATTTTCACCTTACAAATTCAAAATGAGGTTTATTACACTTTGGTTCCTTTGCAGACACAGTGGGGGGCTTACAGGCTTTGATCTTATATTGTCTCTGCCCTGCACACACAAAACTGCTGCCTGTTATAGCCAGCACATCTCATTGAATGTAAATTCTCATTGCATCACCTGCCCCTAAGTAGTCCACCTCCTCTAACAATAAAACACCTTTCATAGTACCGATTTTATTAGTAAAATAAACATATTGCTTGGTCTCTGCTAGCTGGGTGCCATATTTCACTCCTCTTCTTGAATGCTCCATTCAACGAAAGGCAAATGCTCTCTACCTCCCTTATCTCTCAAAACTAGTAAATATCAAAGGTCCCAGGCTAGCTGGCTTCAAGCCAATTAAGATGTATCCACAGGCCAACCCTGTATTTAAAGAAAAAAATCCAATAATATACATTAATAGCTTTATGACACGAATGATTGAAAACAGCGTCCCAGCCCACACACGAAAGCTCAGCGCCTACAGGACAGAGCATGCGCAGTGCCGCAAATTGGAACCTTTCAAAATCGCACAAGGATATCATTTTTAATGGCACATTTTCGTATTGACGAAATCGGGCCCAGCTGCACCAGGTCACACCCCTCAACGCCCTGTCACCCGAAATCATATTCTCCACCACCTGTGCGTGTCCGCCTGACACTTGGGCAATGACGCGTAAAGTCACCCTCTCTCGCTACAAATGACGCCTGACGCGCTGAGCATGTCGATCGTTTCCCTTTTTAATTCTACATTAGATAGAGGTAAGAAGAGTGAGAGGAGATTGAAATACGGAACATTTTAAAGCGCTTGAGAGGATGCACTTTTTACACAATATTGCTCGCTGTAATTTTACAGCACAATTCACAAAAAGAATCTGGAGTTGGATGTTTGGCTGCAGAAATTGACGTCAGTTGCACCGAGTCCAGTCCGCATTCTTGTTTTCAAAGTGGATGACATCACACTTTCCCACAGCCAAGAACAAATGTGGTCGTTTTCTTAACCCTAAATCCAACCACGTCAATTTGGAATCTCCCGCTGTCATTCCTGCAACTCAGTGCGGGCTCCTTAATAAACATTATCTTCAAAATGTTCAGGGCTTAGTGCAGAAACTAGTGGGGGGAAAACTGTGAAATAGCGAGTAGTTTGTGGCAGTGAGAAGATTGATGAAGAGGGGGCAAAGTGAGGGAGTCGGTCTGTGGGTGTTGGAAATGTTCTGCAGAGGGCGGATTTGTTTCTGATGGAATGAAAAATAAAAGAAAGGGAGAGTGATATGACTGTTGTGAAACATTGAAGAGCGCTGTGTGAATGCGAACTCCCGAAGCCCGGATAGCTCAGTCGGTAGAGCGTCAGACTTTTAATCTGAGAGTCCAGGGTTCAAGTCCCTGTTCGAGACTGTTGCTGTTTAACCTCTGAGCCTCAAATCTGTCTGAAAGGACACAGAACTGCCACGAACTCGCTATGAATGTGACTGTCCAGCGTGTGGTTTTTACGAGTTCTGTTAAATCTATGAGTTTTCTTCCCTGAAGAAGGGTCATGGGGACTCGAATCGTTAACTCTGTTTCTCTCTCCGCAGATTCTGCCAGACCTGCTGAGTTTTACCAGCATTTTCTGTTTTAGTGGGATTTGATCAACTCAGCATTTACCATCGGCTGTGTCATAATAATTGACCAAGTTTTCGGCCACCCGTGAGACCCGCCCAGTTTTCTTCCTGACCCGAACTGATTCAGAAGTGGCTTCAGAGTCTCAATCTTTAGTTTCAAACCTAGTCTTGGTTTGAGTAGCTTCAATGGTTTTCTCTCTCTTTCAGAATGTTGTTCGACATTTTCCCGCTCATGATTTTTTTTAAACTGCTTTTAGACTTGGCTCTTGATTGGCCGAGATATTCCTATTCTTCAGGCTCGGGAAAAGGGAGCTTTCTCGGTATTTATCGTTTATTACCCTAAAGAGACCGCGATAGATCCAATCATCATCCGTCTGAGGCCAATAGGAAGAAGCATTATGCAAATTGTGCTCCTAATTAACCCAATAAAAAGCGGAATGGTGCTGCTGAATCTGCAATTCTTCCACCCCAGGTCAATACAATCCTGGTGTTGCTCTGATGAGTGTCTGTAAGAATGTCAGAAACAGGGGCAGGAGTGGCATCCACTGGCCTTCAGGACTGTTCCAACGTTTGATATGGTCATGTCTCACCTTGTCTGTAAATGTCACTTACCTTAACTTTTCTCATGTCCCTTTGTCCGGACAGGACACAGAAAAATATCCAAATCTGCCCCGAATACAATCAGTGCATCAGTTGCTTAAAGCTCCGTTTTTCAAGTGAGATGGACTCACGCACGTACAGGGATTTGAACCCTGGACCCTCAGATTAAAAGTTTGATGCTCTACCGACTGAGTTATCCGGGCTCGATGCAAATGCTTTTTTTTTAGATTTCCAGCATCCGCAGTTTTTTGTTTTTATATCGACGTAAACGCTGCTCAATCTTCTGAATTCTGGGCACGGGAGAACTGCGGAAGTGCGCTGATTATATTCAAGTCAGTGAGGGTATTTCCCGGGGCTCTGTCAGGTCAGAGGGATATGAAGACTGATCAAGAAAGGGCAATTGAGACAGAGGATGATTGATGAAGATATTGAATGTAGGAGCAGTCCTGAAGGCCAAGAGAGGCTAGTCCTGCTCCCATTTCTGATATTCTCAGAGACACTCATCAGAGCAACAAGCGGGATGATGTTGAGCTGGGGTGGAAGGAGTGTAGATTCCGCTTGTTAATTGGTTAATTCGCCGGACAATTTGCAAGTCGCGGTCTCCTGTTGTCTCCAGTATGTTAAAATGGAGAGTAGGCTGTCGGAGATATCCATAGTGTTAAATAGGTTAAACATGGAGAAAGTATTTCAGCTTGTTAAAATCTGGGGTCGCCCATTTCATCACAGAGAAGAGGAGAATTTTCTTCTCTCTGAGGGTTGTGCAACTTTGCAATTCTCTGTGCCTCAGAAGGCGCTGGATGCGGGGGTCACTGAATATTTTTAAGGAGGAGGTTGGAAGATTATTGGATAAAAGCAAACCACTGCGGATGATGGGAGGGGAGATGGGATTGTGGAACTCAAAACACCAACAGATCAAAGCCATGCTCGTATTGAATGGGGCAGCAGGCTCGAGGGGCCGAATGACCTTATTCTGCTCCTATTTTGTATGTCCTGAGGAAGGGATGGATGTGGGCCAATCAGTGGTCAAGTCAGGATGAACTTCTATCTGACAGAAATGCTCGCCGGGAATAATCAACACGGTTCACAAAGAAAGGGTCAAAGCTATGAAGACTTGGCGAATATGTGCGCTTGTGAATACATTCTGAAGCACATCTCAGTCTATTGCATTCAGGCAGCAAGAAACTCGGCGTCAACCTCTTACACTGCTGCGGTTCACACGAGTTGAATACATGGAGCTGAATGTATCACCCAAAAAGGGATTTAAACCCAGAACACTCAAATGTTAAGTCGAATCCTCTCGCAACCAAGCTCGATAACTGAGCTTCACTGTTTGTCAACAGATATCACATCTTCCCCATATATTGCATTTCATTCCCAGAAATCTTCCCGCCACAGACCATTTCCACCACACGCAGACCCACTCCCTTCTCTAGAGAAATCTTCTTCCTGTCCCCAATCCTCGCTATCCCACACAGCCCTGTGATGTGACAGCTGCTCTTTCATTGATTCTCCTGTTCGAATTCCCCACGCGTTGCACTATTAAAACGCGGTTTGGTAGTCCTACTCCCATTTCTGATATTCGCAGAGACAATCATCAGGGTTCAGGGTTCGGGTGCTGCTTTTTTCCACCGCCCATGAGACGCTGAAACACAATTCCTGCTGCTTTCTCCTGCTCCTTCAACAAAGGCTGAGATTGAGACATGCCAAGCTGAAATAGTCCGCCCCGAACAAACCGTTTAAACACCAGAGATACCTCGATCAGAGCATCATTCCTGCTTCGACACTCAACAGAATGGGAGCCACATTGTTCACATTTTACTCTATTTAAACGCACAGGAGCGCGGAACCTCCCTGGTTCCTCTGTTCCTGCTGACTCTCGGAGGTAAATATAATTCTGGAGTTGAGCCCTGACTGGTGTCCGTCAGAATAACAGGGGCAGGTGGTGACCGTCTCGGCTGCTCCATTGTTCAGTTAGTCCACAGTTAATTTCCTACCTGACTCGCACCTTCCTGAATTATCCTCATATCCCCTGATTCTCTCAGGATCCCGAGAAATTATCTGTCTCGATCTCGAATATACTGAGCACCGTCCTCCCGTGTCCAGAATTCAAAAGATTCACAGGCATCTGTGCGCTCGGACAGCCGCCTCAAATCAAACAACTCATTCACATTCTCATCGAGCACACCTCCTCCCCTCTTCCCCCTCTCCCCTCTTCCTCCTCTCGCCTGCCCGTCTCCCCTCCCCCTTGCCTCCTTCAAGATCCGACACCCATCTCCCCCTCCCCTCCACCTCTACCCTTCCCCCTCCCCTTCCCCCTCTCTCTTACCCCTCCCCATTCTTCTCTCCCACACCTCCCCACCTGCCCCACCTCCCCTTTCCACCTCCCCTCCTCGTCCACCTCTGCCCCTCCGCTCCTCCTGATCTCCCTCTCCCCCACGATCTGTGCAGTGAAATTCATGGATACAATGGGTGAAATTACATTCAGATGCTTCAGCCCAACGTCAGCGCCCGCGTCTCAGTTGGTGAAAGAGCCGGTTCAGTAGACAGGAAATACCGACAGCTGCCCCTCAACCTATCTCCCGTTGATGGGCTTCAACATCCCAGCAAAGGGGAGAGTATCAGCAGCTGAGGTGCAAATTTCCACCTGATAGGAACCTTTTAGACTGTGTGGTCCGCGCGGGGAAATAAAAACTCAAAAGGGTCCATGATACATTTCTGCGCTAAATGTACCTGGTGGGACCGCAGCGGTTCAAGAAGGCAGCTCACCACCAGCTTCTCAAGGGGCAACTAAGGATGGGCAATAAATGCTGGCCCGGCCAGCGAAACCCACATCCCGTGAATGAATTAAAAGCCAACTTAGTAGTCGCCCTGATGTACAGATGTAAAAGGTTATCTTGAACGACCAGGTGGTGGCGGGAACTGAGGCCAAAACCTCCCCCACCCACCCCGCCCCCCCACCCCCACCCTTCCAAACAAGAAAGGTATGAATGATCAATATGAGTGCACACCCGGCAGAAAGGCGTGGGGGACGCTGTAATACGTGAAGGTCTTGTATTTCCAAATCGATTAACTGCCCTGCAATATGTCGTTGTCAAAATTTAGAGAGTAACACCGATTTCGCCTTTTTGCTTTCAAGGTGGGTGACATCACACTTTCCCGCCACCAAGGACAAATGGCGTCTTTGTCTTCACCCGAAATCCATCCCCAGTCGATTTGAAACTTCCCGATGTCATTTCTGCAACTGAATGTCGCCCCTGAACGAACTTCAAAACATTCAGGGCTCAGTATAAGATTTCCGCGAGGCGCTGGTCTTGTGGCATTGACATTAAAATTGGTAATCGAGCAAGTCAGGGGAATGCTTTGAGGACCCGGGTTCATATCCCGCCATAATAGATGTTGCAAGTTGAGCTCAATAAATATCTAGAAATAAAAATCTAATGATGACCATAAAGCCATTATCACAAAAACCCAACTGGTGTGCTAATGTCCATTACGGAAGTAAATCTACCATCTTCACCTGTTTGGTCCGACCTGTGCGTCCGGACCCACATTAGAAATGTGGCTGACTCGCAAAAATGCCCCCTGAACAAGGGTGAGCTTTTAATGTTGACCTAGACAGTGACGGCCAACATCCGACGAATAATTTTTTTTAAAAGGTTGCCACATCACACGCCACCACTGTGACATATCGAGCAGTTGGTGGCAGCGAGAAGGTTGATGATCGGGAAGCCGAAGGGAGCGAGTGGGGCTGCGGGTGTTGCAAATGTTCTGTCGAGGGCGGATTCGTAAGGCAGGAAATGGAGAGTGCGGCCCACATTGGAAGTATGCAGTGAATACTACATGTATCACAATTGTATTGAAGCACCTCAGAGTGTAATTTAATCTATGCTGATAACTTGCAAACCGTTGCACGGTCTGACTGTCTGTAATGACCATGTTGAGATGTCTGTAATGTTCATTGATTGTACTGAAGCTCCTCATGATCTATGTGGGAAACTGGAACCTGATTGCACTTTTTGTAATGGCCACTTTGAAAAGTTTTCTAAAGTTCTTTCAGATGTTTTATGAATAAAGTATATTAATAACAGTGAATAAGCAAATATCTGTTGTGAGACATTGAAGGTCTCTGTGTGAAAAAATACTCTTGAAGCCCGGGTATCTCAGTCAGTGGAGCATCAGACTTTTAATCTGAGGGTGTAGGATTCAAGTTCTTGTCCAGTGTTCAATGTTTCAAGCTGTCTTGCGATGAGGGAGATATTGGTAATCAGCACTCTCGAAGAGCTCAACTGATCCTGATTTCCTTTCAGCTTCTAAATCGTCACATTTTTCCGCAATTTTCTTTGCTTCAAACATTTTTCTTTCCAGAATGTTGTTATACCTTTCCAGCTGGACTTTTTATTTAAAAAAGAAACGCTTCCTGACTTGGCTCTTGATTGGCCTAGATATTCCCATTCTTCGGGTCAGAGGAAATGGGTTCTCTGTTGTGATGTTGGGTGTAATTTTGTTAAAATGTTTTTGGGAATATGGTGGTATTCTATAAAGAAGGCTGTGTGTGTGTGTGTGTGTGTGTGTGTGCGCGCGCCCATGATTAATTTAACTGGGGTAGGTTAATAAAGACAGTTTGTCTGTGAGGACTGAGGGATAAAAGTTTAAAGGCATTAGATTCATGCATTTGTAATGAGAGGTTCTGGTGAGGTTTGGATTTACGAGTAAATAGGTTGGATTTAAAATACACTTGATGAGGTAAGTGGAGACTTGTTTTTTCAGCTGCTGACTTTCAAAGGGAAGTTTAGAAGTGACAAGGAACTTTTAGAACTTGCAAATGTTTCACAGGTAAAAAAGGGGAAGGTATATGAAATCATTTTGGTTCAAAATAGAGGCATTAGGAGAACATAGATTTTAATATTTGGAGAATGAGGATTTCCTGTTTAGTAGACAGGAACTTTAACCAACCAAGTCACGGCTCTGACAGCACCGAGACACTTCTAAATCCAATCTTATCATCTGCATCAGTAAATTTTGCTACACGCATCACTTGGAATTGTTGACACATGGTGAGGACTTTCTAACAATGTGAATGTTATGACCCAGCAGTTGATACAGCTGAGTTATTTAAAATCCCAGAGGGAAACTTTAAACAACTGTCATAACCTATATGTTTAATTGGTATGTTTGAGAGGCAGCTCTAAATTCAGGAATCAGACCACCAGTTCTTGATAGGTTTTTATAGTAAACGAAAAGAAACATCTTAATAAGTTACAACACATTTAAACACATACACATGGCTACAAATTACTGCTACCATAACTTTTAACAAATTCTCAAACTAACCTCCGTTATCCAACAGGAACCCACAGAATTTAAGCAGACACCAGGCAATGCATTTTCACCTTACAAATTCAACATGAGGTTCTTTTCACTTTGGTTCCTTTGCAGACACAGTGGGAGGCTTACAGGCTTTGATCTTATATTGCCTCTGCCCTGCACACACAAAACTGCTGCCTGTTGTAGCCAGCACATCTCATGAATGTAAATTCTCATTGTATCACCAGCCCCTTTGAACTCCACCTCCTCTAACAATAAAGCACCTTTCATAGTACCGATGTTATTAGTAATATAAACATATTGCTTGGTCTCTGCTAGCTAGGTGCCATATTTCACTCCCCTTCTTCAATGCTCCATTCAACCAAAGGCAAATGCTCCCAACCTCTCTTATATCTTAAAACTAGTAAACATCAAAGCGCCCAGACTAGCTGGCTTCAAGCCAGACCAATCCTGTATTTAAAAAAAAATCCAATAATATACATTAATAGATTTATGCCACGAATGATTGACAACAGCGTCCGAGCCGACAGGACAGAGCATGCGCAGTGCCGCAAATTGGATCCCTTTCAAAATCACACAAGGGTATCACATTTAGTGGCACATTTGCGTATTGACGAAATCGCGCCCTGCTGCACCAGCTCACATCTCTCTGTCATCCGAAATCATATTCTCCATCACCTGTGCGTGTCCGACTGACACTCAGGCAATGAAAGCCTGGAGAGGTGACGCGTAAAGTCACCCTCTCTCGACACTAATGACGCCTGACGCGCTGAGCATGTCGATCATTTCCCTTTTTAATTCTACATTAGATAGAGGTAAGAAGAGTGAGAGGAGATTGAAACACGGAACATTTTAAAGCGCTTGAGAGGATGCACTTTTTTTACAAAATATTGCTCGCTGGAATTTTACAGCACAATTCACAAAAAGAAACTGGAGTTGGATGTTTGGCTGCAGAAATTGACGTCAGTTGCACCGAGTCCAATCCGCATTCTTGTTTTCAAAGTGGATGACATCACACTTTCCCACCGCCAAGAACCAATGAGGTCGTTTTCTTAACCCTAAATCCATGCCCGTCAATTTGGATCCTCCCGCTGTCATTCCTGCAACTCAATGCGGGCTCCTTAATTAACATTATCTTCAACATGTTCAGGACTTAGTGCAGAAACTAGTGGGGGGAAAACTGTGAAATAGCGAGTAGTTGGTGGCAGTGAGATGATTGATGAAGAGGAGGCAAAGTGAGGGAGTGGGTCTGCGGCTGTTGGAAATGTTCTGCAGAGGGCGGATTTGTTTCTAATGGAATGAAAAATAAAAGAAAGGGAGAGTGAAATGTCTGTTGTGAGACATTGAAGAGAGCTGTGTGAAGGCGCCGCTCCGGAGCCCGGATAGCTCAGTCGGTAGAGCACCAGACTTTTAATCTGAGGGTCCAGGGTTCATGTCCCTGTTCGGGCGTTGTTTAACCTGTGAGCTGAGTCTGTCTGAAGAGACACAGAACTGCAAGGAACTCGCTTTGAATGCAACTTTCCAGCGTGTGGTTTGCCAGTGTTCTGTCAAATCGATGAGCTTTCGTCCCTGAAGAAGGGGTCATAGGGACTCGAATCGTTTACCTTGTTTCTTTCTCCGCAGACCTGCTGAGTTTTACCAGCATTTTCTGTTTTAGTGGGATTTGATCAATTTAGCATTCAGGCTGTGTCATAATAATTGACCATGTTTTCGGCCACACGTGAGACCTTGAAAAGCAAATATTTCCGGCCGAATTTTCTTCCTGACCCTAACTGATCCAGAAGTGGCTTCAGAGTCTCAATCTTTACACCTTGTGCCGGTTGGAGTAGCGTCAATGATTTTCTCTCTTTCAGAATGTTGTTCGACATTTCCCGTTAGCGTTTTTTTTTTACTGTTTTTATTCTTGGCTCTTAATTGGCCGAGATATTCCCATTCTTCAGGCTTGGGGAAAGGGAGCTTCCTCGGTATTTAACCTTTATTACACTAAAGAGACCGCGATAGGTCCAATCATCATCCGTCTGAGGCCAATAGGAAACTCTTTCGAGTTATCAACAGTCACAGATTGCAACTCTTTCGAGTACAATCACAGTTCTTGGTTTCCGGGAGTGGGACATGAACCCACAACCCTCTGATTCAAAGGCGAGGGTGCTATGAACTGAGCCACAGCTGACACCTCTTTAAAATTCATTGAAACACTTTCGAGTTATCAACAGTCACAGATTGCAACTCTTTCGAGTACAAACACAGTTCTTGGTTTCCGGGAGTAGGACATGAACCCACAACTCTCTGATTCAAAGGCGAGGGTGCTATGAACTGAGCCACGGCTGACACCAATTGCGCTGCTAATTAACCCATTAAAAAGCGGAATGGTGCTTCTGAATCTGCAATTCTTCCTCCCCAGGCCAATGCAATGCAGGTGTTGCTCTGATGAGTGCCTGTAAGAATGTCAGAAACGGGCAGGAGCAGCATCCACTGGCCTTCAGGACTGTTCCATCGTTTAATCTGGTCATGGCTCATCCTGTCCATAAATTTCACCTTCCTGAAATGTCCTCATGTCCCTTTCTCCTGACAGGACACAGAGAAATATCCAAATCTGTCCTGATTACAATCAGCGCAGTTCCCCCGTGTCTAGAATGCAAAGCCTGCAAAGTCCTTGAATGGAGAGATTTTGGAAGGTAAGTTGATGAAAGGACAGTGGCTGGGGACTGTGGCACTGGCTGTCAGAGTCTCAGAACAAGGCGTCGGCCATTATCACCGAGACGAGGAAACTGTTTTCATTCAAAGTCCTGTGATCCTTCTGAATTCTAGACAGGGGAGAACTGCGCATGCTCGCTGGTTATAATCGAGACTGAGGTGGATATTTCAGAGCAAATGGACATGAGGACAGTTCAGGAAGGGGACATTGAGGTAGGAGATGCACTATGACCATATTAAATGTTGGAGCAGCCCTGAATGGGCAGCAGATGCTGCTCCTGCTCCTGTTTCTGAAATTCTTACAGACACGGATCAGAACAACAAACAGGTTTACAATGACCTCGGAGCGGAAGGAGAGCAAATTCCGATTTTTAGTGGATGAATCGGGAATATAATTTGCAAACTGCCGGCTCCGATTGTCTGTAATTTGTTAAAATGGAGAGCAGACTGATGGAGATTTCTTTGGTGTTAAAGGTGTGAAATGGGGAGAAACTTATTGAGCCTGTCCCGTAGAACAGAAAGGTCTAGAATAATCCAGGCTCCAGTCAGGGCGCAGTGTTTACAAAAATATCTCGCTGTAAATTTACAGAAATAAATCAATCGCAGCAACACTTTGACACCCTTGGACCGACATTTTAAATGATGCCCCCAACCTGTACTTTGGAAAGTCCAAGCATCAGATGCTTAAAGTTCCGTCTTTCAAGTGAGACGGATTCCCGCCCGAACAGGGACTTGAACCCTGGACCCTCAGATTAAAATTCTGATGATCTACCGACTGAGCTATCCGGGCTTCATGCAAAAGTTACTCAATCTTCTGAATTCTGGGCACGGGAGAACCGCGGATGTGCGCTGATTATATTCAAGTCAGTGCGGGTATTTCCCGCGGCTCTGTCAGGTCAGAGGGATATGAAGACTGATCAAGAAGGTACAATTGAGACAGAGGATGATTGATGAAGATATTGAATGTAGGAGCAGTCCTGAAGGCCAAGAGAGGCTAGTCCTGCTCCCATTTCTGATATTCTCAGAGACACTCATCAGAGCAACAAGCGGGATGATGTTGAGCTCGGGTGGAAGTAGTGTAGATTCAGCAGCAGCTTTCCGCTTTGTAACCGGTTAATTCGCCGGACAGTTTGCAAATCGCGGCCTCCTGTTGTCTCCAGTGTGTTAAAATGGAGAGTAGGCCGTCGGAGATATCCATAGTGTTGAACAGGTTAAGTATGGAGAAACTATTTCAGCTTGTTATAATATGGGGTCAGAACAGAGAAGGGGAGAATATTTTTTCTCTCTCAGGGTTGTACAACTTTGAGACATTGAAGAGCGCTGTGTGAAAATGCGCTTTCGAAGCCCGGATAGCTCAGTCGGTAGAGCATCAGACTTTTAATCTGAGGGTCCAGGGTTCAAGTCCCTGTTCGGGCGTCGCTGTTTAGCCTGTGAGCCTCAGGTCTGTCTGAAAGGACACAGAACTGCCAGGAACTCGCTTTGGATGCGACTATCCAGCGTGTGGTTTGCACGAGTTCTGTTAAATCTGTGAGTTTTCTTCCCTGAAGAAGGGTCAAAGGGACTCGAATCGTTAACTCTGTTTCTCTCTCCGCAGATGCTGCCAGACCTGCTGAGTTTTACCAGCATTTTCTGTTTTAGTGGGATTTGATCAACTCAGCATTTACCATCGGCTGTGTCATAATAATTAACCAAGTTCTCGGCCACCCCTGAGACCCTGAAAAGCAATTATTTCCCGCCAAGTTTTCTTCCTGACCCTAAATGATTCGGAAGTGGCTTCAGAGTCTCAATCTTTACACCTTGTCGCGGTTTGAGTAACTTCAATGGCTTTCTCTCTCTTGCAGAATGTTGTTAGATATTTCCGCTAGCGTTTTTTTTACTGCTTTTAGATCGCAGCAACACTTTGACACCCTTCGTCCGACATTTTAAAGGATACCACAAACCTGCACTTTGAGAAATCCAAGCATTAAATGCTTTAAGCTCCATCGTTCAAGTGAGATGGACTCCCACCCGAACAGAGACGTGAACCCTGGACCCTCAGATTAAAAGTCTGGTGCTCTACCGACTGAGCTATCCGGGCTCATGCAAAAGTTACTCAATCTTCTGAATTCTGGGCACGGGAGAACCGCGGATGTGCGCTGATTATATTCAAGTCAGTGCGGGTATTTCCCGGGGTTCTGTCAGGTCAGAGGGATATGAAGACTGATCAAGAAGGTACAATTGAGACAGAGGATGATTGATGAAGATATTGAATGTAGGAGCAGTCCTGAAGGCCAAGAGAGGCTACTGCTGCTCCCATTTCTGATATTCTCAGAGACACTCATCAGAGCAACAAGCGGGATGATGTTGAGCTGGGGTGGAAGGAGTGTAGATTCAGCAGCAGTTTTCCGCTTTGTAATGGGTTAATTCGCCGGACAGTTTGCAAATCGCGGCCTCCTGTTGTCTCCAGTGTGTTAAAATGGAGAGTAGGCTGTCGGAGGTATCCATAGTGTTAAACAGGTTAAACATGGAGAAAGTATTTCAGCTTGTTAAAATCTGGGGCCGCCCATTTCAGAACAGAGAAGAGAATATTTTTCTCTCTAAGGGTTGTGCAACTTTGGAACTCTCTGCCTCAGAAGGCGCTGGGGACAGGGGGTCAATGAATATTTTTAAGGTGGAGGGAGATACATTGTTGTATATAAGCAAAACACTGCGGATGTTGGAAATCTGAAACAAAAACAGAAAATGCTGGAAAAGCTCAGCAGACCTAACAGCATCTGTGGAGAGAAAAACAGAGTTAAAGTTTCGAGTCCGTATGACTCTTCTTCAGAGTAGATCGATTCATGTTAGGAAGGGAATCAAAGGTTACGGGGGAGTTGGGAGGAGAGATGGGATTATGGAACTCAAAACACAAACAGATCAGAGCCATGATGGTATTGAATGGGGGAGCAGGCTCGAGGGGCCGAATAGTCTACCTCTGCTCCTGATTTGTCTGTCCTGAAGAATGGGAAGATCTCGGCCAATCAATGGCCAAGTCAGGATGGACTTTTATCTGTCAGAAAGGCTCGTCGCAAATAATCAACACGGTTCTCAAAAAAATGGTTCTGGAGTATGAAGTGGGTGAAGTGGATCAAGCATTGGTAAGTGATCATTCAGAGGGCAACGATTGTGTTCTCTTCAGTTTTAGGTTGGATACGGAAGGAGACAAAGAGCAATCCAAAGTATGATGAGATCACTGGGGGAATGCCAACTGAAATGTGGTAAGAATGGATCTGGCCCAGATAAATAGGAAACAACAATTAGCTGTCCAAATGGTAACACAACAATGGTCTGCATTTAAAGATGAGATACTCCAAGTGCAATCAAGGCACATTCCCACAAAAGGGAAAGGCAGGTAAAATAAACACAGAGGTTTCTGGATGCGAATGAGTTAGAGATTGCGAGGAAGCAGAGATAGTGTGCTAACGTCTGTTGTCAGGTAGATACTGTGGCCAGGAATCGGGCTAAATATTGAAGGTTCAAAAGGGAACTGGAAAAGCAAATACGAGAAGCAAACAGAAAGTATGAGAAGTGACTGGCAGCTAACACAAAATGGAACCCAAAGGTC
This sequence comes from Cetorhinus maximus, assembly GCF_964194155.1. Classification (NCBI taxonomy): domain Eukaryota; kingdom Metazoa; phylum Chordata; class Chondrichthyes; order Lamniformes; family Cetorhinidae; genus Cetorhinus; species Cetorhinus maximus. The sequence continues at coordinate 392,369 of NC_135913.1, read as the reverse complement.
CACTGTAGGCATAATAACAGGAAATGGGTGGTTAAAGGACGAGTGGGGTCGATTTAGTGATTTGTACATGGAAACAGGGCCACGGCGAACAGGTATTCAATGAATACTTTGCATCTGTCTTTAGCAAAGGAGAAGATGGTGCCCAGGTCTTGTTAAGGAGGGGGTGTAAAACACTTGAAGGGTTTGACATTTGAAAAGAGGAGGCATGGAGAGCCTGTCAGTACTTAAAGTTCATAATGAAAAAGGATAGGATCAATTGTATCCAAGGGTAATGAAGGAAGTGAGAGTGGAAATTGCAGAGGCACTGATCCGAATTTTGCAATCTCCATGTGTTGGTGCCAAAGGTCTCGAGAATTACAAATGCTACCCATGTTTTTCAAAAATAGGCGTGAAGATCAGCCCAGCATTTACAGGCCAGTCAGTTTGACCTCCGCTGTGTGGAGGTTTTAGAAATGGTAATTCAAGACAACATGCAGGGTCACTTGGGCACATGTGGGTTAATTGAGGAAACCAACAAAGATATGTTTAGGACAAAACTCAATTGTTTAAACAAATTGCCTGACTTTTTTGGTAAGGTAACAGAGAGCATCGATAAGGGTAATGCTGTTGATGTAGTGCACATGAACCAAAGGAATGTATTTTATAAAGTGGGGCACAACAAAGACTTGTGAGCAAAGTTAGAGCTCGTGGAAGGAAAGGGACAGTTGCAACATGGATATGAAATTGGCTGAGTGACAGGAAAGAAAGAGCAGTGACGAACATTTGTTTGCTTTCTGGAGGAAGATTTACATTAGAATTCCCTAGGCATGGGTGTCAGGACCCGTGTTCTTCTGTAATATATGTTAAAGATCTAGACCTTTTTTGTGCAGGGCCCAATTTCAAAATTTGAAATGATGCTACATTTGTAAATATGGTGAACCATGAGGAGAATATTGTAGCACTTCAAGAGGATGTGGACAGGTTGGCGTAAGGGGCGGACAAGTGGCAGGTGAAATTTAGTTGAGAGAAGTGCGAAGTGATTCCATTTGATCAGAAGGATGCAGAGAAGCAATAAAAAACAAAGGGTATAATTCTGAAGGGTTTGCAGGAGTAGAGGGACCTGGCTGTATATGTGCCGAGATCTAGATATGGCAGGGGGATTGGGAGAGTGGTTAATAAAGCGCAAAGCATCCTGAGTTTTATCAGTTGGGGCATAGTGTAGGAAGGCAAGGGGGTTAGTGGTATTGTCGCTGGACGAGTAATCCAGAGACCCAGGGTAAAGCTCTGGGGAACCCGGGTTCCAATCCCACCATGGCAGATGATGGAATTTGAATTAAAGAAAAACAAACTGGAATTAAAAGTCTAATGATGACCATGAAACCATTGTAGATTGTTGTAAAAACCCATCTGATTCACTAATGTCCTTTAGGGCTCTGCTATCCTTACCTGGTCTGGCCTTCATATGACTCCAGATTGTGGTTCACTCTTAAATGCCCTCTGAACAAGGGCAGTTAAGGATGGGCAATAAATGCTGGCCTAGCCAGCAACACCCACATCCCATGAATGAATGCAAAATAAAAACCCGTATAAAACACCAGTTTGGCCTCATTGTGTACAGTTCTGGGCAGCACACTTTAGGAAGGATGTGAAGGTATGAGAGAGAGAGTGCAGAAAAACATTCACAAGAATGGTTCCAGGGATGAGGAACCTGGGTTGCGTAGAAAGTTTGGAAATGTTAGGACTGTTCTCCTTGGGGAAGAGAATGGTGAAAGATTACGTAGAGGCATTCGAAATCCTGAGGGGTCTGGACAGAGAAGATAGGGGGAAACTATTCCCATTGGTGGAAGGATCAAGAACCAGAGGACACAGATTTAAGGCATTTGGCAAAAGAAGCAACGGGTGACACGAGGAGAAGTTTTTTCATGCAGCAAGTGGTGAGGATTTGGAATGCACTTCCTGGGATTGTGGTGAAGGCAGATTCAATTGAGGCTTTCAAAGGGGATGGAAGTGAATTGTTTATTGAGAGTGTCCACAAAGCCACAACTGGCTGAATGGGTTAGACGGATAGTCCAGGGAGGTGCAACCAAGATAGAGATGAGCCATTAGCTTATTTAATGTTGGAGCAGCCTTGAAGGCTGACAGAGGTTAAACCTACTCCTATTTCTTATATTCTTACAGACACGAATTAGAGCAACAGGCACGATTATATAGGCCTAGGATGGAAGGAATGCAGATTCACCAGCAGGATTCTGGGGTTCAGTAGGTTAATTTAGGAGTGCAATTTGCAGAATTCGAGTCTCTATTCCTTCAAGTATAGCAAAGTGAAGAGTAGTCTGATCGAAGTTTCTTGGTTGAAATGAACGGTTCGGATAAATACGAAGAAATGATTTCCCAGGGCTGGAAAAAAAAGTGTATTCTTGACAATACATCTGGGCCAACGAAAAGCAAAGTCAGGGAGGAGTATTCACATAATGGTTAGCGAGATAGAGTCATAGAGTTGGAGAGGTCTACAGCACAGAAAAAGGCCCTTCAGTCCAATCGAGTCTGCGCCAGTCAAACAAGTACCTAACTATTCTAATCCCATTTTCCAGCACTAGGCCCATAGCCTTGTATGCCATGGCATCGCAAGTGCACATCCAAATGCTTCTTAAATGTTATGATGGTTTCTGCCTCTACCACCCTTTCAGGCAGTGAGTTCCAGATCCCCACCACCCTCTGGGTGAAAAAGTTGTTCCTGACATCCCCTCTAAACCTCCTGCCCCTTACCTTAAATCTATGCCCCCTGGTTATTGATCCCTCCACCAAGGGGAAAAGTTCCTTCCTGTCTACCCTATCTATGTCCCTCATAATTTTATACACCTCAATCATGTCCCCCATGAATCTCCTCTCCTCCAGGGAAAATAAACCCAGTCTATCCAATCTCTCCTCATAAATAAAACTCTCCAGCCCAGGCAACATCCTGGTAAATCTACTCTGCACTCTCTCTAGTGCAATCACACCCTTCTGATAATGTGGATTCTGGAACTGCACACAATACTTTAGGTGTGACCTAACCAGCGTTTTTCCAGTTCCAGAATAACCTCCCTGCTCTTATATTCCATGCCTCAGCTAGTAAAGGCAAGAATCCCATATGCCTTCTTAACGATGTTATCTACCTGTCACGCAGCCTTAAGGGACTGGTGGACATGTATACCAAGATCCTTCTGATCCTCAGTACTTCCCAGGATCCTACCATCATCGTGTATTCCCGTGTCTTGTTTGTCCTGTCCAAGAGCATCACCCCACACTTATCCAGATTAAATTCAATTTGCCACTGATGAGCCCATCTGACCAGCCCATCTATATCCTCCTGTAATCTAAGGCTATCCTCCTCACTATTTACCACCCCACCAATTTTCGTGTCATCAGCGAGCTTACTGATCAACCCTCCTACATTCAAGTTTAAATCGTTTAGATATACCACAAACAGCAAGGGACCCAACACCGATCCCTGTGGAACTCCACTGGACACAGGCATCCAGTCACAAGAAACACTCCTCGACCATCACCCTCTGTTTCCTGCCACTCAGCCAATTCTGGATCCAATTTGTCAAATAGACTTGGATCCAATGGGCTCTTACCTTCGTTATCAGTCTCCCATGCGGGACCTTATCAAAAGCCTTGCTGAAGTCCAAGTAGACTACGTCAAATGCATTGCCCTCATCTACACACCTGGTCGCCTCTTCGAAAAATTCAATCAAATTGTTCAGACATGACCCCACCCCACCCCTTAACAAAACCATGCTGACTGTCCTTGATTAATCCCTGCCTCTCCAGTGTAGATTAATTCTGTCCCTCAGAATTGCTTTCAATGGTGTCCCCACCACTGAGGTTAGACTGATTGGCCTGTAGTTCCCTGGTTTATCTTTTCCTCCCTTCTTGTGTAACGGCACCACATTGGCTGTCCTCCAGTCCTCTGGTGCCTCTCCTGTGGCCAGAGACGTATTGAAAATTATTGCCATCACCCCCTGCTTTCTCCTCCCTTGCCTCACTCAATAGCTTGGGATACATTTCATCTGGGCCTGGAGGTTTAACTACTCTTAAGCCTGCCAGACCACTTAGAACTTCCTCCTTTTCTATGCTAATTTCTTTAATTATATCACAGTCTTTCTGCCTGATTTCCATACCCACATCATCCCTGTCATTTGTGAACACCGACACAAAGTACTCATTTTGAGCCCTACCTACGTCTTCTGGCTCCACACACAAATTACCGCTATGGTTCTTAAGGACCCTACTCTTTCCCTAGTTATCCTCTTACTCTTAATGTACTTGTAAAATAACTGGATTTTCCTTTATTTTACTAGCCAATGTTTTTTCATGCTGCCTTTTTGCTCTCCTAATTTCTTTTTTAAGATCCCCCTACACTTTCTATACTCCTCCTGGTCTTCCGCTGTTTTAAGCCCTCGGTATCTGCCATAAGCCTCCCTTTTTCTCTTTATCTAACTCTGTATATCCCTCGACATCCAGGCTTCCCTGTATTTGTTGGTCCCACCCTTTGTCTTTACTGGAATGTGTTGGCCCTGTACTCTCTCTATTTCCTTCTTGAATGAGTCCCACTGCTCTGACACAGATTTACCTCAAAGTAGCTGCTCCCAGTCCCTCTGGCCAAATCATATCTGATCTTATTAAAATTGGCCTTCCCCCAATTTAGAACGCTGATTTCTGGTGCATCCTTGTCCTTTTCCATAACAACCTTGAATCTAAGGGAGTCATGATCACTATCTACAAAATGCTCCCCCAGTGATACCTCTACCACTTGCCTGGCTTCATTCCCTAAATTTAAGTCCAGGACTGTCCCCTCTCTTGTAGGACCTTCTACGTACTGGCTTAAAAAGCTCTCCTGGATGCATTTTAAGAATTCTGCTCCCTCTAAACCTATCACACTATGACCAACCCAGTTAATATTGGGGAAGTTGAAATCCCCCACTCTTAGTACACTATTATTTTTACACTTCTCTGAAATTTGCCTACAAACCTGCTCTTCTATTTCTCTCTGACTGTTTAGGGCCTTTAGTACACTCCCAGCAATGTGATTGCTCCTTTTTTGCTTTTCAGTTCTACCCATATGGCTTCATTTGAGGAGCCTTCTAAGATGTCATCCCTCCTTACTGCTGTAATTGATTCCTTGATCAATATTGTGATAAACCCTCCTCTTTTACCTTCTTCCCTGTCTCGCCTGAAGACCCTATCTCCTGGTATATTGAGCTGCCAATCCTGCCCCTCTCTCAACCATGTCTCTGTGACAGCAATGACATCATACTACCATGTGTTAATTTGTGCCCTCAACTCATCTGCCTTATTCGTCAGACTCCTTGCGTTAAAACAAATACCATCCAACCTTGCCAAACTCCCTTTGCCTTTACTGGCATTTAATTTCTCTGCTTTCCAGACTCACCTGCTCTCTCTTTTAATTCTGGCTGTGCATCTCCCCCTGCTGAACCTCCTCTCAGGATCCCAACCCCCTGCCAAGTTAGTTTAAACCCTACCCAACAGCACGAGCAAACCTTCCCCCAAGGATGTTGGTCCCATTCCGGATCAGGTGCAACCCGTCTGCCTTGCACAGGTCCCATCGCCCCCAGAAATGGTCCCAATGTCTGAGACATCTGAAGCCCTCCCTCCTGCACCATTTCTCCAGCCACACATTCATCTGGACTAACCTTCTATTTCTATACTCACTAGCACGTGGCACCAGAAGTAATCCAGAGATTACTACCTTTGAGGTCCTGTTTTTTAATCTGTTTCCTCGCTCCCTAAATTCTGCTTGCAGGACCTCAACCCTCTTTCTATCTATATCGTTGGTACCGATATGTACCACGATCTCTGTCTGTTTGCCCTCCCCCTTTAGAATGCCCTGCAGCCGTTCAGTGACATCCTTGATCCTGGCACCAGGGAGGCAACATACCATTGGAGTCACGTCTACGGCTGCAGAAACGACTGCCTGCCCCCTCCCAATTGAGTCTCCTAGCACTATTGTACTTCCCCTCCTCCCACCCTGTGCATCTGAGCCACTCACAGTGTCATGAGCGTGGCTGCACTCCCCAGAAGAAGTGTCACTCTCACCGTTTTCCAATACAGAAAAACGGTTCTTGAGCGAGATGCACCCTGAGGATTTCCTGACTACCTGCCTGACACCTTTCATCTGACTGATGGTCACCCATTCCCTCTCTGTCTGCACTTCCATAAGCTGTGGGATGACCACTTCTAAAAACGTGCTAACCACGAAACTCTCAGCTTCGAGGATGCACCTCAGTGCCTCCAGCTGCCGCTCAAGCTCTGAAACCTGGAGCTCAAATAGCTGCAGCTGGTGGTACTTCCTGCACACGGGGTCAGCCAGGGCGCACGGAGTGTCTAGGACTTCCCACGTGTTGCAGGCGGCACATAACAAATGACTGAGCTGCCCTGCCATGCCTCTAGTTGAAAAGAAGTTGAGATTTACAAGACAATTCTTAGAAAAATGATTGAAGCAGCAAAAACCTTGAGGCGATGGGCATGTTTGGAAATTGAAGACGCATCTGAATCAATTTTATTTAGGGAGCAGGAGGGCTCAGTGTGAAATGCTGACCTTTTGTCACTTCTTGTAATTCGAACATTTTAAACTGATTTTAATCCTGGATGGGAACTTGAACCCTGGACACTCATTAAAAGCCTGATACTCTAGTCTACCTGCTGTAATATGGCTTCAAGCGATAGGAGCATGAAATCAAAAGAAAGGAAGTGTGTCGTGAGATCCAGTTTCATTTTCACTTTTGTTTTTAAGTAGAGCACACAGACACACACACACAGCTCTGCTGCTAATGTATCTTCAAGCTTTTTACACTTGTTTAAATATGTTCCCATGGGCCCAGTCTCAATAAATGAACCTGCAACGTGCTGACCCCATCCCGTATGAGTGATTTGTGCCATTTTGTCATTATAAAAACACAACTCCACTGACTGAGCTATTCGCTCTGCTCCCCAGCCACAGGTCTCTACCCTGTCTCAAAACCGACATTACACCATCCCCATTTCCTTCTTGGTAAATCCGCCCCCTACAGGACATTCCCACCACTCGCGGACTGACACCCATTACTCGCTCGTCCACAATGGCGTCTGATGTGACAACTGCGGTTTCCCAAGTTTATACACTGGGCCCTCGATATTTTGAAGATAACATTAATTTATGAGTGGCATTTAGTTGCAAAAACGGGAACGGGAATTTGCAAATTGACATAGATGGATTTAGCGACTAGGAAAACCATATCATCGGGTGTTCATTAGTGAAAAGCGTGAACCATCCACTTTGAAAGCAAGATTTCAGAAGACGGGAATAGCATACGGTCAATTACAGACTAACGCTCCCTTTAAGCTGTCCGATCAAACCCTCGCTGAGCATGTACAGCATAGGGTGAGATATAGAGTAAAGCTCCCTCTACACTGTCCCCATCAAACACTCCCAGGACAGGTACAGCACAGGGTTAGATACAGAGTAAAGCTCCCTCTACACTGTCCCCATCAAACACACCCAGGACAGGTACAGCACGGGGTTAGATACAGAGTAAATCTCCCTCTACACGGTCCCCATCAAACACTCCCAGGACAGGTACAGCACAGGGTTAGATACAGAGTAAAGCTCCCTCTACACTGTCCCCATCAAACATTCCCAGGACTGGTACAGCACGGGGTTAGATATAGAGTAAATCTCCCTCTACACTGTCCCCATCAAACACTCCCAGGACAGGTACAGCATGGGGTTAGATACAGAGTAAAGCTCCCTCTACACTGTCCCCATCAAACACTCCCAGGACAGGTACAGCACGGGGTTAGATACAGAGTAAATCTCCCTCTACGCTGTCTCCATCAAACACTCCCAGGACAGGTACAACACGGGGTTAGATACAGCGTAAAACTCCGTTGACAAGGACAAGACAATTGTGCAGGGTGGTGATACTGGTAATGGTAAGCCATATGTGACAGGAAAAGACAGTGCATACAAACATAAGAGTGCACCACAAAATAAGGTCAGGGTAGTGAAAAGTGGTGTTCAGACAGAATTAAAAGCCCTTTATCTGCACACACACAGCATTTGTAACAAAATGGAGGAATTGATTGCACAAGTAGAGGATTAAATGGTATCCATTACAGAGATTTGGTTGCTAAGTGACCATGGCTGGGTCCTCAATATTCAAGGGTATTTGAGATTTTAGATGGATAGGAAGGAAGGAAAAGGAGGTGGGGTAGCTCTGTTACTAAAGGATGAGATCAGCACAGTAGTGAGAAATGATCTTAGTTCGGGGTGTCATAATGTATAATTAGTTTTGGTGAAGGTAAGAAATAGGAGAGGAATTAAGTCACCGGTGGGAGTGGTCTATAGCCACCCTGACAGTAACTACACTGTAGGAAAGAGTATAAATCAAGAATTAATGGGGGATTGTAAGAAAGGTAATGCAATAATCATGGGAGATTATATCTTATTATTATCTTCTTATAGATCGGACAAACCAAATTGGCAAAGGTAGTGTCATGCCTGGGAAAAGATATATCCTATTCACAACATTTAAAACATAAACTCAAATAAATTAAAATGTCTAATGATGACCATGAAACCATAGCCGATTCTTGTAAAAACCCATCTGGTTCACTAATGTCCTTTAGGGAGGGAAATCTGCCATCCTTACCTGGTCTGGCCTACATGTGACTCCAGAACCACAATAATGTGGTTGACTCTCAAATGCCCTCTGAACAAAGGCCATTAGGGATGGTCAATAAATCCTGGCCCAGCCAGTGATGCCCGCCTCCCATGAACGAATAATAAAAGAAACTCATTACGGAATTTTCTGGAAGCGGCTTTTTCCTTTTTTAAGATGAATGCTGATGGGCCGCTCAAGATGGCTACCGAGGGTCATCTGACCTTTTCTATAGATTCAGAAACTGCCAAACTGCCTCAAAAGGACACGAAGATACCTGTTTGACCTGTACTGCAAGGTGGTTGGAGCACTGGGATAGAAAAGTTTTGCTACAGTTAAAAAGGGCTTTCATGAGACCACATCTGGAGTACTGTGTGCAGTTTTGGGGTCCACATTTAAGGAAGGATATACTTGCATTGGAGATGGTACAATAAAGGCCCATGAAAATGGTCCCCGGGATGAGAGGGTTGTCCTATGATGTGTGGCTGGGTAAATTGGGCTGATATCCGCTGGAATTTAGAAGGATCAGAGGCGATCTCATTGAAACACACAAGATTCTGAAGGGGCTGGACAAGGCAGATGCTGAAAGATTGCTTCCGCTGGTTGGGGAATCTAAAATGGGGGCACAGTCTCAGGATAAGGTGCCAATCATTTAAGACTGAGATGAGGAGAAATCGCTTCCCTCAAAGAATTCTCTACCCCAGAAGGTTCTCAATGCTCCTTCATTCAATATATTCAAGGTTGAGATTTATGGCCTCTCAGGGAATCAAGTGATATGGGGAGTGGACTGGAGGGTGGAGTTGAAGCACAAGATCAGGTATGATCGGGTTGAATGGCAGAACAGGCTCGATAGACCATATGGTCTTCTCCTATTTCTTGTATTCTTGTGTTCCAGAGGAGAGGTGTCACCACCTAACTCCTGAAATGATCCAAAAGGTGTTTCCTGACTTGAATGTGCAAGCCAAAGTATTATTTACATGTTTAATGTACAATCACGTGTTAACCATGTAACTGTTTCTTTATTTCTTTCATATGAATTAATGTAGACTGGGTTCTGATATAACCCTGCGTGCAGAATCTGTCTCGTGGTGATAACATGGACCATCGAAGTGAAGGGGGAACCTAGACCGAAGATATCTGAAGAACCATACCGAACTGCATTGTGGGCATGAGGATGCAAAGCAGGATGGTTAATTCAGCCAAGACAAATACCACGACGCCATGGGGAGGCGATGGCGTAGCTAATCCAGATGCACAGGGTAATGCTCTGGGGGCCTGGTTCGAATCCAGGTAACCTGGAAACCGTTGTCCATTGTTGTAAAAACCCACCTGGTTCCACCTGGAAGCCTACTGCTCTTACCTGGTCTGGTCTACATGTGACTCCAGATCAACAGCAATGTGACCACCCCCCTCCACCCCTTAACAAGGGATGGGTAATACAGAACGAATTAACAAACAAACAAAGCCTTGCTAGAACTAGCAAATTCTGAAATATGACTGAAAACTATAGGTAGATAAACTGACTGGGCCTTGTTAAGGGACAATAAATGTGCCTCTTTCTCCCAGCTTTGGAGATATGATAATAGCGTTGGAAATAACAAAGTGGAGCCAAACTGGCTGTGGTACTTCAAGTGTGACCTTCAAAAGGGGGCCTAACCAGGAGACATTTGGGGAAAGCGTGGAGATGTGTAGTGATACGATTAAGAAAACAATTAAGTGGGCTAAAACCAAGCATTACCTTATATGGCACAGGGCCATAGCAAAGAAAGGTATAAAGAAGGAGTCCACAGAAACATCGCTGCTGTCATGGGTTAGAGCGATTTGGTCAGTCACTCAGAGGACATGCACAGAGGATTTGTCCACAGGATTGACCACCAAGACGGAATCCGACTCTCACTCGCAGGGAAGCGAAGCAAACGGTATTATCGTGTGTGTGTGTGTGTGTCCTATTGCTTGGCTCTTTAATAAAGGTGTACTGCATTTGGTGAAACTTCATCCAAATTGTTGTGCGCCATTGGTATCCAGAGTAAAGGCAAGGACCTCCATACCAGGTAGAGTGTCCTGTAAATGGGCCGTTCCGATACCTGGGCAGTGATTGCCTCAAACCCCGAGGCGGGGATGTCTGCAAACGACAAACCAGGTTGTGGATGATCAGCTAAGCCAGCCCAACACCTTATCTGGCAAAGGAAACTGTGAGAAGCCACATGGTAAGGCTGCCATATTTTTCCCTTTTTAACCCTCTGTAAGTGCTGTCTGCAGAAAGACAATAAGGGCAGCACAGAAAGGGCAGCAGCATCCGTGCCTTGGTATCTGGAGACAGCGACTTCATGAGGTCTCCTCTTTAACTGCATCTTACTCAATTGTGTGTGTGTGTGCGTGTGTCTAGCACCCTTGCCTTTGAATCAGAGGGTTGTGGGTTCATGTCCCACTCCCGGATACCAAGAACTGTGATTGTACTCGAAAGAGTTGCGATCTGTGACTGTTGATAACTCAAAAGAGTTTGTGAGAAAGAGAGAGTGACGTAGCATTACACTTTTGGGGTGAATGTGTGAATAAATAATCCTCATTATTTAAACTCACGAAAAGCTTGCTGCTGGTTATTCAATTGTTCGCACACTCAGGGGTTACGAAACAAATATGTCTTCCTTCTAAAAAAAAAGCACGGTGATTATGGATAATAAGGGAACAGAACAGGGTTTTTAGCAGTTCCCTCTCACCCCTGTCTGTAACAGAATCCTGGAGGATGAGTTCATAGAGTGTATTTGGGTCAGTTTCTGAGAATAATACATCCTGGAATCAATATTTTAGAGTCGGTGATGCGCAATGAGACAGCATTAATCAATGACCTCATTGTAAAGGATCCGCTAGGCAAGAGTGATCACAATAAAATATAATTTCTCTCTTCAGTTTGAAAGTGAGAAATCTGGGTCAGAAACTTGTGTCTTAAACTTGAATACAAGGGTGTGAAGACAAGGCTAGCTAAAGTGGGATTGGAAAATAAGATAAAAAGTAAGATTCTAGAAAAGCAGTGGCAAACATTTAATGAGATATTTCATAACTGCCAACAAAGATATATTCCACTAAGAAAGAATGGCTGCCAAAGGGACGCACCACTCATGGGGCTGAATTTTACAGCCCCGTTTCGGCAGGGATGGGGCTGTAAAATGCAGCTAGACATTATAATCCCCATTGACGTCAGCATGAACGTAAAATCCCGCTGTTGTAAAATTCTGCCTGGATAACTAAAGAAGTTAAGTATGGCATCAAATTACAAGAAAATATTTAAAATTTTGGAAAGATCAGCCTTAGATCAGAAGATTAGGAATATTTCAGAAACCAGCGAAGGATAACTCTCAAAACTCTTAAACTGGAAGATAAATTCTACCATGTTATGATCACTCTTGCCAAGGGGAACCTTTACTATGAGGTCATTAATCAACCCTGTCTCATTACACATTACCAGGTCTAAAATAGCCTGTTCCCTGATCATTTCCAGAATAGATTCTTCTCAGAGATTGTCCGAAATACACTCTATGAACTCCAGGATTCTGATACAGACAGGAATGAGAGAGAACTGCTAAAATCAATGTCCCCTTCCCCTATAATTCGTAATTACATTTTTTTTAAAGGAAGAAGCGTGCATTTATTAACCCCTAAGTGTGGACAGTTGAAAACTAGCATGAAGCCTTTCGTGGTTTTACTTAAAAAAACAAAAAGAGAAATTAGGGTATGAGAGAAAATGAGGAATAACTATATAAAAACAGGCAGTAAAAACTTCTACAAGCATATAAAAAAAGGAAAAGAGTAGTGAAATTGAGTGTTGATCCCCTAAAGGGTGAGACTAGTGAATCAATAATGGGAAACAACTCAGTGGCAGAGACTTTGAACAAGTATTTTGTACTTGTCTTCAGAGCAGAAGACACAAAATGCATCCCAGGAATAGTAGAAAGGCAGGGGCAAAAAGGGAGGGAGAAACTTAAAACAATCTCGATTACTAGAGAAAGTGTATTAGGGAATCTAAAGGCTGATAAGACATCTGGTCCTGGTGGTCTGTATCCTAGAGGCTTAAAGGAAGTGGCTGCAGAGATTTTGGATACATTGCTTGTAATCTTCCAAAATTCCCTACAATCCAGAAATGTCCCAGTGGGGTTGGAAATCCACAAAAGCAAATCCACCATTCAAGAAAGGAGGAAGACAGAAAGAGGAAACCATAGGCCAGTTAGTCTATCATCTGTCATAGGGAAATGCTAGAATCCATTCATAAGCGGGTAGTAGCATTTAGAAAATCATAATACAATCAAGCAGAGCCAAAATGGAAATGAGAAAGGGAAATCATGCTTGACAATTTTATTGGAGTTATTTAAGGATGTAACAATTGGCAGGGTGGATATAGGACAACCAGTAGATGTAGAGTATTTGGACTGCCAAAAGGCTTTTGATAAGGTGGCGCATTAAAATGTTACTGAACAACATAAGAGCTCATGGGGTTGGGGGTTGGGTGATATATTAGCATGGATAGAAGACTGGCTAACTGGCAGGAAATAGTGTTGAGGTAAATGTTTTATTTTCACGTTGGCAAACTGTAATTAGATGAGTGCTGCAGGGATGAGTGCTGGGGCCTCAATTATTTATAAGCTATGTTAATGACTTGGATGAAGGAACCAACTGTATGGTAGCCAAATTTTCTGATGGTACAAAGATAGGTAGGAAAGTAAGTTGCGAGGAGGATACAAAGAATCTGCAAAGGGGTATCAATAGGTTAAATGAGTGGGCCAATAATTGACAGCTGGAGTATAATGTGGGGAAACGTGAGGTTGCCCACTTTGGCAGGAAGAATAAGAAAGCAAACTATTATTTAAATGGAGAGAGACTGAAGAATGCTGCAGTACAGAAGCATCTGGGTGTCCTTTACATGAATCACAAAAAGGTAGCATGCAGGTACAGCTTGTAATTCGGAAGGCACGTGGAATGTAGGTCTTTATTGTTAGGAGGCCCCTCATGGCAGACTGGCCAAGAAAGTAAGAGCCTATGGGATCCAAGGCAAAGTGGCACGTTGGATCCAAAATTGGCTGAGAGGCAGGAAGCAGAGGATGATGGTAGGGGGATGTTTCTGTGATTGGAAGTCTGTTTCCAGTGGGGTTCTGCAGGGCTCGGTGCTGGGGCCCTTGCTGTTTGTGGTGTACATAAATGATTTGGGCTTAAATGTGGGGGCATGCTCAAGAAGTTCATGGATGGCTTGAAAATTGGTAGGGTGGTAAATAGCGAGGAGGATAGCCGTAAACTGCAGGAGGATATCAATGGACTGGTCAGGTGGGCAGAGCAGTGGCAAATGGAATTCAACCCAGAAAAGTGTGAGGTAATGCACTTGGGGAGAGCAAACAGGGCAAGGGTTTACACCATGAATGGTAGGACCCTGGAAAGTACTGAAGATCAGAAGGACCTTGGTGCGCATATCCACAGATCCCTGAAGGTAACAGGGCAGGTAGATAAGACTGTTAAGAAGGTATATGGGATACTTGCCTTTATTAGCCGAGGCATAGAATACAAGAGTAGGGATGTTATGCTGGAACTGTATAAAATGCTGGTTAGGCCACAACTGGAGTACTGTGTGCAGTCCTGGTCACCACATTATAGGAAGGATGTGATTGCACTGGAGAGGGTGCAGAGGAGATTTACCAGGATGCTGCCTGGGCTGGACGGTCTGAGCTATGAGAAAAGATTGGGTAGACTGGGGTTGTTTGCCTTGGTGCAGCAAAGGTTGAGAGGGGACCTGATATAAGTGTATAAGATTATGAGGGGCGTAGATAGGGTGGATAGGAAGGCACTTTTTTCCATTAGTAGAGGGGTCAATAACCAGGGGGCATAGATTTAAGTTAAGAGGTAGAAGACTAAGAGGAGAGTTGAGGAGAAATTTTTTCACTCAGAGGGTAGTGGGAGTCTGGAACTCACTGCCTGAAAGGGTGGTTGAGTCAGAAACTCTTGTAACATTTAAGAAGCGTTTAGATATTCACTTGCATTGCCATAGCCTCTAGGGCTATGGGCCAAGCACTGAAAAATGGGATTAGTGTAGTCAGATCTTTGTTGACCAGTGCAGACATGATGGGCCAAATGGCCTCCTTCTGTCCTGTAATTGTCTATGAGCCTATGAGATTGTAATATAAAAGCAGGGAAGTCTAGTTGCAACTGTAGAGGACACTGGTGAGAGCATACCTGGAGTACCATGTACAATTCTAGTCTCCTCATTGAAGGAGGGATATGCTCTACATTGGAGACAGTTTAGAGAAGGTGATTCCTGGGATGAAAATGTTGGTCTATGAGGGAAGATTTGGCCTGTACTCATTGGAGTTGAGAAAAGTGAGAGGTTATCTTACTGAAAGATATAAGATTCTGAGGGAGGGAGGGGATGTTTGACAGGGTAGATGTTGAGAAGATGTTTCCTTTCATGGGGATTATCCAGAACTAGGGGACAAGGTTTAAAAATGAGGGGTGTCCTATTTAAGATGGAGATGGGAAGGAATTTCTTCTCACAGAGGGCTGTTAGGAATCCTCTTCCACAGAGACCAGTTGGGGGCTGGGTCATTGAACATATTCAAGGCTGAATTTAGTGATAATGTCACTGAGCTTATCATCCAGAGGCCCAGGCTAATGCTCTGAGGACATGGGTCCATGGGTTCAAATCCCACCATGGAGGCTGGTGGGATGACAATAATGGCAGCCATAAAGCTGCCATTGATTGTTGTAAAAGCTAACTTGGTTTGCAAATGTCCTTCAGGGATGGAAATCTGCCATCCTTACCCAGTTTGGCCCGCATGTGGCTCCAGCGGAAGTCCAGGCGTCAACCACATTGCTGACCTCATTGCTGGCCTTGCCTGTGATGCCCACACCCCATGAAAGAATAAATAAAACAAAACACAACTCCCCCCCCATCCTCCCCCTCACCCGCACCCACCCCCAAACCCCACCAAACTCCGCTTTTATCAGGAATTGGCTCTCTTCGTGCCCAGGGTTTATTTTTTGCGACGGGCCTCTGAACCTTTTCAGTTTTGGGGTGCCGTGTGATGTATAGCAGGACCAGTTCACACCGGTGCCACTTTGGCGCAAGGCAGCGCGAGCAATTCAATTTAAATTCTGCCGTCTACCGTGTTGGGATTTGGACCCCGCGTCCCTAGGACATTAGCCTGGGCCTCTGGATTACGAGCTGAGTGACTCTACCGGCACACCGCCATCCGGTGTCACGAAAGCTCAAGCGGTGGTGGGTGGGGGGGGTAGGGGTAAGGCCATTTGGCCCATCGAGCCTGCTCTGCCATTCGCGGCTGATCCGATTGTGGACTTAACTCCACTTTCCTGCCTGTTGAAGAGCCCTCACCCTCCCAAGCTTAAAGTGTGATTAATACCAACATCAAGGAACCAAAGGACAACAGGAACTCAGAGAACCCCTGTTGCTGAGTCTCTGAATATCCTTGTTATCAATTAATGCAGAGTGCAGAGTGGGTGTGGGGGAGGGGGGGAGGGGTGAGGTGGGGGAGGGGGGAGGGGTGAGGTGGGGGAGGGGCTTTATTACGTCACCTGAAACCCCTCTATCAGTGCAACAGGGTCATTCTCAACTGGTAGCTGCAGGGGAGGTAGGGAATAATATAAAAATCACCATTGCAAGCCCTTTACACTTAAACTAGATTTTCCCGTCAGTGATCCCAGGATATGAAAGGCCGATGGATCACAGCTGTTATTATTTCATGTGCTGTGAAAAATCTGAATTAAAGTGGTCACAGCCTGGCAACGGTCCCCTACCTGTCAAATGGATCAGTCCAATTCCCCTCCAGCTGGCCTGTTCTATGGTGAACCAATCCATCTTTCATTGAGGAGGGGAGATACTCGGTCTGCAATTTCAAATATGCATCTAAGTTATACACTTTTGGAGAACAAGAATTTTATTTATTTAAATATAATATCGGTAGAATTTTAAAAGGGTGTAAAGAAATTGAAGATGATAAGCGTGTGAAGCGATGGCAGCAAAAACTAATGAAAGAGCACTCCTATCGCTTGAGATGGCGGAGTCCACAGTCAGGGACTGTTCCAGTGTCCGCCATGGGAAAGAGAAGGGGGGGGGTAGGGGGAGGAGTCCGACGGGCTGATACTTAAATTGCGCAGGTCATGCGGAAAGCGGGCTGCTGAAGCACGAGGGACAATTTGGAGAGAACAGGAACAATCCCAGGTAAAAGCTCCGAGTTGCGCATTGTCGGATAGCTGAGTCAGCCTTGATGATGAAGAAGCCCCCCCCCCCCCCCCCCATATCTCTCAGGGTGACGCCGGAATGGTCGTGTCGGTAGGCGGGGCCGACCAGCGTCCAGCCCCTTCCCCCCCCAACCCCAACCCCGGGGAGAGGGGGTGATTGACAGAGCGGATCCCTTGCCTGAGTCATTGGGCCGGCGGCGGAGAAGGAGGTGGGTGCTTCGGTGGGGGAAAGAGGACGTTGGCTCGCGCAAGTCAGGGCCCGCCCCTTACCCGAGGCTGCGGCCTTCCACAGCGGAGACAGAGAGAGAGGGAGAGCGGGTTTGCGGAAAGAGGTCGAGTAAAATTAGAGCGGAGCGGGGCGGTTGGTGGAAGAGGTCCGGGGGGAGGGGGAGGGGGAGGGGGGGGGTAGGGGGAGGGGGGGGTAGGGGAAGACCCTCCACCTGCCTCAGTCTCACACACCTGTTGCTGGGGGCAACCCTCCGTGGCTGACCTTTCACCCCAGTGACCTTTCACCTCCCTCCACTTGTCCTGTTTGGGAGGTGTTGAAAGAGAGGGGGAGGAGGAGGAGGAGGAGGAGGAGGAGGGAGAAAGTGGTAAACTTTCAAACAGAGTTCACTCTCGCTTTTTACTCAAGGGGGGGAAGGGGAGGGAAAATACTGGGACTAGAGGGGGAATTCCAAGATAAAAGGAAAATAACTATCCTATCCTGTTTCTCTGGAAATAATCCTGTGCGACACAAGGAAGTGAATCCCGATTATTTTTTTCTTTGTTTTTATTCTTTTGAGGCCATCCAGGATTTTTAGGGAGGAGATGGGGAGGGAGGGAGGAGTGGGGGGGGGAGGGAGGGAGGGAGGAGTGGGGGGGGGGAGGGAGGGAGGGAGGAGTGGGGGGGAGGGAGGAGTGGGGGGGGAGGGAGGGAGGGAGGAGTGGGGGGGGAGGGAGGGAGGAGTGGGGGGGGAGGGGAGGGAGGAGTGGGGGGGGAGGGGAGGGAGGAGTGGGGGGGGAGGGGAGGGAGGAGTGGGGGGGGAGGGGAGGGAGGAGTGGGGGGGGAGGGGAGGGAGGAGTGGGGGGGGAGGGGAGGGAGGAGTGGGGGGGGAGGGGAGGGAGGAGTGGGGGGGAGGGGAGGGAGGAGTGGGGGGGGAGGGGAGGGAGGAGTGGGGGGGGAGGGGAGGGAGGAGTGGGGGGGGAGGGGAGGGAGGAGTGGGGAGGGAGGGGAGGGAGGAGTGGGGGGGGAGGAGTGGGGAGGGAGGAGTGGGGGGGGAGGAGTGGGGAGGGAGGAGTGGGGGGGGAGGAGTGGGGAGGGAGGAGTGGGGGGGAGGGGAGGGAGGAGTGGGGGGGAGGGGAGGGAGGAGTGGGGGGGGAGGGGAGGGAGGAGTGGGGGGGGGAGGGGAGGGAGGAGTGGGGGGGGGAGGGGAGGGAGGAGTGGGGGGGGAGGGGAGGGAGGAGTGGGGGGGAGGGGAGGGAGGAGTGGGGGGGGAGGGGAGGGAGGAGTGGGGGGGGAGGGGAGGGAGGAGTGGGGGGGGAGGGGAGGGAGGAGTGGGGGGGGGAGGGGAGGGGAGGGAGGAGTGGGGAGGGAGGAGAGGGAGGAGTGGGGAGGGAGGAGAGGGAGGAGTGGGGAGGGAGGAGTGGGGGGGAGGAGTGGGGAGGGAGGAGTGGGGGGGGAGGAGTGGGGGGGGAGGGGAGGGAGGAGTGGGGGGGGAGGGGAGGGAGGGGGGGGGAGGGGAGGGAGGAGTGGGGGGGGAGGGGAGGGTGGGGGGGGAGGGGAGGGAGGGGGGGGAGGGGAGGGAGGGGGGGGAGGGGAGGGGAGGGAGGAGTGGGGGGGGAGGAGGGGAGGAGGGGGAGGGGGGGAGGGGAGGAGTGGGAGAGGGGGGGGGAGAGGGGAGGGAGAGGGGGGGAGGGAGAGGGGGAGGGGGAGGAGGGAGAGGGGTGGAGGGGAGGAGGGAGAGGGGTGGAGGGGAGGAGGGAGAGGGGTGGAGGGGAGGAGGGAGAGGGGTGGAGGGGGAGGAGGGAGAGGGGTGGAGGGGGTGGAGGGAGAGGGGGGGAGGGGGTGGAGGGAGAGGGGGGAGGAGGAGAGGGGGAGGGGAGGAGAGGGAGGAGGGAGAGGGGAGGGAGAGGAGGGAGGGGAGGGGGAGGAGGTCTTCATTTTTGTCTTCATCTTACAGTCGAAGGAAGTGAAACCTGATTTTGTTTTGTGTTTTTTTTTCCCCACTTTTCTTTTTTCCAGACGTTTCCCTGGATTCGGATGGAGAGGATCTGAATCTTTTGCGGCCGCCCTGGATTGGCGGGTGGGGGAGCAGAATCTTGATTCGTCAGATTACCCTGGGCCTGGAGGGATTGCATCCCGATTTCCCACCCCACCCACGCCCTTCTTTTGGATTCAGAAGCGAGGGAATCGTGATTTCCAAGGTTATCCTGGATTTGGAAGGAAGGGAATCCTGATTTCCGAGATTAGCCTGAATTCGGAGGGAATGGAACCTGATTTCTGAGATTATCCTGGATTCGGAAGGAAGGGAATCCTGATTTTTGAGATTATCCTGGACCCGGAAGTAAGGGAATCCCGATTTCGTTTGGAGGTAATCCGGATTTTGCGACAGTGATTCCGGATTTGTGAGGGAATCCTGGATTCCCAGAGTCCTGATTTCTAGAGGGAGAAACAGTGACTCTTCGGACATTTCTCTCGCCTTTACTTTCGCTTTGAAAAAAAATTAAGGCTTCCAGGTTGATAACGATGTGTGGGGACGGAGTCGGATGAGTGACCGAGTTGTTGGGGTTCATTTTAAAACACGCACAGAGCGGTTTGTGTCGCTGCATCCTTTCGCTGCTAAATCCCTGAATTTATTCACGAACAAGAGCCAGAGGGCCCCATTTCTGAGCTGCATCCTCTCTCCTCCGTACAGCGAAGGTTTGACTACTGAAGGTGGCTTCTCCCTATCCCAGATTGCCTTCTGGATCGCCGTGCCTTACCCCTGCAATCTTCACCAGGTCCACAGGCTTGCCTGCGTTGAAGGAGTTGGGCTGTGTCCTCTGGGATTTAACGTTGAGGATTAAGAGCCGTTTTTTTTAGTGAGGTGGCGGGGGGGGGGAAGAAATCGCGGCCTCGCCTTTGTAGGATCGGCCCCGACACGTCGGTGAGGGAGCCGGGCGTAGACGCCAGCAAAGCGGCGAGACTGTGGAGTCGGACCGACAACAGGTACGGTGCAAATCACAAAGCGATTCCCGTGAATCCCCCCCCAGAGACCCCAGCCGAGAGGCTTAGGGCCAGCTCTCCCCGTGCCAGCGCAGATGGAGTGCTGCACTGTTAGGAGGCGCTGTCTTTCAGACGAGACGTAAAACCGAGGTCCTGCAGCCTCTTGTGGTCGTAAAAGTAAAATAACAAACCTGGCGGGCGCCATTTTGAAGACGAGCAAAGGGGTTCCGCGTGCTGGGACTCAACATTTATCCCTCATTCAACATCGCTGAAACAGGTTGTGTCAAGGCTGTGTGTGGGATCTTGCTGTGCACAATTTGGCCAGTGTGTTTCCTACATTACGACAGCAACAACACTTCCAAAGTGGCTGTAAAGCGCTTCGGGACGTCCCGAGATTGCGAGAGGCGTTGGACGAATGAAAAGTCCGGCTTCTCGCGGAATGATCCGGCACAGGAAAGGGCGGTTTGGCCCATCTTTTCCAAAGAACTATTCCACTCAGTGCCACTAACTCCTGCTCTTCATCGCCAATCCCAGCTTCTCCAATCCCTCCATTTGTAAAGCCAGGGATCCCTTGCTCCCCCCACCGCCCCCCAATCAGGTCAGTGAACTTGAGCACTAGGCCGGGTTGGAGCCTGGGCCTTTCTTGCTCTCTGTGTGTGTGTGTGGGTGGACAGGACTCGGTGTCCATCGCAGCTTGGTGCTTTAGCTCTGGAAATGGCGGAGGGTCAGAGGCTGTCTTTTAACAGATCTGTTTGCACCAGGGTCAGAACACGTGAATGCTGTGATGGCGAGATCACTCCTAATCTCCCCCCAGTCACAAACAAAACATTTGCAAATTGGACAGTTTTGGATGAAGCCCCTTTGAAACCAGGGTAAATGTTTCGGCTTTTTGTATCCTGGCGCTAAATTCTAATTGTCAGGGTCACTCAGTGATGTGTATGTACAGCTACACGGGGGTGGGGAACACTTGCATTATTACAGCCCCTTCTGTGATATCGGCAAAACGTTTCAGAGTCAAGAAGATTCATATGGACTCGAAACATTCTCTGTTTCTCTCTCCGCAGATTCTGTCAGACTTGCTGTGTTTCTCCAGCATTTTCTGTTTCTGTTTCAGAGCCACTGAGGTTCTCCCGTAGTGTGGTCACAGTTGTAATGTAGGAAAGGTGGCAGGCAATTAGCACAGTGCAGACCTCCACAGGAACAGAAGCAGAAAATGCTGGAAAAACTTAGGTCTAGCAGCATCTGTGGGGAGAAAAACAGTTAACGTTTCGCGTCCGTATGACTCTTCGGAGCTAAAGGGAAGTAAAGATGTGATGAAATTTCTACTGTTTAAGGTGAGCGGAGCAGGTGAGGCTGGATAAATCCACCCCGCTTAAACAGTATAAATTTCAGCACATTTTTACTTCTCTTTAGCTCCGAAGGAGAGACATACGAACTCGAAACGTTAAATGTTTTTCTCTCCACAGATGCTGCTAGACCTGCTGATTTCTTTTATCCAGCATTTTCTGTTTTGTTTCAGGTTTCCAGCATCAGTATTTTGCTTTCATCCACAGACAGGAATCTGATAACGACCAGATAATCTGTTTATCTAGTGACTTAAATTGAGTGACCTTGATTAGCCCCAGGACACCGGGAAAACTCCCCAGCTCTTGTTCGAAATAGCGTTAGTGGGATCTTTCGCATCCACATGAGAGCGCAGGCATGGCCATGGTTTAAAGTCTGACGCAAAAGGCAGCACCTCGGACGGTGCAGCACTCCCTCAGCACTGACCCTCTGACAGCACAGCTCTGCCTCAGCACTGACCCTCGGACAGCGCAGCGCTCCCTTGGCGCTGACCCTCTGGACAGCGCAGGGCTCCCTCGGCGCTGACACTCGGACGGCGCGGCGCTCCCTCGGCGCTGACCCTCTGGACGGCGCAGGGCTCCCTCGGCGCTGACCCTCTGGACGGCGCAGGGCTCCCTCGGCGCTGACCCTCTGGACGGCGCAGCGCTCCGTCGGCGCTGACCCTCTGAACAGCGCAGCGCTCCATCGGCGCTGACCCTCTGGACAGTGCAGAGCTCCGTTGGCGCTGACCCTCTGGACAGTGCAGGGCTCCCTCAGCGCTGACCCTCTGGACAGTGCAGGGCTCCCTCAGCGCTGACCCTCTGGATGGCGCAGGGCTCCCTCGGCGCTGACCCTCTGGACAGTGCAGCGCTCCATCGGCGCTGACCCTCTGGACAGCGCAGGGCTCCCTCGACGCTGACCCTCTGGACGGCGCAGCGCTCCATCGGCGCTGACCCTCTGGACGGCGCAGCGCTCCCTCGTCCAGCGTGAGTGTCAGACTGGATAATGGATCTTGAGCGGATGTGCAGCAGAGCTTGAATTCGCGAGCTTCTGATTAGGAGGACGATGGGGAGTTAGTGCCCCCACCCACTGAGGTGCGGTTAGCAGCTCATGGGCTGACGGAGCGGAGAGGCCGAGATAGTGTATGACTTCCCTCCTTGTGTCCCCTCTTCCTTCCCAGATCCCAATGGAAGCTCTCCAGTCGGTGTCTCTGATGAACAAGCTGAGGGGCTTGAGCCAGGCACAGCTCCAGGAGGTCCTGAACAGCCAGGAGAAGCTAGAGAGTTTGGTGTTGGACAGCGAGGAGGTGAGAGAATCGACCTGCTTATTAAATGAAATTAATTCCCAGCTGGGCAAGGCCGATATCTTATTGCACGGCCTGCCATTGTCCGCTTGATGCCGCGCTGGTGGCCCAAACCCTCATATCCAAGAACCAGCTGTTTTTGGAATGGGGCACGCATCGATTTCAGTTGAGCGAAATGAGCAATGTCACTCCGCAGAAATAAAATGGACGCATGCCACATTCCTAACCCACCTCGGTTGAGCTCCCTCTGAAACGAACACGACGCCTGCAGCCTGTGTGGTGAAGGTGTTCCCAGATTAGACCAGGGGAATTCCAGGATTGTGACTCAGCGCTGATGAAGGAATGGATGATACATCTCCATGACGTGCCTTTCTGTGTGTGTGTGTGTGTGTGTGTGTGCGTGTGTGTGTGTGCGTGTACAGAGGTGACCTTATTGAAACATATCAGATGGTGAGGGAATTTGAGAGGGTAGATGGATGTTTTCACTTGTGGGAGAGACTAGAACCAGGAGACACAGTGTAAGGAGGAGATGGGGAGAAATGTTTTCCCCTCAAACGGTCATTATCATGTGTAATTCCCTTCCCCAGAGAGCAGTGGAGGCTGGCTCTTTGAATTTATTCAAGGCTGAGTTAGGCAGATTGTTGATAGACAAGGGAGTCAAGGAAAGGGTATGAGGCAGGGAAGCGATCATAACCGGATCGGCCATGGTGGTGAAGCAGACACGAATAGCCTGCTTCCCTGCGGGATATTTCTCAGCAGAGAGATGGCCTCAGCCTCCCGTGTGGCACTGAGAGCTTTTAATTCCAGATTTTATTAATTGAATTTAAATTCCACCAGCTGCCGGGGTAGGATTTGAACCCGGGTCCCGCGTGAGTTTGGGGTCTCTGGATTACTAACCCAGCGATGTTACCACTACGCCACTGTCTTTCCTCTCGCTCTCCCTCGCTCTCTCCCTCGCTCTCTCCCTCGCTCTCTCCCTCGCGCTCTCCCTCGCGCTCTCCCTCGCGCTCTCCCTCGCGCTCTCCCTCGCGCTCTCCCTCGCGCTCTCCCTCGCGCTCTCCCTCGCGCTCTCCCTCGCGCTCTCCCTCGCGCTCTCCCTCGCGCTCTCCCTCGCGCTCTCCCTCGCGCTCTCCCTCGCGCTCTCCCTCGCTCGCTCCCTCGCTCGCTCCCTCGCTCGCTCCCTCGCTCGCTCCCTCGCTCGCTCCCTCGCTCGCTCCCTCGCTCGCTCTCGCTCTCTCTCGCTCGCTCTCTCTCTCTCTCTCTCTCGCTTGCTCTCTCTCTCGCTCGCTTTCCCTCGCTCTGGGCTCACTTAATGCATGAAGCGACAGCCGTGTTGATGTGAGCCCAAGGCTTAAATGCCGTGGATGAGTCACACACACAGGGCTCTGCATTCCCGTGGCTTAGCAAAATTAACGGCTGATCCAAGCCAAGAGTTTAAGACGATTACAGGATTTATTCGGGTAACCTGTTGGCGGGCGTTGGGGAGGGTGTGGGCTGCTTTACAGGGACTCCAGGACCAGAGAAGTGGAGGTAGGCCAAACAAGAGAGATGTCAGGAAGCACTCCTTTGTATAAAAGAGTGCTAGAAATATGGAACTCTCACTCCACCCCAGCCCCGTCAAAAAGCTGTGGATGGCTGATTCCACTGAGCTCTTGAGATTGAGATCGATTTTTTTTTAGGGGGTGTTGAGGGATCTGACACAAAGATAGGGGTCAATGCAGATGAGGTATAGTGTAACCATAATACTGGAGAACAGCAGAGCGAATTCAAAGGGCTGAATGGCCTCCTCTTCCTGCACAACAGGGTCGAGGGGTTGCATGGCCTCTTCCTGTTCCTGTGTAACAGGCTCGAGGAGGGGCTGAATGGTATATGTGTTCGAGGTTGCAAGGGCGGAATCACATGGGGAACCGAAGGCCCTCGGTAACGTGGCAATGCTGAGCCTGATGAGCTAATGCACTGTGGCCCTGTGGTCTGGCCTGAGGCAGTTTGGTTATGCAAATACCTGGAGACACAGAGAGAGAGAGCAGAGGCTGTAATACAAATACCTGAAGGGAGAGGTGGAGACGGCTGCGAGAAGCTGTATTTCAGGTTTGATCAGGAAGAGACGATTAGCAACCAGCAGCCGTATTTATTTCAGACATGGAGCACAGCCAGAGGGTCAGCACTGAGTGAGTGCTGCCCTGGTGGAGGCTCAGTACTGAGGCTGCGTCCTGTGCTGTCCCCCCACCAGGGCGCAGCCTGTGCTGTTGGAGGGTCACCCTCCACCTCCCCAGGGTGATGCTGGAGGGTCGTTTCACCCCCGCACCTCCCTTTCAACCCCGAGGGGCGAGCAGGTCTGGATCCAACCCCACCTTTCTCTCTCTCTCTCTCTCTCTCTCTCTCTCTCTACTTTCCATGTTTACGGGGAGCCTCGAAAGGGTTCACTGAGTTCCCCCCCCACCCTCCGGGGTCCGGTTCAACCCGCCCGGAACCGGCTGAAGCAGACGGGGGAGGAGCTGCGGAGCTGCCATTCTCCACCTCCCAGAAGTTTGCAGGATGGCTGCCTCAGCCTTCGCGTTTTTTGCCTGACCCTTGCTTCAGGCCTGAGCCGACGACTGGCATGGGAGAAGCGAACAGCGTCAAAAAAAAAAAAGATGAAGTCTGCCCCCCACTTCCCACCCCCCCCACCAAGAGCAGAGAGGTCAGTAAACTGTGACAGACGTGCCGGAGGGGGGAAGACGGGAGATGATTCTGAGTTGGCGCTCGCACCCGCTAAGCCCAACGAACAGCACGGAAAGAACAAATAACGTTGTCGTTGGATTATCCTGAGAACGTGTGTTACGCCAATTAAGAGATGTACAGAATCTAAATGGATGCTTGAGCTTTATTCAACACCGGGATATCTTCAAGCGCTGCTGATTCGCTGCTTGGGACCAGTATCACGTAACGTGGAACAGCGTTTGACGTTGTTCTGCCTGTCGTGGCTTTATTTCTCCCCCCTTCCACCCCCCCACCCCCCCCGCTGTAAACGGAGGGGCACGATTGACAAAATGCCAGGTCCTGAGAAAGCAAAGTTAGACCCCCGGATGGACCAAACTGGGATTGATTGAAAGAGGGGGGAAAACTGCCTCCGCTGTTGTGGAAGGGGCTGTTTGCGGCACGTCGCGCGCTCCATGACCTTTCCAACCGAAGCCCGGGCGGACCCTTCTCCAGGGAAGCGGACGACGAGATCGAAGCGATCCAAAAAAATCAAGCCGCAGAAGCGAATTATAACGTGGACGCAGCCGGAAAGGAAAGGCAAACTGTTTACACGCGGGGGATGTTAAAATAAAAACACAAGCTTTCCTCAGCCGTTCATTTGAGGAACGTTTGAGGACTGTGGGTCTATACTCGATGGAGTTTAGAAGGATGAGGAGGGATCTGATTGAAACTTACAGAATACTGAAAGGCCTGGATAGAGCGGACGTGGGGAAGATGTTTCCATTGGTAGGAGAGACTAGGACCTGAGGGCACAGACTCAGAGTAAAAGGAAGACCTTTTAGAACAGAGATGAGGAGAAACTTCTTTAGCCAGAGAGTGGTGAATCTGTGGAATTCATTGCCACAGAAGGCTGTGGAGGCCAGGAGTGTATTTAAGACCAAGATAGATAGGTTCTTGATTGGTAAGGGGATCAAAGGTTACATGGATAAGGCGGGAGTATGGGGTTGAGAAACTTATCAGCCCTGATTGAATGGCGGAGCTGACTCGATGGGCCGAATGGCCTAATTTCTGCTCCTATGTCTTATGGTTCTATGGTTCAGAGGGTCACGTCCAACGATTTGCCAAATGGAAAACACAACCGTCTCCGGAACGCGGGAACCACCTGCCTCTCGCCGGAGCGGGGGGAGCGAGGCACCAAGCGAAGAGGCGGGGAAAGCGAAAGGGATTTGCAGAGTTGCTCGGAGATCAGATTTGGCCACCCGACAGTCCAATCCCGCCGGATCGTCCCGTCAACGAAGCCCGGCGTGCGCCAAAATTTCTCACTCCCGGCTTCATGGCGGGATGGACCCAGCGGCGGGATTTGTGTCTTTCCTCGCTGCTCGATCTGTTTGACTCTCAGCGGGGTGGGGGGAGGGAGAGGATAATCGGCGCTTGCAGCAACGGTCGGTGGCAAGGTTTGGTGCTGCTCCGACGAGACCTTATCGAGGTTAAAGTGCATCACCGGCCGTGCGAGATTTTTTAAAATCGGAGCGAGCAAAGGGAGGCTTAGCAGGGCGCTTCTGAGAGGCTGCCCCCTCCTGCCTCAGGGGCTTGAGTCTCGAGAATGGATAACGGGAGAGAGAGGGAAACGGCGAGAGACTTTGAACCGGTATTTTGCACCTGTCATCACCGTGAAAGGATGCCGGTAGAATACAATCGCGGGGCAACAAAAACAGTGGGAGGCGGGATAGTTTTATCATTATCACCAAAGAAAATGTACTAGGAAGATTAATGGGCCTCAAGGCAAAGCAGCCTCCTGGACCTGCTGTCCTGTAGCAGAGGGCCTTAAAAGTATCTGCAGGGATAATACGTGCATTGGTTGCTAGCTTCTGAAATTCTGGAAAGGTCCCAGTGGGTCGGAAAACCGCAAATGTAACGCACCCATTCGAGAAAGGGGGGAGACTGAAAGCAGGAAGCTACGTACCCTGGTTAGGCTAACGTCTGCCAGTCTCCTATTCTCCCCAGCCCACTTTCTCCCTCCCCACTCCCCCTCCCCGTTCTCACTCTCGAGCTTCCCCCCACCCCCCACCTTCCCTGCTCTCGCACCCTGCCCTGCCCCATTCCCACGTTCACTCCCTCCCTCCCTCCACCGCCCCCATTCTCGCATCCTCCCTTCCTCCCCATTCTCGCTGTCTCATTCCCTTCCTCGTCCTGATGTCATTCCCTTGCTTTCTCCCACCCCCTGTTCCCGTGCTCACGCTCCCTCCCTTCCCCCAGTTCCTGCTCCCTCGCACCCTCTCCTTCCAGTTCTTGCTCTCTCGCTCCCTCCCTTCCCCAGTTCCTGCTCCCTCGCACCCTCTCCCTCTAGTTCTTGCTCTCTCGCTCCCTCCCCTCCCCCAGTTCCTGCTCCCTCGCGCCCTCTCTCTCCTGTTCTTGCTCTCTCCCTCCCTCCCCTAGTTCCTGCTCCCTCGCACCCTCTCCCTCCCGTTCTTGCTCTCTCGCTCCCTCCCTTCCCCCAGTTCCTGCCCCCTTGCATCCTCTCCCTCCTGTTCTTGCTCTCTCGTTCCCTCCCTTCCCCCAGTTCCTGCTCCCTCGCGCCCTCTCCCTCCCGTTCTTACTCTCTCGCTCCCTCCCTCCCTCCCCCAGTTCCTGCTCCCTCGCGCCCTCTCCCTCCCGTTCTTACTCTCTCGCTCCCTCCCTCCCCCCATTTTTGCTGTCAGGCCTGCTCCCTCCCCCTGTCTGGCCCTCACTCGCCGCTGTGTACTGTACATGTATGCGAGCGGGTTCTGAGACAAACACCTAGGCTGTTCAGTAACAGATTAGAGGAATTCTCTACAAACCAAAATAAAAACAGAATTACCTGGAAAAACTCAGCAAGTCTGGCAGCATCGGCGGAGAAGAACTCAGTCAACGTTTCGAGCCCTCATGGCCCTTCAGCAGAACTGAAGCATAGTTTCAACAAGGGAGAAATATAAATTGGTTTAAGGTGGGTGGGGGGGAAGAGACACATTGAGGGTGTGGTGTGAGCAGATAATCAAAAGATGTCAGAGACAAAAGGGTCAAAGAGGTGTTGAAGGTGGTGGTCTTTGTCTGAGAAAAGTGCTAATTAAGAATGCAAGACAGGATATTCAAAGTACAGCTCTAGTGGGGGTGGGGTGGAAAGACTAAAGGTTTTAGTTTTAGATTTAAAAATAATGGAAATAGGTGGGGAAAGAAGAATCTATATAAATTATTGAAAAAAAAGGCGGGTGGGGGGGGAAAAGAAACGGGGTGGGGATGGGGGGAGGGGGGTTTAAGATCTAAAGTTGTTGAATTCAATATTCAGCCCAGAAGGCTGTAAAGTGCCTAGTCGGAAGATGAGGTGCTGTTCCTCCAGTTTGCGTTGGGCTTCACTGGAACAATGCAGCAAGCCAAGGACAGACATGTGGGCAAGAGAACAGGGTGGAGTGTTAAAATGGCAAGCGACAGGGAGGTTTGGGTCTTTCTTGCGGACAGACCGCAGGTGTTCCGCAAAACGGTCGCCCAGTTTGCGTTTGGTCTCTCCAATGTAGAGGAGACCGCATTGGGAGCAACGAATGCAGTAGACTAAGTTAGGGGAAATGCAAGTGAAATGCTGCTTCACTTGAAAGGAGTGTTTGGGCCCTTGGACGGTGAGGAGAGAGGAAGTGAAGGGGCAGGTGTTGCATCTTCTGCGTGGGCATGGGGAGGTGCCATAAGTGGGGGTTGAGGAGTAGGGGGTGATGGAGGAGTGGACCAGGGTGTCCCGGAGGGAACGATCCCTACGGAATGCCGTCAAGGGGGGTGAAGGGAAGATGTGTTTGGTGGTGGCATCATGCTGGAGTTGGCGGAAATGGCGGAGGATGATCCTTTGAATGCGGAGGCTGGTGGGGTGATAAGTGAGGACAAGGGGGACCCTATCATGTTTCTGGGAAGGAGGAGAAGGCGTGAGGGAGGATGCGCGGGATATGGGCCGGACACGGTTGAGGGCCCTGTCAACGACCGTGGATGGAAAACCTCGGTTAAGGAAGAAGGAGGACATGTCAGAGGAGCTGTTTTTGAAGGTAGCGTCATCAGAACAGATGCGACGGAGGCGAAGGAACTGAGAGAATGGGATGGAGTCTTTACAGGAAGCGGGGTGTGAGGAGCTGTAGTCGAGGTAGCTGTGGGAGTCGGTAGGCTTGTAATGGATATTGGTGGACAGTCTATCATCAGAAATTGAGACAGAGAGGTCAAGGAAGGGAAGAGAAGTGTCAGAGATGGACCATGTGAAGATGATGGAGGGGTGGAGATTGGAAGCAAAATTAATAAATTTTTCCAGGTCCCGACGAGAGCATGAAGCAGCACCGAAGTAATCATCGATGTACCGGAGAAAGAGTTGTGGGAGGGGGCCGGAGTAGGACTGGAACAAGGAATGTTCCACATACCCCATAAAGAGACAGGCATAGCTGGGGCCCATGCGGGTACCCATAGCCACACCTTTTATTTGGAGGAAGTGAGAGGAGTTAAAGGAGAAATTGTTCAGTGTGAGAACAAGTTCAGCCAAACGGAGGAGAGTAGTGGTGGATGGGGATTGTTGGGGCCTCTGTTCAAGGAAGAAGCTAAGGGCCCTCAGACCATCCTGGTGGGGGATGGAGGTGTAGAGGGATTGGACATCCATGGTGAAGAGGAAGCGGTTGGGGCCAGGGAACTGGAAATTGTTGATGTGACGTAAGGTGTCAGAGGAATCACGGATGTAGGTGGGAAGGGACTGGACAAGGGGAGAGAGAAGGGAGTCAAGATAACGAGAAATGAGTTCCGTGGGGCAGGAACAGGCTGACACGATCGGTCTGCCAGGACAGTTCTGTTTGTGGATTTTGGGTAGGAGGTAGAAGCGGGCCGTCCGAGGTTGGGCGACTATCAAGTTGGAAGCTGTGGGAGGAAGATCTCCAGAGGAGATGAGGTCAGTGACAGTCCTGGAAACAATGGCTTGATGTTCTGTGGTGGGGTCATGGTCCAGGGAGAGGTAGGAGGAAACGTCTGCGAGTTGACGCTCAGCCTCCGCGAGGTAGAGGTCAATGCGCCAGACAACAACAGTACCACCCTTGTCAGCGGGTTTGATGACAATGTTGGGGTTGGACCTGAGAGAACGGAGTGCAGTGAGTTCAGAGAGAGACAGATTAGAATGGGTGAGAGGAGCAGAGAAATTGAGACGGCTAATGTCACGCCGACAGTTCTCAATGAAAAGATCAAGAGAAGGTAAGAATCCAGAGGGAGGGGTCCAAGTGGAGGGAGAATATTGGAGGTGGGTAAAAGGATCCGTTGAACGGGGAGAGGACTCCTGCCCAAAGAAGTGAGCACGGAGACGAAGACGGCGGAAGAAGAGTTCAGCATCATGCCGAGCCCGAAATTCATTGAGATGAGGGCGTAAGGGTATGAAACTAAGTCCTTTGCTGAGCACTGAACGTTCAGCATCGGAGAGGGGAAGGTCAGGGGGTATAGTGAATACGCGGCTGGGGCTGGGATTGGAAGATGGGGTGAGGACGGAGGGACAATTCTCTCTGTCTAGGTAATGCCTTTAGTTACTGGTCTCCAAACTGAGGTTTGAGCTGGGGTTCCAGCATTCTGAAACCTGCAAATTCTGCCACCTAGAAGGACAAGGGCAGCAGATAGATGGGAACACCACCACCTGGGAGTTCCCCTCTAAGCCGCTCACCATCCTGACTTGGAAATATATCAGCCGTTCCTTCACTGTCGCTGGGTCAAAATCCTGGAACTCCCTCCCTAACAGCACTGTGGGTGTCCCTACACCACATGGACTGCAGCGGTTCAAGAAGGCAGCTCACCACCACCTTCTCAAGGGCAATTAGGGATGGGCAGTAAATATCAGCATTGCCAGTGATGCCCCCTCCCTCGCCACTGTCATGATCTGTTCGCCATCTCTCACCGCATGGGGATCTTCCGGACTTGGCCCTTCTCACCACCAGCATCCCATTCCTTGTCTCTCTCCACGCTAGGGCCTCATCTCCTCTGTCAGGGCGCTGTACCATCTCCCCCCTCACTGGGGCCTAGTCACCTCCATTGGAGAGCTTCATGGTCTCCCTCCACACTGGAACCCAGTATCACCTCCATCATGGGGCTCCAAGGTGCATCTCTCTTCAATGGGGACACTGATCACCTCCATCATGGGGCTCCAAGGTGTATCTCTCTTCAATGGGGACCCTGATCACCTCCATCATGGGGCTCCATGGTGTATCTCTCTTCAATGGGGACCCTGATTAACTCCATCATGGGTCTTCATGGTGTATCTCTCTTCAATGGGGACCCTGATCACCTCCATCATGGGGCTCCATGGTGCATCTCTCTTCAATGGGGACACTGATCACCTCCATCATGGGGCTCCAAGGTGTATCTCTCGTCAATGGGGACCCTGATCACCTCCATCATGGGGCTCCATGGTGTATCTCTCTTCAATGGGGACCCTGATCAACTCCATCATGGGTCTTCATGGTGTATCTCTCTTCAATGGGGACCCTGATCACCTCCATCATGGGGCTCCATGGTGCAT
Source organism: Cetorhinus maximus (assembly GCF_964194155.1). NCBI lineage: Eukaryota > Metazoa > Chordata > Chondrichthyes > Lamniformes > Cetorhinidae > Cetorhinus > Cetorhinus maximus. Next base: position 360,438 of record NC_135913.1, on the reverse strand, counting down.
CTCTCTTCAATGGGGACACTGATCACCTCCATCATGGGGCACCATGACCTTCCTCCACATTGGGGGACCTTGAGCACCTCCATCATGGCACCCCATGCTCCCCTCACTCACTGGGAACCCTGACCACCTCCATCATGGGACTCCTTAGTCTCCCCACTCACTGGGGATCCTGATCACCTCCATCATGGGGCTCCATGATCTCCCCACTCACTGGGGATCCTGATCACCTCCATCATGGGGCCCCATGCTCTCCATACTCACTGGGAACCCTGACCACTTCCATCATGAGACCCCATGCTCTCCCCACTCACTGGGAACCCTGACCACCTCCATCATGGGACTCCATGCTCTCCCCACTCACTGGGGGACCCTGACCACCTCCATCATGGGACTCCTTGGTCTCCCCTCCCTCACTGGGGATCCTGATCACCTCCATCATGGGATCCCATGCTCTCCCCACTCACTGGGGGACCCTGACCACCTCCATCATGGGACCCTATGCTCTCCCCACTCACTGGGGAACCCTGACCACCTCCATCATGGGACCCTATGCTCTCCCCACTCACTGGGGGACCCTGACCACCTCCATCACGGGACCCCCATGCTCTCCCCACTCACTGGGGATCCTGACCACCTCCATCATGGGACCCCATGCTCTCCCCACTCACTGCGGACCCCTGACCACTCCTATCATGGGACCCCATGCTCTCCCCACTCACTGGGGGACCCTGACTACCTCCATCATGGGGCTCCATGATCTCCTCTCCCTCCCTGGGGGACCCTGATCACCTTGATCGTGGGGATCCATGGCCTCCCTCCGCACTGGGCCCACTGCACACCTCCGTCGTAGGGCTCCGTGGTCTCCCTCCGCCCTGGGACCCCTCTGACCTCCGTCTTGTCTCCCCCCTCAGGTGCAGAACCTCCAGCTGGAGCGGGAAATGTCACTGGCCACCAACCGCAGCCTGGCAGAGAAGAACCTGGAGTTCCAGCCCCTGCTGGAGGGCGGGAAGGGGCGGCTGCAGGAGAAGTACACGGAGCTCCAGAGCCTGTACGACGCAGTCCTGGAGCGGAAGAAGCAGCTCGGTAAGCGCGTGCCCGGCCAACAGCTGGTTCAACCTCGGCCCACCCGATGCCTTGAAGCTGCAGGCTGAAAGGCAGGAATGGGCTCCAAGTGCCGACCACGTGGGCAGTCGCTCACAAAGGCCCGTGGAGTTGGTTACGAGCACGTTACCAGAGCCATAGCTGGGCCTATGTTGCTATCTCTGCACGCTTGAGATTAATCGGCTCTTGGGGAGCATAATTACAAAGTTTGCAGACGTCACGAAATGTTTAAATGTCATCAGGAGTGAGGAGGAGAGTAACCGATTTCAGGAGACCATAGCGTCAGAAACAGGAGCAGGAGCAGGCCATTCGGGGTCCCTAGCCCGCTCCGCCATTCGATAAGAGGAGGTAGCGGAGATAGGGAGGGTTGTAGGAGCTGGAGGAGGTTACAGAGATAGGGAGGGTTGTAGGGGCTGGAGGAGGTTACAGATATAGGGAGTGTTGTAAGGGCTGGAGGAGGTTACAGAGATAGGGAGGGTTGTAGGGTCTGGAGGAGGCTACAGAGATAGGGAGGGTTGTAGGGGCTGGAGGAGGTTACAGAGATAGGGAGGGTCGGAGGGGCTGGAGGAGGTACAGAGATAGGGAGAGTTGTATGGGCTGGAGGAGGTACAGAGATAGGGAGGGTTGTAGGGCTGGAGTGGGTTACAGAGATAGGGAGGGTTGTAGGGGCTGGAGGAGGTTACCGAGATAGGGAGGGTTGTGGGGCTGGAGGAGGTTACAGAGATAGGGAGCGTTGTAAGGGCTGGAGGAGGTTACAGAGATAGGGGCGGTTGTAGGGGCTGGAGGAGGTTACAGAGATATGGACAGTTGTAGGGGCTGGAGGAGGTTACAGAGATAGGGAGGATCGGAGGGGCTGGAGGAGGTACAGAGATAGGGAGAGTTGTACGGGCTGGAGGAGGTACAGAGATAGGGAGGGTTGTAGGGCTGGAGTGGGTTACAGAGATAGGGAGGGTTGTAGGGGCTGGAGGAGGTTACCGAGATAGGGAGGGTTGTGGGGCTGGAGGAGGTTACAGAGATAGGGAGCGTTGTAAGGGCTGGAGGAGGTTACAGAGATAGGGGCGGTTGTAGGGGCTGGAGGAGGTTACAGAGATATGGACAGTTGTAGGGGCTGGAGGAGGTTACAGAGATAGGGAGGATCGGAGGGGCTGGAGGAGGTACAGAGATAGGGAGAGTTGTACGGGCTGGAGGAGGTACAGAGATAGGGAGGGTTGTAGGGCTGGAGTGGGTTACAGAGATAGGGAGGGTTGTAGGGGCTGGAGGAGGTTACCGAGATAGGGAGGGTTGTGTGGCTGGAGGAGGCTAGAGATAGGGAGGATTGCAGTTACTGGAGGAGGCTTCAGAGATAGAGAAATGGCGATACCATGGAGGGATTTGAAAACAGGATGGGAATTTTATATCGGCCGTTCCTTCACTGTCGCTGGGTCAAAATCCAGGAACTCCCTCCCTAACAGCACTGTGGGTGTACCTACACCACAGGGACTGCAGCGGCTCAAGAAGGCAGCTCAGCACCACCTTCTCAAGGGGCAATGAGGGATGGGCAGTACATGCTGGCCCAGCCAGCGACGACCACGTCGGACCGGGAGTCAGTCTAGGTCAATGAGTCGAGGTGTGATTGGTGAAGGGGACTTGGGACAAGGGCAGCAGAGTTTTGAATGCATTCAGTTGCAATTAAAATCCAATTCATGCCTTCAATTGGGACAAACGCCATGGGAAGCATTTGGAAATCTGAGATTTATTGGTGAATGTAGACCTGCCAATAAGGTTCTATCAGCTCTTGGGATTGCCAGAGGACCTGGAGTAGACACTTCCCTACTCCACCCACTCTATCCCCACAGCCCTGCCCGCCCCCCCCCCCCCCTCCCCCACCCACTGCAGCCACTTGCTTTCCTGGGAATGACTAAACAGCTGGAGGAAAACCCCAGGGGAACAAGATACCCTGGAAATGATTCCTTTCCAACCCCCTCAGCTGATTGAAATCCCGTTCTGCACAGAAATTTGCCATTCAGCTCCTATGCTGACTCCTTGAAGGAGCTAGCTAATTAGCACCCATTCTACTCTTTTTTTCTGTAGCCCTGCAATCTTTCCTTTTCGAGTAATTATGCAATTTACTTTTGAAAGTTTGTTTTTACTCATTTATACACTAGACGTGGTCGTCGCTGGCTGGGCCCATCCCTCATTGCCCCTTGAGAAGGTGGTGCTGAGCTGCCTTCTTGAACCGCTGCAGTCCCTGTGGTGTAGGTACACCCACAGTGCTGTTAGGGAGGGAGTTCCTGGATTTTGACCCAGCGACAGTGAAGGAACGGCCGATATATTTCCATGTCAGGGTGGACGGGAGCTTTCAGGTTTCCATGCATCTGCTTCCCTTGTCCTTCTTGGTGGTAGTGGTTGTGGGCTTGGAGGTGCTGCCTAAGGAGCCTTGGTTGTAGATGGTACACACTGCTGCCACTGTGCGTCGGTGGTGGAGGTGATTGCATCTGTTCCCCATTCAGCTGGTGTATTCCAGATCACATCAGATCGCTGCATAAAACAAAAAATATCTCTCCTGGCTCTTTAGCTGATTATCTTAAATCTGTGTCCACTGCTTCCTGCCAGTGGGAACAGTCTGTCCCCATCTACTGTATCGAAAGCCCTCCCATCACACTTGTGGGTGTTACCCATAAAACCACTTGCTCTCTACATGATGCAGTCTCTGCCGTGTCAAGAGCTGATTGAGCTCCCTCTCTGTCATGTAGATAGTGTCAGAACCAGCTATATCAGCTCGCAACGCATTCCAGGGATTCACTACCCTCTGGGATGGAGTACTGTGTTAAACTTGTGTAAGACCTGGGGCAGACTATACCCGGAGTTATGGTTCCAGTCTCCGTATCACACTGGGAGTCACTGTGCCCAGCTCCGCTCTCCATATCACACTGGGAGTCACTGTGCCCAGCTCCGCTCTCCATATCACACTGGGAGTCACTGTGCACAGCTCCGCTCTCCATTTCACACTGGGAGTCACTGTGCACAGTTCCGGTCTCCATATCACACTGGGAGTCACTGTGCACAGCTCCGCTCTCCACATCACACTGGGAGTCACTGTGCACAGTTCCAGTCTCCATATCACACTCGGAGTCACTGTGCACAGTTCCGGTCTCCATATCACACTGGGAGTTACTGTGCACAGTTCCAGTCTCCATATCACACTGGGAGTTACTGTGCACATTTCCGGTCTCCGTATCACACTGGGAGTTACTGTGCACAGTTCCAGTCTCTGTATCACACTGGGAGTTACTGTGCACAGCTCCGCTCTCCATATCACACTGGGAGCCACTGTGCACAGTTCCGGTCTCCATATCACACTGGGAGTCACTGTGCACAGTTCCGGTCTCCATATCACACTGGGAGTCACTGTGTACAGTTCCGGTCTCCGTATCACACTGGGAGTTACTGTGCACAGTTCCAGTCTCTGTATCACACTGGGAGTTACTGTGCACAGCTGCGCTCTCCATATCACACTGGGAGCCACTGTGCACAGTTCCGGTCTCCATATCACACTGGGAGTCACTGTGCACAGTTCCGGTCTCCATATCACACTGGGAGTCACTGTGTACAGTTCCGGTCTCTGTATCACACTGGGAGTCACTGTGCACAGTTCCGGACTCCATAATACACTGGGAGTCACTGTGCACAGTTCCGGTCTCCGTATCACACTGGGAGTCACTGTGCACAGCTCCGCTCTCCATATCACGCTGGGAGTCACTGTGCACAGTTCCGGTCTCCATATCACACTGGGAGTTACTGTGCACAGTTCCGGTCTCTGTATCACACTGGGAGTCACTGTGCACAGTTCCGGTCTCCGTATCACACTGGGAGAGTCACTACGCACAGTTCTGGCCACGTTATAACAAAGCTTTAGTAGTACGAGAGAGGGTGAAAATATGGTACCAGTCCGGAGAGGTTTTACCCATCAGGAAACATTGAACAGGGTGAGGTGCTTTTCTCCAGAACAGATGAGGCGGAGGCGTGGCCAGTGAAGGAGATGATAGAATCAGACAGCATTAGTGTGAGGCCCTTCAGCCCATTGGTCTGTGCCGGCTCCTTGAGAGAATTATCCAATTAGTCCCATCCTGCTCTTTTTTTTCCCATAGCTCAAAAACCTTTCGTTTTTCATTTAAGATTTAGTATTGAATCTGTTTCCACAGCCATCTCAGGCAGTGCATTCAGAGTGCTGTGTTCAGTTCTGATACCACTGTTTAAAATGGTGAAGCAAAGCTACAGGGTGGACGCCGAGAAGCTTTTTCCACCTGTGGGAGCCGGGTGAAGCTAGGGGATCATGGAATATTAGACGGTCACTCATAATTCCCCAAGCAAGGAATTCGGGAGAAACATCTTCACCCAGAGCGTGGTGAGAATGTGGAGCCCTCTCTCCCACGGGTTGAGGCCAATCGTGTCGATGTATTTGAGGGGAAGCTAGATAAACGCATGAGGGAGAAAGAAATAGGACATTTTGATGGGGTGACGTGAAGAGCGGGCTCTTGTGGAGCATAAGCACCACCAGCTTGGACCAGATGGACCGAATGGCCTGCCTGTCTGCTGTTGACCACCATCTTGTCCTATAAAAGAAAAGAACAGGAGGACAGTCAGTCAGTCAGTCTGCCTGACTGCCTCTGTGGTCGCAGAGTTTAAACTCAGAGCTCCCCCACCCCCCTCCTCAAACCTGATTCGCGTCCGTTGGATCAAAGAGCAGATTTGTGCGATTTTTCTTCTCAGCAGCGACCTGGCAGCGAGGGGTGGGAGGTTACGGAAGAGGAGGTGCGTTTAGGAATTAGATCGGCACGGAGTGATTTTCTAAACGTTTTACCTGCTTTCCAGGGAGATTTTCGAATGCGGCGGACACAGACCACCTGCTGTCAGTGCTGCAAGCAGAGGGAGCCAAGATAGAGGAGGAGTCAGAGGTAAGCGGCTGGCTCTGCTGTTTCATCATTCCACTCTGGAGAGGGCAGGGCTGGTTGTCCACGTGCGCGCGTGTGTCTGTGTAGTATGGAAAGGGGGAGAGGGGTTCCTTTGTGTGTTGCCTGGGAGTTTGGGGGAGGTCGGTGGAGGATTCACCGCAAGAGGATTTGAGTGCAGAAGTAAAGATGCCTTGCTTCAGTTGTATAGAGCCTTGGTTAGGCCACACCTAGAACCAGTCTCGGAATAAGGGGCAGGCCATTTAGGACTGAGATGAGGAGGGATTTCTTCACTCAGATGGTGGTGAACCTTTGGAATTCTTTACCCCAGAGGGCTGCGGAAGCTCCGTCATTGAGTATGTTCACGACGGACAGATTTCTAGACACTAATGACATCAAGGGGTAACGGAGAGAGGACAGCAACATGGTATTGAGGTAACACAATCAGCCATGATCTAGCTGAATGGCGGAGCAGGCTCAGGGAGCCTCCATCTGCTCCTACGTTCCTATGTTCTGTGTCAGAGCACACGCACACTGGCCTGTAATACTTTAAGATTTCGCCCTATTTTTCTGGACTCCTCAACCAGAGGAAGTAATTTGTCTCATCCTGATATGGTTAGTTCTCAAATGTAGCCAGCCAGAACCTGATATGTGAGGTGCCTCATATCTAAGCGACTTCAGAATGATATCCCTTAGCTTGCCTCTGAAAATCTCTCTGTTTCTCTCTCTCTCTTTTTGTTTCTCTCTCTCTCTCTCTCTTTCTCTCTCTCTCTCTTTCTCTCGCTCTCTCTTTCTCTCGCTCTCTCTTTCTCTCGCTCTCTCTTTCTCGCGCTCTCTCTTCCTCTCGCTCTCTCTTCCTCTCGCTCTCTCTTCCTCTCGCTCTCTCTTCCTCTCGCTCTCTCTTCCTCTCGCTCTCTCTTCCTCTCGCTCTCTCTTCCTCTCGCTCTCTCTTCCTCTCGCTCTCTCTTCCTCTCGCTCTCTCTTCCTCTCGCTCTCTCTTCCTCTCGCTCTCTCTTCCTCTCGCTCTCTCTTCCTCTCGCTCTCTCTTCCTCTCGCTCTCTCTTCCGCTCGCTCTCTCTTCCGCTCGCTCTCTCTTCCGCTCGCTCTCTCTTCCGCTCGCTCTCTCTTCCGCTCGCTCTCTCTTCCGCTCGCTCTCTCTTCCGCTCGCTCTCTCTTCCGCTCGCTCTCTCTTCCGCTCGCTCTCTCTTCCGCTCGCTCTCTCTTCCGCTCGCTCTCTCTTCCGCTCGCTCTCTCTTCCGCTCGCTCTCTCTTCCGCTCGCTCTCTCTTCCGCTCGCTCTCTCTTCCGCTCGCTCTCTCTTCCGCTCGCTCTCTCTTCCGCTCGCTCTCTCTTCCGCTCGCTCTCTCTTCCGCTCGCTCTCTCTTCCGCTCGCTCTCTCTTCCGCTCGCTCTCTCTTCCGCTCGCTCTCTCTTCCGCTCTCTCTCTCTCTTTCTCTCTCTCTCTCTTTCTCTCTCTCTCTCACCCCCACCCTCACTTGCGCTTTCTCGTCCATCCCTGCTCCATGCCTCTCCGTCTCCAGTTCTTTCCCCTCTCTGACACAACCTCCCTTCACCCCAACTCTTGCTCTCTTTCTGTCACTCCTCTGCCGCCGCCTTTCTCTCTCTTCCCCCCCTCCCCCTGTCTCTTTCCTCCTCTCTCTCTGCCTCTGTTTCTGTCTCTCTGTCTCCATCTTTCCCTCCCCTTTCCTCCTCGCTCTCTCTCTGTTTCTGCTTCTTTCTTTCTCCCCCTCTCCCTTTCCCTCTCCCCCCCCCCCCCCCCCCCCCCCCCCCCCACCTTTCCTTCCTCTCTCTCTTGTGTGTGTTGAGTTGTGATCTGGAGCGAGTTGCCTGAAAGGGCAGCGGGAGCAGGTTCAAAAGGGGAATTTAACAAATGTTCGCCACAAGGACTGAATCACTTCAGCAATGTGGAGAGACTGGAGAAGCTGGTCTGTCGAGCAGGAGGGTTAGGAGGTGCTTTGATTGAGACGTTGAAAATTATAAGGACTTCTGATGGAGTCAGTGGAGAGAAACTGGTCCTACTGGCAGGTGGGCCAGTAACCAGAGGGAGACCCCTCCAAAAGAACAACGGTGGGAGATATTTCACGCAGCGAGTTGTTGTGATCTGGAATGCGCTGCCTGAAAGAACGGTGGACGTAAATTCAATAGTAACTTTCAAAAGAGGAAGAGTGTGTTTACAACAACAACTTGCATTTGTGCAGCGCCTTTAACATAGTCAAAACACCCCAAGGGACTTGAGAGGAGAGGTTATGGAATAAATTTTGACACCAAGTTGTAGGAGCATACGAGCATAAGAAATAGAAGCAGGAGTAGACCACACGGCCTGTCGAACCTGCTCCACCATTCAATACGATCACAGCTGACCTTGGGCTTCAATTCCATTTTCCCACCCCCCACCCTTCCCCCTACCCCTTATCCCTTAATTTCCTGAGATCAAAGACCTCTCTATCCCGGCCTTAAACGTATTCGGCGATGGAGCATTGGCAGCCCGCTGGGGGTAGAGAGTTCCAAAGATTCACACCCCGTTGAGTTTCTCCTCATCTCAGTCCTCAATGCTCAGCCCCTTACCCTGGGACTGTGCCCCCACTACCCCCTGGTGTTTTAGATTCCCTGACCAGTGCAAACGATCCCTCAGTGTCTGTCCCTAACAAGCCCCTTCAGAATTTTGCCGGTTTCAGTGAGATCGCCTCTCATTCTTCTAGACTCCAGAGCGACCAAACCCAATTTTCTCAGCCTCTTGTCATAGGAAGACCGATCATCCCAGGGATCAAGCTACAGTGAACCATCGCTGTACTGCCTCCAGTGCAAGTATATCCTTTCTTAGATGTGGAGGCCACAACTGCACATGGCACTCCAGACCTGGTCTCGCCCAAAACCCTGTGCGACTGTAGCACGACCTCCCAACCCTTGTGCTCCACTCCCCTGGCAATTAAGCCCAACAGAGATATTGGCGGCAGGCGACCAAAAGCTTGGGTCAGTGAGGTGGGCTTTCAGGACCGCCTTAAAGGAAAGAGGGAAGCCGGGGACAGAGAGGTTCAGGGAGGGAGATCCAGGGCTCTAGGGCCCCAGGCCGCTCAAGCCAACGATGGAGCGGTGGAAATCTAGAGATGCCCAAACTGGATCTGGATAGGGAGATGGTTTGCAGGGCTATGGGAGAGAGAGAGAGAGAGCAGGGAGTGGAAAGAATTGGACAGCCGTTTTGATTGCTGGCAGTTTGGGTGAGTTAAGGGAGTGTTCACCTCTTTGTCAAAAACCGCCATGATGTTCGCATCTGGGATTCAACTGAAATTTACTGCCTACGTTCTCAGTTTCCCAGCCTCGAGCAAGGGTTTCAGGACTCGACTGGGAGAGCGGATGAAGTTAGCTAATGAAGGGAGGACGGGCACAGGTTGTTTTTAGCGCCTGTCACTCTCTGAGTAGCCCTGCCTGGCGTCTGAGCACGAACTTGGATCGCCAGTGTTTAAATATAGGCTTTGTGGTTTCTGTCTGCCCTGCCCTGCCTGTGCTCGAGATCACTGAGACCTCCCTTTTCCAACTTCCTTCTGAAAGCGAATGTGGAACCCTCCCAGTGCCGCATGCAGCAGTGGCCCTGTCACGTTTTCAGCGCCGATACACCAGTTTGAATAGCCGCAGTTTAGCAGTTCCCCGTTTTAAGGGTTTATTCACGGCCAGTGCAGTGTCAGACCTGGGATAACAGGAGACACGAGCAGAATACAGATCCGTCCCCTGCCTCGCCTCATTTCCCGATCGGATCCCCAGCAAAGCTTTGCCCACACTTGACCGTTCCGATACACTTTCGGCTGGTCGCCCATCTTCCAGCCTCTCTGAACTCGAGCTCATGGCAAACTCCGCTCCATCACATCGTAACTCGTGCCGAGTCCCTATTGCCCATCCCCACCACCTCTCGCTCGCTCACTGTCCTACATTGGCTCAAGGTCCAGAAATGCATTGATTTTTAAACTTCTCTTCTTTGTTTTCAAATCGCTTCATGCCCTCGATCCCTCTCTATCTCTGTAACCCCCTCCAGCCCCTACAACCATCCCTATCTCTGTAACCTCCTCCAGCCCCTACAACCCTCCCTATCTCTGCAACCTCCTCCAACCCCTACAACCCTCCCTATCTCTGTAACCTCCTCCAGCCCCTACAACCCTCCCTATCTCTGTAACCTCCTCCAGCCCCTACAACCCTCCCTATCTCTGTAACCTCCTCCAGCCCCTACAACCCTCCCTATCTCTGTAACCTCCTCCAGCCCCTACAACCCTCCCTATCTCTGTAACCTCCTCCAGCCCCTACAACCCTCCCTATCTCTGTAACCTCCTCCAGCCCCTACAACCCTCCCTATCTCCGTAGCCTCCTCCAATCCCTACAACCCTCCCCATCCCTGTTACCTCTTCCAGCCCCGACAACCCTCCCTATCTCTGTAAGCTCCTCTGTCCTCTACAACCCTCCCTATCTCTGTAACCTCCTCCAGCCCCTACAACCCTCCCTATCTCCGTAGCCTCCTCCAATCCCTACAACCCTCCCCATCTCTGTTACCTCTTCCAGCCCCGACAACCCTCCCTATCTCTGTAAGCTCCTCTGTCCTCTACAACCCTCCCTATCTCTGTAACCTCCTCCAGCCCCTACAACCCTCCCTATCTCCGTAGCCTCCTCCAATCCCTACAACCCTCCCTATCTCTGTAACCCCCTCTGTCCTTTACAACCTTCCCCATCTCTTTAACTCCTCCAGCCCCTACAACCCACCCCCCCAATTGCTCTCGAACAGCATGCTGCCTTCCAGCTCTAGCAGGTCTGCATATTCCTCCAATTCTAGTGCGTTCCCCTCCTGATTTTAACCCCCCCCCACCCCTCCATTGGCGGCTGTGCCTTCAGCTGCTGCAGCCCTTGGGTCTGGAATTTCCCCCAGTCTCTCGCTTTCCTCCTTTACGAATCTGCCTTAAAACGTTCCCTCTTTGACCAAGCTTTTTGTCACCTCCCCTGATATCTGACCACATGCTTCAGGGCCAACCTGTGATAACTGCTCCTGTGGAAACGCCTTTGGTCGTTCTTCCGCATTAAAGGCGCCGTATCGATGCAGATTGTTGTTGTCAGACCGTCCAATCTCCAGCCCTGGTTCCAGCCAGAGTTCCTGGTTGGAGACAGCAGCCCAGAAACCCTTGTAAGCGAATGAGGACGCTTTTGAGATAGAACAGGCTCGGAAGAGTTGAGAGATGGTGGCCCTTGTGCTTTGTTTTTTTTTTGTTCTTTGCTGATTGGAAGTCATCAGCAGACTGATTGATTGTTTCTCAGTTTCCAAATGGATATGGAGATTTCAAAATGGCCAATCGAGTCATGATTTCAAAAGGGATGCTTCTTTGGTGTCTGGGTCTGGCCTTTGTTTCATGGCTTAGAATGCCCCGGTCGTTAGCCTCTGAACACCGTCCATGTGGAGGACCTAGCTTCGGGAAGCCAACGCCTGGGCAGACCCTGTGACTCCGCCCGTTGCAAACGATTTGTGCCCATTGCCCCCTCAATGGCTCCCCCTTTGAAATGGACCTGAACAGCCCTGGGCCTGTTAACATGGTTGGGGGGGATAACATGTTTCGATCTCTGCCAGTCCTCTGGTTCCGCGATCCTAGCAGTGATTCCTTACAGTGGGGTGTGAGGTTCCACAAGGATGAGGAGGGGAGAACTCCTTTGTTCGGGTAACTTCTGTTGGAAGCTTTCACAGCAGATGGCCCGACCTTGAGTCATGTGACTAATGGCAGCTATCGTTTTGGTTCAGCAAAAGTTCATTTAAACATTTTAAAGAAATAAAGTTTTTTGATGTACGTCGTTTTGATTTCTTTTCATGTCTTATTGACATGGACAGGTAGGTGAGGTGGTTGAGAAGGCATATGGGACACTTGCCTTCATTAGCCGAGGCATAGAATATAAGAGCAGGGAGGTTATGCTGGAACTGTATTAAACACTGGTTAGACCACAGCTAGAGTATTGTGTGCAGTTCTGGGATCTGCTTTATAGGAATGATGTGATTGCACCAGAGAGAGTGCAGAGGAGATTTACCAGGATGTTGCCTGGGCTGGAGAGTTTTAGTTATGAGGAGAGATTGGATAGACTGGGGTTATTTTCCTTGGAGCAGAGGAGGTTGAGGGGGGACAGGATTGAGGTGTATAAAATTATGAGGGGCATAGATAGGGTAGACAGGAAGGAGCTTTTCCCCTTGGTGGAGGGATCAATAACCAGGGGGCATAGATTTAAGGTGAGGGGCAGGAGGTTTGGAGGGGATGTGAGGAAGAATTTTTTCACCCAGAGGGTGGTGGGGATCTGGAACTCACTGCCTGGAAAGGGTGGTAGAGGCAGAAACCCTCATAACATTTAAGAAGTATTTGGATGTGCACTTGCGATGCCGTGGCATACAAGGCTGTGCGCCTAGTGCTGGAGAGTGGGATGAGAATAGTTAGGTACTTGCTTGACTGGCGCAGGCTCGATGGGCCGAAGGGCCTTACTCTGTGCTGTAGACCTCTATGACTATATGCCATGACAGCAACGTGCAACATTTACATGAGCAATATCAATGATAAACATCTTGATAGACTGATGCGTTTACATAGGTAATTCCCATTATCAATGCCGTCACGGCGTGACATGTTTACATAGATAATTCCCATTCTGATGTTGACATAGGGCATGCCCATTGCGGCGTGACGTGCTGAAAGTTTTCAATGCTGATTTCTGTTTTGTGTGGCAGGAGCTGGCGGAGAAGTTTCTGGAAGGCCGGTTTGCCCTGGAGGAATTTCTCGAGCAGTACAATGAGCAGCGCAAGCTGGCCCACCTCCGCCGCGTCCGGGTGGAAAAGCTGCAGGAGATCCTGAGCCGGCCCCTCGCCGTGCCCGCGCCCCCCGAGGAGCCCAAGCCCAGCCCCAGCTTGCCCCTCCGGCCCCCGCCCCCTGTCCCGCGGCCCCCCGCCGCCCGCCCCCAGCCCCTGCCCTATGACCCCAACCCGAGCATGGCGGGCGTCCCCCAGCAGGTGATGCCCCCTTACGCCGCCGCTGCCCCCCCGCACTTCTACCCCCAGCCCGGCCAGCCCCAGTACCCCCCTTACCCCATGCAGGGGCACTTCCCAGTTGCCCGGCCGCCTTACCCGGCTTACCCCATGCCCGCCTACAGCTATGGCCCTTCCGGCCACCCCCCTCTCCCGCCCAGGCCTGGGTACAGACCACCGCAGCCTGGTTACCATATGCCCCAGCCTTACTCGCGGTAGGAGGCACTGGGAGTGAGAGTCGCCTATGCTGCTGCCAGTGGCTGCCTTGGAGTGTGTGTGTGCGCGCGCATGTGTAAATATTATACATATTATAGTATTTATTTTGGCTGTTGTATCCCTGGGCTGCACGAGGATGTCCTGTGGGCGTATACACACCGTTGCCCAGCACGGGACCCTGCCCTCTGCCAGAGTGGCGCACTGGTATTCTTTTCCTTCTGTTTTTTTTCTTGTCCCCTGCAGAAAGGTTCCTTCCTGCTCACTGGCTGCCCCTGATAGAGCCCTGGTTCTGTTGGCTGCACGGTCTCCCTCGGAGTCAGGAAGTTATGGGTTCCAATCGCAACATGAGAGGCTTGAGCCTCGGGATTTGAGGTGGGCACTCGTCCTGTGCCAGTACTAAGGGAGCGGCGCGCTGTGTGAGGGGCAGCATTGAGGGAGCGCCGTGCTGTGTGAGGGGGGCAGCATTGAGGGAGCAGTGCGCTGTGTGAGGGGAGCAGCATTGAGGGAGCACCGTGCTGTGTGAGGGGGGCAGCATTGAGGGAGCAGTGCGCTGTCTGAGGGGCAGCATTGAGGGAGCGCCGTGCTGTGTGAGGGGGGCAGCATTGAGGGAGCAGTGCGCTGTGTGAGGGGGGCAGCTTTGAGGGAGCAGTGCGCTGTGTGAGGGGACGCAGCATTGAGGGAGCAGTGCGCTGCCTGAGGGGCAGCATTGAGGGAGCAGTGCGCTGCCCGAGGGGAGGCAGCATTGAGGGAGCAGTGCGCTGTGTGAGGGGAGGCAGCATTGAGGGAGCAGTGCGCTGCCTGAGGGGAGGCAGCATTGAGGGAGCAGTGCGCTGCCTGAGGGGAGGCAGCATTGAGGGAGCAGTGCGCTGTGTGAGGGGAGGCAGTATTGAGGGAGCAGTGCGCTGTGTGAGGGGGGCAGCATTGAGGGAGCAGTGCGCTGTGAGGGGCAGCATTGAGGGAGCAGTGCGCTGTGTGAGGGGCAGCATTGAGGGAGCAGTGCGCTGTGTGAGGGGGGCAGCATTGAGGGAGCAGTGTGCTGTGTGAGGGGGGCAGCATTGAGGGAGCACTGTGCTGTGTGAGGGGCAGCATTGAGGGAGCAGTGCGCTGTGTGAGGGCCAGCATTGAGGGAGCAGTGCGCTGTGTGAGGGGGGCAGCATTGAGGGAGCACTGTGCTGTGTGAGGGGCAGCATTGAGGGAGCAGTGCGCTGTGTGAGGGGCAGCATTGAGGGAGCAGTGCGCTGTGTGAGGGGGGCAGCATTGAGGGAGCAGTGCGCTGTGTGAGGGGCAGCATTGAGGGAGCAGTGCGCTGTGTGAGGGGCAGCATTGAGGGTGCAGTGCGCTGTGTGAGGGGGGCAGCATTGAGGGAGTGCCGCACTGTCAGAGGGGCAGTGCAAAGGGCGTGCCGTGTCGGGGGTTGGGGCATTGGCGGGGCGGTGGAGACTCGCCCTGAGGGAGCATCGCGCTGTCAGGCGAGGGGCTGCCTTTCAGACATTTGAACAGAGGCTCGTCCCCTCGGGTGGATGTACAGTAGGTCAGAGGCAGCCCATTCAGCCCCTTCCTCGAGCCTGTTACACAGGAACAGGATGAGGCCCATTCAGCCCCCTCCTCGAGCCTGTTACACAGGAACAGAATGAGGCCCATTCAGCCCCCTCCTCGAACCTGTTACACAGGAACAGGAGGAGGCCCATTCAGCCCCTCCTCGAGCCTGACAGGCAGAAACAGGAGGAGGCCCCATTCAGCCCCCTCGAGCCTGTTACACAGGAACAGGAGGAGGCCCATTTAGCCCCTCGAGCCTGTTACACAGGAACAGGAGGAGGCCCCATTCAGTCCCCTCGAGCCTGTTACACAGGAACAGGTGGAGGCCCATTTAGCCCCTCGAGCCTGTTACACAGGAACAGGAGGAGGCCCCATTCAGCCCCCTCGAGCCTGTTACACAGGAACAGGTGGAGGCCCATTTAGCCCCTCGAGCCTGTTACACAGGAACAGGAGGAGGCCATTTGTCTTGGTTTTTCTAACCTCGGGATCGCTGCACAGTGATCAGGAGCTGACTGTGCACTGCGCTCTTTCAAGTCAGATGCTGCAGCAATACCCCGTCTGCCTTCTGGAGGACTGGTGCCTGTTTTAAGGAGCTGCCATCTTCAGCCTGCTTTGACTTGGTCTCCTCTCCTGTGCCCACCACCACCACCCCACCTCCCCCCCACAAAGCAGCGCCAATGAAACTGAGCTCAGCGATGGGAGCTGACTCAGTGCTCAGTGACCCTTCACCCCAGTCAGTGTGCGCATTAAAGACCTTCGGACACAGGTTCCAGACCCTAACCCCAGCGCTTGCGTTCTGAGCGCGATGATGCCGTTTAGCGGTGCTTCCTCCTGCAGTGGAACAGCTGCGGGCCCGAGGCCGGCGCTGGCCTGCTGGCGGGGGCTAAGGAGGCCGCCACGGGGAGGGCAGCAAGCCGCTCGGGTTGTGGTCAGCAGGGCGAGAGGGTGCCACTGCCTGGGAAGGGTGCCAGGGCGGAGCCGGGCTCCCGGTCCCGAGCCTCCCCCTGCCCCCCGAGCGGGGGATGTGGGACATTAAAGAAACCCAGAGCGAGGGATACTGCAGCCACGGGACGGTACTCGGAGCTCTAGCGGGGCTGATAACTGATTGCCTTTTCAAGCTTTGTACATGCAGCGTTCACAGAATGGTGCTGTTTGAAATGAATGTATTGACCATTGACACAGACGATTACAGAAAGGGTCTGTTTTAATCTCAAAATTTTTCCTGCCTTTCTCTCGCGAAGCACATGATTTACCAAACTGATTTGAATGATCCAGAGATGTGCATTTAAAAGTAAAATGTAAAAAAAATAAAATAATTAAAATATTTGCCACTGTTCCAAATTAAAGTTTTTGCTTGGCTGGTTGTTTGTTTGTCCAGTGTTTGTTTGTTTAGTGTTTGTTTGTTTGTCTCTGCACCTGTCCCTGTGTTGAATTAACTTTGGATAAGTCAGTATTTGTTTTTTAAGGTGGAAGGAGTGGGATTTGCTTATTGCAGTTGGCCAGTATTCACAGGGGCCAGTACAGCACGGGGTTTAGATACAGAGTAAAGCTCCCTCGACACCGTCCCCATCAAACACTCCCAGGACAGGTACAGCACGGGGTTTAGATACAGAGTAAAGCTCCCTCGACACCGTCCCCATCAAACACTCCCAGGACAGGTACAGCACGGGGTTAGATAGAGAATAAATCTCCCTCTACGCTGTCACCATCAAACACTCCCAGGACAGGTACAGCACAGGGTTAGATACAGAGTAAAGCTCCCTCTACACTGTCCCCATCAAACACTCCCAGGTCAGGTACAGCACGGGGTTAGATACAGAGTAAAGCTCCCTCTACACTGTCCCCATCAAACACACCCAGGACAGGTACAGCACGGGGTTAGATGCAGAGTAAATGTCCCTCTACACTGTTCCCATCAAACGTTCCAGTACAGTTACAGCACGGGGTTAGATACAGAGTAAAGCTCCCTCTACACTGTCCCCATCAAACACTCCCAGGTCAGGTACAGCACGGGGTTAGATACAGAATAAATCTCCCTCTACGCTGTCCCCATCAAACACTCCCAGGACAGGTACAGCACGGGGTTAGATACAGAGTAAAGCTCCCTCTACACTGTCCCCATCAAACACACCCAGGACAGGTACAGCACGGGGTTAGATGCAGAGTAAATGTCCCTCTACACTGTTCCCATCAAACATTCCAGTACAGTTACAGCACAGGTTTAGATACAGAGTAAATATCCCTCTACACTGTCCCCATCAAACACTCCCAGGTCAGTTACAGCACGGGGTTAGATACAGAGTAAAGCTCCCTCTACACTGTCCCCATCAAACACACCCAGGACAGGTACAGCACGGGGTTAGATACAGAGTAAAGCTCCCTCTACACTGTCCCCATCAAACACTCCCAGGACAGGTACAGCACGGGGTTAGATACAGAGTAAATATCCCTCTACACTGTTCCCATCAAACGTTCCAGTACAGGTACAACACGGGGTTAGATACAGAGTAAAGCTCCCTCTACACTGTTCTCATCAAACACTCCCAGGTCAGTTACAGCACGGGGTTAGATACAGAGTAAAGCTCCCTCTACACTGTCCCCATCAAACACTCCCAGGACAGGCACAGCACGGGGTAAGGTACAGAATGAAGCTCCTTTTAGACTGTCCCCATCAAATGGCCTCAGGGTAGCTGCAGCACAGATTAGTTGAAGTTCCCGCCCACATACCTGACCTGACAAACAAATACTTCCCTCAATCTAGCTTTGTGTGTGTATAAAGGAACTCCCCACAGCACCTAAGGATGTGGATTGAATTGTACTCATGGTTTCCATTCAGTCATAGTTACATTGGCAGGATATGAATGATTCAGTCTGCTCCTCATCCCCATGTACACATCCTCAGTGAGTTACTTTTTCCAATGCCTTTGACGTTATTTTTTCCTTGCGTTACCTCTGAGGCGCAGAATGTGCTGTGTGAGTGTGTTCAGTTGAATGGTGAATGAATCATCAAACTCTCAGACAAAGTCCCAATTCACTTCCCCCTTGCCCACTTTCAAGCACATTGCAAAGCGAGCATGTCACCTATCCTATCCCACGTCAGGCCACATGGACGCAGACAGAGGGGGGGTCCATTCAGCCCATCCTGCCTGGGCTAGCTTTTTGAAGGAGCTATCACCTTAGCCCCACTTGCCTCAACAAGGCTCTGCATGTCGCCCTGATTCTGCTCCCTCCCCATCCCCTTTTTCAAGCACCCAGTTCGCCTTTTGAACCATACCGTTGAATCTGCTTCCACCACCTTTTCACTCCAGGCGAATGCAATTTATTCCACATCGCAGCCACTCGCTTGTGGATTAAAAAAAAATAAACTCCCCCTCTGATTCTTTTGCCACCATGAACACTCTCCTCTATCCCCACCCCCTTTCCGATTTCCCCTTTTCCAACAATTTATAATGTTTTCAATATATTTTTCTTTTCCCACCTATTTCCGTTATTTTTTAACAAAAACAAAAATACCTGGAAGAACTCGGCAGGTCTGACAGCATCTGCGGAGAGGGACACAGTTAACCTTTCGAGTCCGTATGACTCTTCAACAGAGCGTTGTTTTATCTCCACCTTTTAGCCTATTTTGATCCCTTTCCACCCACCCACTAGGGCCATCTGCCACTAGCTTGTCCTGCTTTCTACCCTTAATGTCACCATTAGCACATTCCTTAGATGATATCACCACCGTCAACACCCCTTTGTCCTTTGTCTATGACATCTTTGGCAATCTCTCCTTTTCCTCCACCTATCACTTGCCCTCTATCCAGCTCTACCTGTCCCAAACCCTCCCCCACCTCAACCAGCTTATATTTCACCTCATTTCTATATTCCCTCAGTTCTGGTGAAGAGTCACACGGACTCAAAACGTTAACTGTGTTCCTCTCCGCAGATGCTGTCAGACCTGCTGAGTTTGTCCAGCTATTTTCGTTTTTGTTTCAGATTTCCAGCATCCGCAGTATTTTGCTTTTATCTTTAACCTGTATCCTTTTGTTGCTAACCCTCCTGACGTTCGAAACTGTTTCTCCTTGTCCGACCGGACCTGGGTGTCCTTGTCTGTGATTGGCTAAAAGCTAGCATACCGGTGCAGCAAGCAATTAGGAAGGCAGATAGCGTGTTAGCCTTCACCGCAAGAGGGTTTGAGTACAGGAGTAAAGATGTCTTGCTGCAGTTAAATAGAGACTTGGTGAGACCTCACCCGGAGTATTGTGCGCCGTTTTGGACTCCCTAACTAAGGAAGGATACACTTTCCATAGAGGGAATGCAACAGATGTTCACCAGATTAATCCCTGGGGATGGCGGGATTGTCTTATGAGGAGAGATTGAGGAGACTGGGTCTGTATTCCCGAGAGTTTCGAAGAATGAGGGGTGGCCTCTTTGAAACTTAGAAAATTCTCTCAGGGTGTGACAGGGGTAGACGTGGATAGGATGCTTACCTTGGCTGGTGAGTCTAGAACCAGAGGACATAGCCTCAGAATAAGGGGCTGGCCATTTCGGACTGAGATGAGGAGGAATTTCTTCACTCAGGAGGGTGGTGAATCTTTGGAATTCTCTACCCCAGAAGGCTGAGCATCATTGAGCATGTTCAAGAGAGAAATCGATCGATTTCGGGAGACCGATGACATCGAGGGACATGGAGATAGTGCGGGAAAGTGGCGTTGAGGTAGATGATCAGCCATGATCCAATCGAATGGTGGAGCAGGCTTGATGGGCTGAATGGCCTGTTCCTGTTCCTACGTTCGTGCTATCAAGGCTCCACATAAGTTTGACTAACTTGACTCAAACCCCTTCATCTCTCCGCTGAAAGGGGAACAGTCCAGCCCCCGCATTCTAACTGAAGCCCCTTGTCAGTGGTAGCCTTTCGGTAAACCCCCTCTGACCTTTCGCCCGAGCCATCACCGCCTTCCTGAATTGGGATGTCCAAGGCCGGACAATACTCCGACTGGGGCCCACCCCCCACCCCGTGGGTGCCTTATAGCCCGTGAGAGAGGGCAAAAGTATCAGCGTCCACACAGATTCCGTATGCATTCCCGTCTCTCTTTGAAAGACTCACAACTTTTCTCTCCTCACCTGCTGCGGTTCGGTTAGTAACACCCTGGCCCTTTTAGCACCCCAGAGTTGCAGGTCAAGACCCCCCCCGCTCCAAAGACGCGGACATCAAATGCCAGACCAGTGCTTTCCATTGCCGGCACTGAAGGACCATCGCCTGTTCGTTTCTCTCCTTCTGTTAGACCCACCGTGGGCAATTCACTCAGCTTTAGGCCGTAAGACGTGGGAGCAGAAGTAGGCCATTCGGCCCTTCCAGTCTGCTCCTCCGTTCAATGAGATCGTGGCTGATCTGACAACCCTCAGCTCCACTTTCCTGCCTTGTCCCCATCACCCTCGATTCCCTTACTGATTAAAAACTTGTCTGTCTCCGCCTCGAATATACTTAACGCCCCAGCCTCTTCAGCCCTGTGCGGTAAAGAATTCCACAGACTGACCACCCTCTGAGAGAAGAAATCCCTCCTCATCTCTGTATTAAATGGGCGACCCCTTACCCTGGTCCGAGACTCTCCCACTGAGATTCCTCCATTCCTCACAACGCACGTCCTCGCTTCCCCCTCTTCTATGCTCCTTCGTTCTTTATCCCTTTCTCACTTCTCCCACAATCCCTGTCTCCCATGGTTGAGGTAGCGGTGTAGGACTCCCCTGGCCTCAGTCCCCAATCCATCCCACCCCCCCGGGCACCAAAACCCCCTCCTCCCCCTTCGCTTTCTGGGGTTGCTGGCTGTTGCAGTCCTTCGCCTCCGCCAGTAGAGGGGAGTGTTGACCCACATAAGCCAAATTCTCTGACTTCAGAGCCAAGCAGAGTTAATAACTCCAGACAGTGGTGCATTACCTGTGCTGAGATCAGTGTACCGTGAGTCGAAGACTCAACGTGGGACTGGGTACTTGGTGCTTCAGCGAGGGGTTGTTGGGCATCCTGGCACCAGGACAAAGGCGAGCACTTCACCTGCGCCCGTGCGGGTGTTTATCTGCACAAGCAGGTATTCAGAGAGGATTCCTTACTCCCACTGCCACCACAGACAGGGGCTGTGGTGGATCAACCTCTGGCTTCTGGCTGCTGGTGCCCACAGTGACTCAGCGGCCAGTTCAGTGACCTGGGAGTCTGAAAGTCATGGGTTTGAGTCACACACTAGAGGCTTGAACACGAAATCTGGACTACTACAGCGCTGGGGGTGGGGGCTGCACTGTTGGAGGGTCAGTACTGAGGGAGTGCTGCACTGTCAGAGGGTCAGTACTGAGGGAGCGCTGCACTGTCAGAGGGTCAGTACTGAGGGAGTGCTGCACTGTCAGAGGGTCAGTACTGAGGGAGTGCTGCACTGTCAGAGGGTCAGTACTGAGGGAGTGCTGCACTGTCAGAGGGTCAGTGCTGAGGGAGTGCTGCACTGTCAGAGGGTCAGTACTGAGGGAGCGCTGCACTGTCAGAGGGTCAGTACTGAGGGAGTGCTGCACTGTCGGAGGGTCAGTACTGAGGGAATGCTGCACTGTCGGAGGGTCAGTACTGAGGGAGTGCTGCGCTGTCGGAGGGTCAGTACTGAGGGAGTGCTGCGCTGCCCAGAACTAGGGGGCACCATTTTAAAATCAGGGATCACGAGTTCGGACAGCGTCGAGGAGGGTTTTATTTTCTCTCTGAGGCCTGTGCGAATGTGGAACTCGCTGCCTCAGAAGGCGGTGGAGGTGGGGGGGGTCATTGAATACTTTTAGGGCGGAGCTAGAAAGATCCCTGTTAGGCAAGGGGATCAAAGGTTATCGGTGGGTTGCGGGGGAATGTGGAAATCGAAACACAAACAGATCAGCCAGGATCTTGTGGAACAGCAGAGCAGGCTCGAGGGGCCGAATGGCCTACTCCTGCTCCAAATTTCACCTGTTCATACGTATGAACAACTTGTTTTTGTATTAAAAAAGGTCAAACTCCCGCCTATTCTCTCGCTAGCTCCCTGAGACAACGAAGTTGAACACAAAGGCTGAGGCACGGTTTGAAAGGAAGAAAGAAAGCTTTATTATTATTGAGGTTTTTAAACAAGCGCAGTCCTGCTGTATTCACACTGAGGCCAGGCCAGTATCCCGATCTCGTCTGTATAGGTTACTTTCCCGCGCATTACTTACAGCACAGGGATCGGATCATTGAAGCCCAGAGCTGCCGCCGGAGTTTACACTCACGTTGAGTCTCCTCCCATCCCTATTCGCGGAGTCCTGGCACCAGGAGGGTGCCCATTCAGCCCATCGCGTCCAGTGCCGCCTCTCCATTGCTGCTGTCCCCCTCAGCTCCAATCGCTCCCCACCCCCCGCAAGGGCATTCCCATCGAGTGCCCCCTCAGTGCCCTTTTGCAAACATTAATTTTTGGCCGTTCATTCATGGCTTGTTGGGGCCAGGCGCTGGAGAACTGAGTGGCTCGATAGGCACTAAAAGGGGCCATTTTAAGGGTCTGGGCCCATTTCCCTCCCTAAGGGGCATTTGTGGGACCGATGGGGTTTTTTTTTACCACAATGGGTTTCACCGTGGCTTTTAATTCCAGATTTTTTTTAAAAATCGAGTTTAAAACCAATTTCGCCATCTGCTATGGTGGAGACTGGAACCCAGGTCCCCAGACAATTGTCCTGGGCGGAACTAGTCCGGTGACAATACCGCTACTCCACTACCTCCCCACACCACTACCGCCGTGGGGAGATGGTCAGTTATCCACTGCCTCTTCTTTCGCCAGCCTCAGTGGCAGCATGTCCCGGCCCTTCCCCCCACCATCAAAACCCTGGGCGTTGACCCGATGTAGCTGGGGGACCAGCACCACATGTAAAACAGCGCCCCCGGGTTCCAGTCCACCCACGGTCCTTCCTGTCAGGGTCTGTTGTATCATTGGCCCCACCGCAGTTCTGCCAATTCATTGCACACCAACACCCCCACCGACAACCCCACACCCAACCCCAAGCCCCCTGCCCTCCCCCACACCTCCCCCCACCAAAACTGGTTAATAGATCATTGGGCAAGCGCTGGTGCGGAGAAGGACAGCCAATTCCCCTCCCAACCTTCCTCTTGTTGAGCACTCAGACCTCCCCACCTCCCCCTTCCCTCCCTCCCTTTGATGTCCCGTACCCTTCACCCTGACCCTCACCACGGCCCACTCCTGCCCCACGGGCACCAACTCAAATAATTGAAGCCTTGGCCCAAATCTTTTAGGCGCCTTCGAAATGGCGGGTGCGAGAAGGAGCTAGCGCTGGGTTGGGGGGGTGTTGGGGGGGGTGGGGGTTGACGCAGCCAGGCCCTCACGTGCCACTGGCGTGCGACATGCGCCACCCATGCCGGACGGGTGCCATCCATGCGCGGGCAGCACATGCCACGGGTGTGCGACGCAGGTCACGGAGGCATTACATAGATACGTAGCCCTACCCTGTTTGTGAAGGGTCACAGCTGAAAAAGGAGGCATTCTGTTGAAGCTCTTCACCTTGAACTTATCAGGGTAAACCAACAGTGAATTTACACCGTTTATATTTATATTTTTACAATTTATCGAGTTGACCTGCCTGGTTTGAATTTGAAACAAAATCTTGGCGGTTAACAGTTAACATGCATTCTCCTTGGCAACACCTCTACCAATCAGAGTTCGCCTGCTGATCAATCCGCACTCTCTTCTCATGCGGTGTAAATTGTTGTTCGCTTTGCTGTTAGTTTATCCTGATGAGCGCAAGACGAAAAGCGTCGATCCTATGCCTCTCTTCTCAGCAACACTCAAGCTCCACACTAGCCAGGTGACTATGTGTGTCACGGGCTATGGAAGCAGGTGGGTAGGAGGGAGTTAGAATGCAGGCGAGCCCCGATCTAATTGATTTGTGGAACGGCCCCAAGGGGCTGAAGGGCCACCTCCAGGCCCCTTCCATCCCCGAGTCCGTATCTTCCCGTATCCCCGCGTCCTCCTGTCGCTAGGATCCGGTGTTCCCATGTCCCGCCATCGGTGCAGGGTGCATGTATTCTGCAAGTCTGGGGACAGAGCCACCAGAAGGGAGCCTGTGCGCTCACCGTCGCCAAACCTCCGCTTGCAAACGCCCGATGGCCGCCTCGCTGCCCGTGCACTGGCGCTAAAGCGGGCAGATGGGGAGCGGGCAGGGAAAACAGAGAGGAGAGGGCGCGGAGTCCTTATGGGAAAACTTTCCCCCCCGACCCCGGCCTAGGAATTCCTGACCCTCTTGTGTGGGTGGTGTGGGGTGGGGGGAGGTGGCGAGGTCGGGATTGGCAGCAGAGGGAAGGATTTGAAATGGGCGGCTTGCCCCCTCCCCCCTCCCCCCCACCTCGAGGTTGGAGGGCAGGGTCGGGGGGGTGCCTCATCCAGTCTGGAACCTCTGAGGACCATGTCACCCAATGGGGCTTACGCTCCACAGGGGACATTCCACTCGGGGCGGGGGCATCACAGTTTACCCCACCCCCCCACCCACCGCAGTCCACCCCGCCACACCCATCTTCGCCCCCACCCCCCCAACACCGACCACTCATAGATTCTACCTTCCACTAGCCCATGAACTGGAGTGGAGGGTTTCGGGTTGGGTGGGGGTGGGGGGTGGTGGTTGTATGGCACTGGTCATCCGCTTTCGCTTGTGAGCCCGGCTGCTGTTCGCCCTCCCCAGCAGCAGGGGGCACTGACCCCTAAACTTCAGAGGGTGCAGGAGCAGAGGGACCTGGTGGGTCGATGGGCGCAAATCGCCGAAGGTAGCAGGGCAGGTTGAGAAAGTGTTTAAAAAGGCTGGGGTGGGGACCTGGGCTTTATAATTGGAGGCAGAGAGCGCAGAAGTCATGGTGAACCTTTCCCAAGACCCCCGGTCCAGTCGTCACTGGAGTGCAGCGCCCAGTTTTGGGGAGCGCAGCTTCGAAAGGGTGTTAAGGCATGGGCGCCAGCGCAGGGAAGGCGGTGGCGTAGTGGTGATGTCACTGGGCTTGTAAACCAGAGGCTAAAATCACGGGGATGTGGGGTCAAATCCCGCGGCTGCTGACATTTCAATTCAGTCAATAAAATCTCTGGGGTATAAAGCAAGTTCTCCATAATGGTGACCACCAAGTTATCCCCTGAGGTGAAGGAAAGCTGCTCTCCTTCAACCTGCCCCCTCCTGCCATGTGACTCCAGACCCACAGTGATGTGGTTGACTCTTAACTGCCCCCGACACCCCCCAGTCAGGAGATGGTTGCGCAAGAAGATATTCAGTTGAAGGGGCAGGTTTGAGATGCTCAGCTGGTCTTGACAGTGATGCTCACATCCCACGAAAGGATGGACCAGAGCAGGGGTGGTGCATGGATTGGAGAAGCTGGATTGTCCTCCTCTTTGGAAGAAGATAAGTTGGAAGGAGGTGTTCAAAACCATAGAAGGAGGCCATTTGGACCCTTGAACCTGCTCTGCCACCTTGATGAGATCCAGGTTGATCTGACCGTGGCCTCAACTCTGACCTGTCTACCCCTGATAACCTTTGACTCCCTTGTACATCAAGAATCTGTCTAACTTGCCCTTAAAGATCTTCAATGATCCAGCCTCCACTGCAGGTGGTGGCTAAGGCATATGGGAGTACTTGCCTTTATTATAGAGTATAAAGAGCAGGGAGGTTATGTTGGAGCTGTATAAAACGCTAGTTAGGCCACAGCTGGAGTACTGCGTGCAGGTCTGGTCACCGCATTATAGGAAGGATGTGATTGCACTGGAGAGGGTGCAGAGGAGATTCACTAGGATGTGGCCCGGGCTGGAGCGCTTCAGCTCTGAAGAGAGGCTGGGGTTAGTTTTCCTTAGAGCAGAGATGGCTGAGGTGGGGACCTGATAGAGGTATACAAAATTATGAGGGTCATAGATAGGGTAGATAGAAAGAAACTTTTCCCCTTGGTGGAGGGATCAATAACCAGGGGGCATGGATTTAAGGTAAGGGGCAGGAGGTTTAGAGGGGATGTGAGGATTTTTTTTTCACCCAGAGGGTGGGGTGGGTAAGTGGAACTCACTGCTTGAGGGGGTGGTAGAGGCGGAAACTCTCACAACAATTAAGAAGTATTTAGATGAGCACTTGAAACGCCATAGCACACAGGGCTACGGACCGAGTGCTGGGAAATGGGATTAGAGTAGGTAGGTGATAGCATGGACACGATGGGCCGAAGGGCCTGTTTCTGTGCTGCATCACTCTATGACTCCATGCCCTCTGGCGGAGAGAATTCCACAGACGAATGACCCTCTGAGGGAAAAAAAATCATAATCCTCTTCTCTGCCTTAAATGGGAGACCCCTTATTTTTAAACTGCGTCTCCTATGTTGGGTAACATCCTTCCCCCTCAGGACCTGATACGTTTCAATAAGATCACCACTCATTCCCCTAAACTCCAACGGATACAAGTACAGCCTGTCCAACCTTTCCTCGTAAGATGCCCCCCTTCGACCCAGGGATAAGTCAAGTACACAGCGCTCTAGATGTGGTCTCACCAACGCCCTGTGCAACTTTAGCAATACTTCCCTACTTTTATACTCGATTCCCCTTGCAGTAACTGCTAACGTTCCATTTGCCTTCCTAATCACTTGCTGCACCTGCATACCAACTTTTTCTGTGGCCAGGACATACACCAGGACGCCCAGATCCCTCTGCACCGCCAAGTTCTGCAGCCTCTCTCTCTCTCTCTCCAAGTCTCTACTCTTCCCGCCAAAGTGAACACATTCACATTTTTCCCACCTTACAGCCCTGACTAAGTGTCGAGAGAGAGGGGCAGTCCCAATTGGTGGAAGGATGTAGAAACAGGGGGGCCCTGGTTCAAGGTGATTGGCGCGAGGACCAAGAGCAAGGTGAGGAAAGGCATTTGTACGCAACGAGTGGCTGGGGTCTGCTCCAAGGTGGTGGAGGCAGATCCGGTCGAGGCCTTCGGAGGGAATTGGATCATTACCCGAAGGGAAAAGATTGTTGCAGGGCCGTGAGGAAAGGGTGGCGGGCGAGATGAGCTGAGTTGCTCTTGCAGAGAGCTGGTACAGGCACAGTGGGCCGAATGGCCTCCCCCTATGCTGTAACCATTCCATGATTCCATCTGAGGTCAGTGGGCACAAACTTGCGAGTTTGGATCTTCTTGTGCCCCATCCCCACCCCCTCCCCACCACCCCTCCCTCCCCCACTCCCCACCACCCCACGCCCCTCTCACCAACCTAATCTGACTCGGCATTGCACTGAGCCAGCCTCGTACATTTAACAAAGCGCCTCCATTCTGCCCAATTAGCTCGTTCTGCTCCCCCACCCCAATTCCTGTAGCACCCTGGGACATAGACACACCTTATTACCCGCTCAAGATCAGGCCGTTTGGTAGCACAGAACTAGGGTTTTGCTGAGGATTGCACTCGTCAGGATAGACTCGCAAGAATAACAGATCTCAAAGCGAACAACAATTCATACCGCAGGGGAAGAGAGTGCTCACTGGTTGGCAAGCGGACTCTGATTGGCAGAGGCGTTCAAGATTCACAGCCACGCAGGCCCCACCCACAACGCCCGAGCCTAACCCAATCTGACCGCGCCCACAAAGCTAGACCCTGCCACCACCCACCCACACCCCCCACCCAACGAAACTGAC
Organism: Cetorhinus maximus; assembly: GCF_964194155.1. NCBI lineage: Eukaryota > Metazoa > Chordata > Chondrichthyes > Lamniformes > Cetorhinidae > Cetorhinus > Cetorhinus maximus. The sequence goes on along the minus strand of NC_135913.1, from coordinate 332,978 downwards.
CCCACCAGCACCCCCCCCACCACTCCCATCCCCCCACCCACCCACCCCAGGTCGATTTCTGCCAATTGTACAGCAAGGGATCAGGGAGGCAATCATTTCCCTGAGAGGAACACGGGCAGTTTTCAAACCTATTCACACAAAAATTTCGTTCAGAGGCTGACCAATGAAACGAGCAAAGAGGCGCGGCATCCTTTTCTACAGTCATTTTCCAGTGAACCCGACGACTGACAGATAGCAAACCGGGCAGTGCTATAAAAAAAAAACGTTTGGCCCTTTTTGCTGATATATATATATACATTTTCGGCTCTCCCAATGCCGCTCAAACCGAGTCACCCGTCTTCAGTGCGTCAGGGAACGCAGTTTAATGGAAGGAGGGGGAGAGAGGTAATTAAACGACTGCGTTCTGTCATGCTGCCCGCTTGCCTGGGCGCAGGGAAGATGTACGACTTTGCCAACGCTTTAGGGGCGTCGACTAGCGGAGTTCAATTTCCGGCGCAGTTTGTGGGCAACAAAATGGGAACTCCAGCCCAACGAGCCTTAATAGTCATTCGACCCAGGGGGTCGGGCAATGGTGGGGGGGGGGAGGGTCTGCCCATGTCCCTCGATGTCCAGGCTGCCTCCTTGCTCGTCGGCCCTCCCCGCATAACAGTCAACCCGAGCAGACCCCCCCAAGAGTGCGTTGAACTTCCAACAATGCTCCCTGCATCTGTAAAAAAAGAAAGGAAAGACGAGACCATGTTGGCCTGTTAAAGGGCGGATGTTCTCACTGCAGGTCCATTGCTGAATAAAAGAGATAGGTAGAAGCTTTTCGCCTTGCACTCATCAGGACACTTTACCAGAATACCAATAGGAGCAGAAAACAACAATTTACACTGCATGGGAAGAGAGTGCTGCTTGGTTGGCAAGTGGACCTTGATTGTTAAGGAATTAGAAACTTAGAAACCAGGAGCAGGAGTAGGCCATTCGGCCCTTCGAACCTGCTCCCCCATTCATCATGATCATGGCTGATCATCCAACTCAATAGCCTGCTCCCCGATTTCTCCCCATACCCTTTGATCCCTTTCACCCCAAGAGCTATATCCTTCTTGAAAACATACAATGTTTTGGCCTCAACTACTTTCTGTGGTAACGAATTCCACAGGCTCACCACTCTCTGGGTGAAGAAAGTTTTCCTCATCTCTGTCCTAAATGGTCTACCCCGTATCTTCATACTGTGACCCCTAGTTCTGAACTCCCCCACCATCGGGAACATCCTTCCTGCACCTATTCTATAGAATCTCGGAAGATTACCACCAATGCATCCATTATTTCCAGGGTCACTTCCTTAAGTACTCTGGGATGTAGTTTATCAGTCCCCGGGGATTTATCGGCCTTCAATCCCATCAATTTCCCCAGCACCATTTCCCTACTAATACTGATTTATTTCAGTTCCTCCCTCTCACTAAACCCTGTGTCCCCCAACATTTCTGGTATGTTATTTATATGCTCCTTTGTGAAGACAGAACCAAAGTATGTATTTAGTTGGTCAGCCATTTCTTTGTCCCCCATTATAAATTCCCTTGTTTCTGACTGCAAGGGACCTACATTTGTCTTCATCAATCTTTTTCTCTTCACATACCTATAGAAACTTTTACAGTCAGTTTTTATGTTGCCTGGAAGCTTACTCTCGCACTCTATTTTCCCCTTCTTAATCAATCCCTTGATCCTCCTTTGCTGAATTCTAAACTGCTCCCAAACCTCAGGTCTGTTGCTTTTTCTGGCCAATTTGTATGCCTCTTCCTTGGATCTAATACTATCTCTAATTTCCCTTGTAAGCCATGGTTTGGCCACCATTCCTGTTTTACTTTTGCGCCAGACAGGAATAAACAATTGTTGTAGTTCACCCATGCGCTCTTTGAATGTTTGCCATTGCCTATCCACCGTCATCTCTTTAAGTAACGTTTCCCAATCCATCATAGTTAACTCGCGCCTCATACCATCGTAGTTTCCTTTATTAAGATTCAGGACCCTAGTCTCAGAATCAACTACGTCACTCTCCATCTTGATGAAGAATTTTATCGTATTATGGTCGCTCATCCCCAAAGGGCCTCGCACAACTAGATTGCCAATTATTCCTTTCTCATTACACAATACCCAGTCTAGGATGGCCTGTTCTCTCGTTGGTTCCTCAACGTATTGGTCCAGAAAACCATCCCGTATACACTCCAGGAATTCTTCTTCTACGGTGTTGTTACTAATTTGATTTGCCCAATTTATATGCAGATTAAAGTCACTCATAATTACAGATGTTCCTCTATTACATGCGTCTCTAATTTCCTGTTTAATGCCATTCCCAACATTACCACTACAGTTTGCGGGTCTATATACAACCCTCACTAACGTTTTTTTGCCCCTTAGTGTTTCTCAGCTCTACTCATACAGATTCCACATCGTCGGAGCTAATGTACTTCCTCACCATGGAGATTGCACCAGTGATGGTGACTGGCAGTTATACTGTTGTTTCCCCCTTAGATTAGTATTCGTGCAAAGTGTCCTGATGAGTGCAAGATGAAAAGCCTCAACGTGTCTCTTTTTTTCAACAATACTCAAGCTCTGTACTACCAAATGACAATTTGTCTATTCCTCAGAATAATGGGGCTCACGGCATTAAGAATAATATTCAAAGGTTTATTTAGTTACAGTCGTTTGATAGTGCAGAACTTGAATATTGCTGAATGTCGCCAAAGCTTTATGTCTTGCACTCATCAGGACAAACACAAGAATGCCAAATTTCAAACGATCGGAACAATTTACACTACAGGAGAACAGGATGCTGATTGGTTAGCAAGTCGGCTCTGATTGGCCGAGTTGTTGCCATGGAGAAAGGGGGACTCCCCAAGCTCCCCGGCAATTCAATAAAGACACAAGGCGTGAACATGTTCCTTTTTATTGCAGAGAATAGGTCCCTGTGTGTGGATGCAAGTTGCTTTGAGCAAGCATAAATGAGCCATGTTACAACCTCGGCTGATATTCCTAAATTGGTTGTTAGTGCCGCTATTGGCACCCGTTTCTCCTGTGGCATAAATTGTTGCGATTGCGTGAACTTTGGCATTCTTGCATTTGTCCCGATGAGTGCAAGATGAAAAGCTTCAGTAACACATTCCTCTTTTTAGCAATATTCATTTATTTACATTTTCATTCTACCATGGGACACTTGGTGGTGCTGGCTAGAGCAGCATTTGTAGCCCACCCCTAGCTGCCCCTTCAGAAGGTGGTGGTGCTGAGCTGCCTTCTTGAACCGCTGCAGTCCCTGTGGTGTAGGTACACCCACAGTGCTGTTAGGGAGGGAGTTCCAGGGTTTTGACCCAGCGACAGTGAAGGAACGGCCGATACATTTCCAAGTCAGGATGGTGAGTGACTGGGAGGGGAACTTCCGGGTGGTGGTGTTCCCATCTATCTGCTGCCCTTGTCCTTCTAGATGGTAGTGGTCGTGGGTTTGGAAGGTGCTGTTGAAGGAGTCTTGTTGAATTCCTGCTGCGCATCTTGTAGATGGTACACACACTGCTGCTACTGTGCGTCGGTGGTGGAGGGAGTGAATGTTTGTGGATGTGGTGCCAATCAAGCAGGGCTGCTTTGTCCTGGATGGTGTCCAGCTTCTTGAGTGTTGTGGGAGCTGCACTCACCCAGGCAAGTGGGGAGTATTCCATCACACTCCTGACTTGTGCCTTGTAGATGGTGGACAGGCTTTGGGGAGTCAGGGGGTGAGATACTCACTGCAGGATTCCCAGCCTCTGACCTGCTCTTGTAGCCACAGTATTTATATGGCTAGTCCAGTTCAGTTTCTGGTCAATGGTAACACCCAGGATGTTGATAGCGGGGGGATTCAGTGATGGTAATGCATTGAATGTCAAGAGGCGATGGTTAGATTCTCTCTTGTTGGAGATGGTCATTGCCTGGCACTTGTGTGGCGTGAATGTTAAAAAAACCATGTGGGATGACTGGCTCTGTAAATAGTACAAAAGCAAGGAAATTATGCTAAAACTGTACGAAGCACTGGTTTGACCCAATCTGTAGGATTGTGTCCAAACCTGGGCCCCACAATTTAGGGGAGGATGTCAAGGCTTCGTAGAGGCCGCAGAGGAGATTGACCAGAAGCGTCCCGAGGATGAGGGACTTCAGTTCGTGCGGAGAGACTAGAGAAGCTGGGATTGTTCTCCTTGGACCAGAGAAGGTAAAGGGAAGATTAGATAGAGGTGTTCAAAACCATGAAGGTTTCCGATAGGGTAAATAGGGAGAAACTGTTTCTAGTGGCAGGAGGGCCGGGAACCAGAGGGACACAGGTTTAAAGGTTGGGGGGATCTGATTGAAACTTACAGAATACTGAAAGGCCTGGATAGAGTGGATGTGGGGAAGATGTTTCCATTAGTAGGAGAGACTAGGACCTGAGGACACAGCCTCAGACTAAAGGGAAGACCTTTTAAGACAGAGATGAGGAGAAACTTCTTTAGCCAGAGAGTGGTGAATCTATGGAATTCATTGCCACAGAAGGCTGTGGAGGCCAGGTCATTGAGTGTATTTAAGACGGAGATAGATAGGTTCTTGATTGGTAAGGGGATCAAAGGTTATGGGGAGAAGGCGGGAGAATGGGGTTGAGAAACTTATCAGCCATGATTGAATGGCGGAGCAGACTTGTTGGGCCGAATGGCCTAATTTCTGCTCCTATGTCTTATGGTCTTATGTCTTATGGTCTTAAAGCAGTTGACCAAGGGAAAAATTAAATCAGAGGGGAGATGAGGTTTAATTATATTTGTACAGTGAGTCGTTGTGATCTGGAAGGCGCTGCCTGAAAGGTTGGTGGAAGCAGAATATACTCAAAAAGGGAACTGGGTAAGTATTTGCGGGGGGATGAGGGGGAGGAGAAATTTGCATGGCTATGGGGGAAAAGCAGCAGGGGAGTGGGGTTAATTGGATAGGATCTTGCAAACAGCCAGCACAGGGGATCTTGCAAAGGGCCAGCACAGGCAGGATGGGCCACATGGACTCTGTCGGGGAAGTGTCATTCTCTGTTTAAGGCCTTCTGGCAATCTGTTAGGGCGTTGCTTACCCTCGCCACTGGCTGTATCACTTGTCAGTCGGTCACCTCTCAAAGTGACCTTCACATGCAGTGCGTTATGGCCAATTAATATAACCCTTTCCTTTTGCCTCCATCTTTGTAGGTGACCAAAAGGCCAGAGGGAACTAATTCAATCAACCCAGCGGTAATGGGGGTGGGGAGCTGAAGGTGAAGGGGGGGATTCCCTCGAAGATTAGGGTTCAAGGGTTTTGACAGCGGGCTGTGGGAGGAGATTAACTAGATGGATATGTTCCGTGACAGGGGGTGGAGTGAACGTTGGAACGTGGAACTGAGGTCATCGTCATGACCTTTCCCCTTTACCCTCCGCTTTTACAGCACCTCACTGACCAGGTCTCTGGATACTCACTCCGCCTGAGGGTGCTACAATCGCTGGGCGTTTGTGTCGAAGAAGTCATAGTCACTTTCTGAGGAGTTGTCTCGCACGATTACTGGGAGGTTAGCTCTCCGCTCCAAAGCTGTTGAAAACAAGGACATTGATCGGTGAGCTGGGAGCAGTAAGAACATAATGGTGGAAGACATTCTGATCCATACCCTCCTTATCTCTGTAACCTCCTCCAGCCCCTGCAACCTGCCCTATCTCTGTAACCTCCTCCAGCGCCTATAACCCTCCCTACCTCTGTAATCCCCTCCAGCCCCTACAACCCTCCCTATCTCTGTAACCCCCTCCAGCCCCTACAACCCTCCCTATCTCTGTAACCTCCTCCAGCCCCTACAACCCTCCCTATCTCTGTAACCTCCTAAAGCCCCCACAACCCTCCCTATCTCTGTAACCTCCTCCAGCCCCTAACAACCCTCCCTATCTCTGTAACCTCCTCCAGCCCCTACAACCCTCCCTATCTCTGTAACCTCCTAAAGCCCCCACAACCCTCCCTATCTCTGTAATCCCCTCCAGCCCCTACAACCCTCCCTATCTCTGTAACCCCCTCCAGCCCCTACAACCCTCCCTATCTCTGTAACCTCCTCCAGCCCCTAACAACCATCCCTATCTCTGTAACCTCCTCTAGCCCCTACAACCCTTCCTATCTCTGTAACCTCCTCCAGCCCCTACAACCCTCCCTATCATTGTAATCCCCTCCAGCCCCTACAATCCCCCCACCTCTGTCACCTCCTCCAGCCCCTACAACCCTCCCTATCTCTGTAACCTCCTCCAGCCCCTACAACCCACCCTATCTCTGTAACCTCCTCCAGCCCCTACAACCCTCCCTATCTCTGTAATCCCTTCCAACCCCTACAATCCCCCCTATCTCTGTAACCCCCTCCAGCCCCTACAACCCTCCCTATCTCTGTAATCTCCTCCAGTCCCTACAACCCTCCCTATCTCTGTAATCCCCTCCAGCCCCTACAATCCTCCCTATCTCTGTAACCCCCTCCAGCCCCTACAACCCTCCCTATCTCTGTAACCTCCTCCAGCCCCTAACAACCCTCCCTATCTCTGTAACCTCCTCCAGCCCCTACAACCCGCCCTATCTCTGTAACCTCCTCCAGCCCCTACAACCCTCCCTATCTCTGTAACCTCCTCGAGCTCCTACAACTCTCCCTATCCCTGTAACTCCTCCAGCCCCTGCAACTATCCATATCTCTGTAACCTCCTCTAGCCCCTACAACCCTTCCTATCTCTGTAACCTCCTCCAGCCCCTACAACCCTCCCTATCTCTGTAACCTCCTCCAGCCCCTACAACCCTCCCTAACTCTGTAACCTCCTCCAGCCCCTACAACCCTCCCTATCTCTGTAACCTCCTCCAGCCCCTACAACCCTCCCTATCACTGTAATCCCCTCCAGCCCCTACAATCCCCCCACCTCTGTCACCTCCTCCGGCCCCTACAACCCTCCCTATCTCCATAACCTCCTAACAACCCTCCCTATCTCTGTAACCTCTCCAGCCCCTACAACCCTCTATATCTCTGTAACCTCCTCCCGCCCCTACAACCCTCCCTATCTCTGTAACTTTCTCCAGCCCCTACAACCCTCCCTATCTCCATAACCTCCTAACAACCCTCCCTATCTCTGTAACCTCTCCAGCCCCTACAACCCTCTCTATCTCTGTAACCTCCTCCAGCCCCTAAAACCCTCCCTATCTCTGTAACCTCCTCCAGCCCCTACAACCCTCCCTATCTCTGTAACCTCCTCCAGCCCCTACAACCCTCCCTATCTCTGTAACCTCCTCCAGCCCCTACAACCCTCCCTAACTCTGTAACCTCCTCCAGCCCCTACAACCCTCCCTATCTCTGTAAACTCCTCCAGCCCCTACAACCCTCCCTATCTCTGTAACCTCCTCCAGCCCCTACAACCCTCCCTATCTCTGTAACTTCCTCCAGCCCCTACAACCCTCCCTATCTCTGTAACCTCCTCCAAGCCCCCACAACCCTCCCTGACTACGACTATGTCAGGCTGTTGCTTGACTGGTCTGTGAGACTAGCTCTCCCAATTTTGTCACAAGCCTCCCCCGCCCCCCCACCGATGTTAGCAAGGACGGCATTGTGGGGTCGACAGGGCTGAGCGAGTTTGCCGTTGCCGCGTCGGTGTCAAAGTCGATGCCGAGTGGTCTGTACGGTTTCATTAACAACTTGACACATCCCAAGGGCTTGCTCGGCCCTTTCAGAGGGCTTTTAAGAGTCAACCACATGGCTGTGACTCCAGATTTCCACAGCATAAGGGGCATTTGTGAACCAGGTGGGTTTTTAATGACAGTCAACAATGGTTTCATGGTCATCGTTAGAGATTTGATTCTAGGTTTTTATCGAATACAAATTCCACCATCTGCCATTCTGGGATTGGAGCGCAGGTTCTCCAGAGCATTCCCGTGGGTCTCTGGATTAATAGCCCATTGACAACATCACTGAGCCACCACCTCTCCTGAATGTGAGCTCGAAAGGTACAACAGAGGAATTGTTCTCTGCCAAGAGAATACAACATGGAGCAGCAAACAGGTCTTTGAGGTGATGTACGCCACCCATCATCAGGCTTTCTCTCTCCTGAAGAGGGATGCCTACATCGACCAGGATCTCCTCCAGACGGCGGAGAATGTCAAGACTACCAGTGTCGCTGAAAATAAAACTTTTTTTTGTCGCATGTGGCGCATCTGTGTGTACTGGAAGCTACATATATTAATGCACGGGGCCCTGTTCTTTGCAGATGAGAAAGAACCTGTATGCACATTGCGCCTGTTTCAGCTAAACAAAATCAGTGACAACCATTGGCTGGTTCATTTCCTAGCACAATGGCTTGACCAATCAGAGTCAAACCGCTTGGTTTAAATCTTAAACAATACTTGGCAGTTAACTGTCAGTCGCCATCAACTTGTGCATCCTCCATGGCAATGCCTCTACCAATCAGGGTCCACTTGCCAACCAATCAGCACTCTCTTCTCATACAATATAAACATGTTGTTTCCCCTGACATTTGGCATTTTCTTGCAATTTGTCCTGGAGAACGCAAGATGAGAAACTTTGACAAAAGAAAATGTCTATTTTTTTCAGCAATACTCAAGTTCTGTACCACCAAACAACCACCGCTGTCGTCAGCCAGCCAGAACAACACGGCCCCGAGTCCTCAAGAACTAAAGAGCATTCAGGCTTGGATTTCACCTTCGATCTCTCCTCTCTTTGCAGGGCAGATTTGTCCATCATCATTCCAGGTTCCGGAAAGCCCCCAGTGATCAGACCCAACCTCCCCCCTCCTCTACGAGGTTAGCACGGCACCTCTGGTGGAAGCAGTGCCAGAGAGGGATCGGCAGTCTGAGAAGCCTCTACCGCCAACCGTGATGATGGTACAGCTGGTCGACATAGCAACCACTGTGCACACGCTGCAACTTCCAGCCAGCGTGCCGCAACCACAAGAGGTAGCAGTCTCACACCATCGACAACAAAAAGGGGTGAGAGTACCACTAAACATGCTTCTCACCACAGCAACGCTCTTCCTCAGCCTCAGAGGGCTTCAAAATGGCAGAAAGAAGGGAAAGCAGCACCAAGGAGATGAGTGCCATGTTCGTCCTATAAAGAGAAATATAATTTGTTCCAATATTACTGTGAAGCAGGCTTGTGGGGGCTGTGTGTATGTGTGTGTGTGTGTGTGTGTGTGTGTGTGTGACTAATTTAATTAAACTAAAGACATTCAGACTGCAAGGTTTAAATCATCGAAGGGTTAGGGGTAAAAGCAGGCATTTTGAAGTGGCCATGAGAAAGCTAAGATGGGATACAAGTGGACACAGCGTGAATAGGAATTTGCATTAGGAGACAAGTGAAGAGTTGAATTTTTGGTTGTTGAATTTCAAAGAGAAATAAAAGGAAGTTTTACAACTGGCAAAGATCGTAAATGAATAAAGCAAAGTTATTAAGCTTATTTTTCCTGAATGTAGAGGCCGTGAAGACAACATGAAAGATTTTTTATATTCTGGGAAAGGTAGCTTCCAAAGAAAGTTAAGAACAATGGATTTAAGATGAAAGAGTAAAAAACCTATTTAAAGAAATACTAAAAGTTGTATGAGAGATATGGCCACGTGGTATCTTGAAGAGTGTGTTGTGCAAGAGCAGACCTGTGAAGTAAGCAGCCTCTAGTCACCCCAGAGAAGTGTTTGTTTGTTCGAGAAAGCAAGATTTTGACACAAGCCTTGAATTTGCATTGTTGAGTGAGAAGGAGAGAGAAGCCTGTGAAATACCTCCCTTATAGCAACAATGGGTGCCTTGCAGTAATATTACTGGATTTTTAAAATAGATTAAGAATCTGTAGGGACTGTTGCCTGGAAAAAGGTGTTTATTTGTGAGCCGAGCTAATTAGAAATCTTTTGGGAAATGTTGTAAGTCTAAATTTAACTGTGTAACGGGAAATGTTGTAAGTCTAAATTTAACTGCGTCACTGTAATTTTGTGTGTTTAGGTTTTCTTTTCTTTTGTGAATAAATGTTTTAATTTAATATTTAAAATCTCCAAAAGTGGAAGTGGAATCTTTACTTCTGATGTCAGCACATGTACCTTCTCGTAATAAATACAAATTGCAAAACCATTGTGATAGCTTGGCCAAGTTTCCCTTTGGGATTCGGTCAAGCTGGCAAGTATCACCTGCCATATCATAACAGTCCACCCTGCAAGAAACAGTCGAGGACAACAGCAACCATGGACTGACGTAACAGGCAAATGGACCAGACGTGGTTCCACAAGAAACACTGGAAGAAACAGATGAGAGGACATTCAAGTGCCAGTCCAACCTCCAAGCCAACAGGAAGAACTGGAAACAACAGGGCCTGCTGCTCCTCTGACAGAACGGCAAATGAGATGTGGTCGGGTCATAAGGCCTCCAGACCACCTTGAACCTCTAACTTCAAGGACTTGAAAGGTGGGGGGGTGGGTAGGGAAATGTTTTTATTGCCTATGCTTGTAATAGCAATAATGTTGGAATAGCATTAAGGTTGTTACAATAAGGTAAATGCAGAACACTAACAACAAGACGAGATTTGATGTATATTAATGTAACTCTATATGCATGGGATAAATTCTTGGTGGGGGGAGGTGTAGTATAAGGGTCTGGTAAGTACAGGGTTAATGTAAGACTGAGTACTGTACCGTCCACACAGCGACGTAAGAAGGCACGTGAGCCAGAGCTAGAGTCAGTTTGGTGTTGTCCAGAGAAGCGCTAAGATTTAGGCTTGGAGGTATCTCCTTGCCTGTACCCTTCACTGTATATACGTATATAGTGACAAGTAGTTAATAAAGGCTTGCTGTGAACATACAGAAGAGTCCGAAGACTTCCTTAACAGACACATTCTGTATCCAACACCATTACAACACACACTGTCTGCCACATTTAGAACACGAGAGCATAAGAACTAGGAGCAGGAGTAGGCAATTTAGCCCCTCGAGCCTGCCCCGCCACTCATTACGATCATGGCTGATCTCATTTCGGCCTCAACTCCAATTTCCCGCCCTCTCCCCATAACCTTTCAACCCGTTACTGATTAAAAATCTGTCTATCTCCTCCTTAAATTTATTCAGCGTCTCGGCATCCACTGCGCTCTGAGGTAGTGAGTTCCACAGATTCAAGACCCTTTGAGAAAAGTAATTCCTCCTCATCTCTGATTTAAATCTACCACCCCTTAGCCTAAAACTATGACCTCTCATTCTAGAATGCCCCACAAGGGGAAACATCCGCTCCACGTCTACTTTGTCTATCCCCTTTAGCATCTTATATACCTCAATTAGATCTCCCCTCATCCTTCTAAACTCTAGTGAGACTAGGCCTATAATGCTCAATCTCTCCTCATAAGACAAGCCCCACGTCTCTGGAATCAATCTAGTGAACCTCCTCTGAACCGCCTCCAATGCAACTACATCCTTCCTCAAGTAAGGGGACCAAAACTGTGCCCAGAACTCCAGGTGCGGTCTCACCAATGCCTTGTACAGTTGCAACAAAACTTCCCTATTTTTATACTCTATTCCTTTAGCAATAAATGCCAAAATTCCATTTGCCTTCCTCATTACCTGTACCTGCATACTAGCTTTCAGCGATTCATGCATGAGGACACCCAGATCCCTCTGCGCTGAAGCGCTCCGAAGTTTCTCTCCACTTAAATAACGTCGCCTTTTTATTCTTCCGACCAAAATGGATAACCTCACGCTTATCCACGTTAAACTCCGTCGGCCAAGTTTTGGCCCAAACGCATATACGACATGACAGAAGTGAGCACATTTCAAAATGTGGCCCCCATTGGGTTGTCAAGCGCTTTTGGGACATTGGTAAAAAGGCAATGCAGAAACGAAAGCCTTCTCTTATTCCCACCTCCATCTTCTTACCTGGGTAAGCAGAGAAAGAGTCCTTCTGTGGCGTTCCTGCGTAGAGGTTGCCGTCCGCACTCTGGGTGGAGACCGGTCTGAGATTGGCGTTGTTATTACAGTGGAATGACACTGGCAAAATAACGTTAAAGAAGAGACCGTTAAACACCGGCCTTCACTTCTGGGGACAGCGGGGGGAGGGGGGAGGTCAACTCCAGTGGGGGGGCAGAGGGGCTGAAGGGCTCCTCTCTCTTTAATCGCCTCAAAGAGGGGTCAGTCAATTAAGGCGTGGACTTTTCACCCTTTAGGACCTGATATTTTCTCCCTGCCGCTCGTAACAGTCGATGCGAAATGCGTTTTCCTGTCTCGGGCCGATTACAAGAGATCTGTCTCCCTTTCAGGGTCGATTAGAAGCCCCATTCTGAAACGCCCCCAGGTGGGTCAATGGGAGAACTGCAAGGTGGCTCACTGTGTCCGTACTCCCCTTTGTCTCTGAGCGTGAAGGTTGTGGGTTGAAACCCCACTTTGAGAGGCTGGAACCACATAATCGAGGTCAACGTTTTGAGTGCAGTGCTGAGGGAGTGCTGCACTGTCGGAGGGTCAGACCTGAGGGAGTGCTGCACTGTCGGAGGGTCAGTACTGAGGGAGTGCTGCACTGTCGGAGGGTCAGTACTGAGGGAGTGCTGCACTGTCGGAGGGTCAGTGCTGAGGGAGTGCTGCACTGTCGGAGGGTCAGTGCTGAGGGATTGCTGCACTGTCAGAGGGTCAGTACTGAGGGAGTGCTGCACTGTCAGACTGTCAGTACTGAGGCAGCGCTGCACGGTCAGAGGGCCACTACTGAGGGAGTGCTGCACTGTCGGAGGGTCAGTACTGAGGGAGTTCTGCACTGTCGGAGGGTCAGTGCTGATGGAGTGCTGCACTGTCGGACGATCAGTACTGATGGAGTGCTGCACTGTTGGACTGTCAATGCTGAGGGAGTGCTGCACTGTGGGAGGGTGAGTACTGAGGGAGTGCTGCACTGTTGGAGGGTCAGTACTCAGGGAGTGCTGCACTGTTGGAGGGTCACTGCTGAGAGAGTGCTGTACTGTGGGATGGTCATTACTG
>NC_135913.1:22500-317500 GCF_964194155.1 Cetorhinus maximus | reverse complement strand
GTCTGTGGGAGCAACCAGAGGGGCAAGAGCAGGTCAGTGGGAGGCGGTGGGGAGGCCGGTCAGTGCCTCAAGCCTGACGCCCCTCCAGGGAATCCTTTCGACCTCCCCCCACCCCCACCACCACCCCCACAACCACCCCCCAACCACCCCGCCGACCCCCGCCCACCAAAACCTCCCGCTCGCCCGTTCTCAGGCATCAGGTGAACTCAGAGGAGATGGAGTCCGATGGGGAGACTGGGTTGGTGACGGGGGGGGCGGGGAGGGGGGTGGGGGGTTTGGTGGGAGGGGGTGGTAGTGGGGGGGGGTGGGGGGGGCGGTGGGGGGGTGGTGAGGGGAGGGAGGGGGTTGCGGGTGGGGTCAATGGGTCAGACTCTGACCTTTCACCCTCTGCAAAACGGGCAAGCTGCCTGACGTGATATGGGCAGGAGGGGTTTCGCCGTGGGAGGGGGGGCACTTTGTTTAAAGCAGGCGGAGGGCGGAGGGCGAGGCAGACTTGACAGCCGCTAAGCCGGTTCCACTGCAGGTCAGAGGAGGCGTAAGAGGCTGAAAGCCCGCGGAAGCAGGGGGGCGGGGGAAGAGCTAACCTTGACACGAGGCGCTGCACAGAACAGCAGGCGTACAGAACATGACAAAGACACTGTGGCCATATTCAGCCCACACAGTTAACCCCATCATGGATACAAAAGAGTTTCTGGGTGAATTTAACCTAACGTCGCTCGGGTTTGTTTAACCAGTCAAGACGAACTGCCTGTGGCCTCTTTGGGATGTCCTGGATCAGTCAGTACACGGCACACATCGGGGTGGCCCTACATTACCTTACTGACTGACTCAATAAGACCTACTAACCTAAGATGTCTCTCAGTCCTTAATCCTGTATTGTGGGTAAATTATACGTTCCTAACATGCCCTACAGAAGGGCAGAGGAGACCTATAAAAGCATTATATAACACTTTTATAAGGGCGTTGGAAATATATGATAACACCCTATATTACTTCAATAAGCGCAATAGGGATAGCTGACAGTGTCCTATCATAATGCCACTATAGGGATAGGTAGCAAAATGCCACAATACCCTACATATACATATACCACAGGTAAGGATGGTAGGGAGACACATACCCCATATAAGGGAAATAGGGATACATATAATAACCAACATAAGTGCAATAGGGATACATATAAACCCCACATAAGTGTAATAGGGAGGCCCATACCCCACATAAGGTATTAGGAATACATGTAATACCCCAGATAAGGGTAACAGGGATACATATACCACAGGTAAGGATGATAGGACATAAGGGAATAGGGATACATATAATACCCCAGATAAGGGTAAAAGGGAGACATATAATACACCACATGAGGGTAATAGAGATAGATGGCAAAATGCTACAGTACCGCACATAAGTGTAATAGGGAGACCTATACCCCACATAAGGTATTAGGAATACATGTAATACCCCAGATAAGGGTAAAAGGGAGACATAAACCTCACATAAGGTAATAGGGAAACATATAATACACCAGTGAAGGGTAACAGGGATAGATATGCCCCACATAAGGCACAGTGGGGAGACTTATACCCCTCATAATGGTAATAGGGATAAATATGCCCTATGTAAGGGTAATAGGGAGACATATAATACCCCTCGTAATGGTAATATGGATACATATACCCCACATAAGGACAATAGGGAGACATATACCCCATATAAGAGTAATAGGGATACATATAATACCCCAGATAAGGTTAATGGGGGTAAATATACCCCTCATAAGGGTAATATGGAAACAAGTAATACCCCACATAAGGCTAATAGGGTTACATATAACACCCCACATGAGGGTAATAGCAATACATATAATACTCCAAATAAGGGTAATTGGAATACATATACCCCACATAAGGGTAATGGGGCGATATGACAATATCTTATAGTACTTCATGTAAGGGCAATGAGAAGATATCATAATGCGTCCAGTTCAGGAAAATGGAAATCTCTGGCAATGTCCTGTAATAAGAAATAAGAACAAAGCAAATAGGAGATGGAATAGGCCATTCAGCCCCTCGAGCCTCCTCTGCTATTCCATAAGATGGTCACTGACCTTTTACCTTAACTCTACCTTTCCACGCTATTCCTGTACCCCTTAAGTCCCTCAGTGTCCAAAAAAAAGAAACCAATATCTGTCCTGCACATACTCAACTTCTGAGCATCCACAGCTCCCCGGGTGGGACAGAATTCCAAAGGCTCACCACCCTCTGAGTGGAGAAATTTTCCCTCATCACGGGTCAGGAATGGGCGACCCCCTTATTCGAGACTGTGTTCCCACCCATCTCCCCCCCCCGCCCCCACAACCTCATTCTAGACTGACCAGCCGTGGAGGGAGGGGGGGAACAGCCTCTGAGCATCTACCTTGTCAACCCCCTCCAAGAATCCTTAAAGCATTAATTGGTTGAAGAGTTAGACGGGAGATGAGGAAACATGTTTTCACCCACAGGGTGGTAGGGACCTGGAATTGACCTCCTGAAAATGTGGGTAGAGGCAGAAAACCCCCTGCCACATTTAGAAAGGACTTGGGTCATCCACTGACAGAGCGGGTGACCTGCAGGGCTTTGTGCCTAGTACAGGGAGGCATGATAGCTCTTCGTCAAGCACCATGGGATGGATCGCCTCCACCTTGCGTTGTAAATTAGCAATTATTTCTGGGAACTCTGCACCCTTCAACGAGATCACTTCTCATACCTTCTAAGCTCCTCGGAATGCCGCCTCAGCTTACGCAGCCTCTCCTCACCGAGCTATCCCCTCGCCCGAGGGATTGCCTGGGATCTATGGCGCAGGAAAGGCCACTCGGCCCAACCAGTCCGTGCTGAGGTTCATGCTCCACTTAAGTCTCCTCATCCAAATCTACCGTCGTGGCCCTCTATTCCCTTCTCCCTCATGCGCTAGTCTAGCTTTCCCTTAAATGTCTCGACACTATTCACCTCAGCCGCTCCCTCTGGCTGCGAGCTCTCTGGGTAGAGAAGTTTCTCCCGTTGGGTTTCTTGTTGACTTGTGTCTGTTATCGGTGGTCTCTCATTCTGCTCTTCCTGACAGGAGGGGGGCATTCTCTCTCTGCGTCCACTCTCTATCCAACCCTTTCCCAATCTTAAAGACCTCCATTAGGTCAACCCCCCTCCAGCCTCTTTCGTTCAAGAGAGGAAACCCCGCCTCACAATTGTTTCCTGATACGCATGGCCACACATTTCGGGTATCATCCTTGTAAATCTTCACTACCCCTTCTCCAGTGCCTTTATATCTTTTCAATACGATGACCAGAGCTGCCCACCATACTCTACGTGTGGTCTAATCAAGATTTGATGTAGGTTTACCATAAATTCCTCACTTATTTTGATTCTATCCCTTTACAAGTGTAGCCTAGTACTTGGTTTAATTTGTGATCGCTTTGCTAAACTGTGTCTCAAATTTTAGTGTTTGATTTATTTGTACTGCGAGATGTCCTTGTTCCTCTCCCCAACCTGGACTCGCGCCTTCTAAGTAATAAATGGCCTCCCCATTCTCCAAGCCTTGTTCAGCTTCATTGCACCCCCTCCAATGCTAACAATGCACCAGATAAGGTCAGTAAGGATATATAGCAATATCTTATAATAACTTAATTACACACCCAGGGCAGGTACAGCACAGGGTTAGATACAGAGTAAAGCTCCCTCTACACTGTCCCCATCAAACACTCCCAGGGCAGGTACAGCACGGGGTTAGATACAGAGTAAAGCTTCCTCTACACTGTCCCCATCAAACACTCCCAGGACAGGTACAGCATGGGGTTAGATACAGAGTAAAGCTCCCTCTTATAAGGACAATATTCCAGACACACCCAACATCCTTGACCGGAAACGAAAGGCTGGAATGCAAACATGAAAAGTTGTCTGATACTCTACCTGGACAAGTGATGTTCATTTGCTTCATCGAGGCCCGTACTTCCTTACAATCCCAGAGATTTGTTTGATGAATCATCGTTTTAATACCCAGGCTGTGACACTTGACACAGGTTGTCTCGCCAGTCCTGTTCTTCCCTCTCGTTCCCGGCACATTCCACCGGGTCTCAGGTCCGCTGCACTGCAGCTGTGAGCACACCAATTCCCGGTGCCGAATATCCCACTCACTCAAACACACCGGCATCCAGGAACCCCGGTGAAAAACCTCCATTCTGCCGTCGCACTGGCTACGTCCATCTACCAATCTGAATACAGCCCCCTCGCCCTCTGTAAAGAAAGCCATGTCCATCAATCATCATTGTGAGCAACAGCCCCCATCAAACACTCCCAGGACAGGTACAGCACGGGGTTAAATACAGAGTAAAGCTCCCTCTACACTGTCCCCATCAAACACTCCCAGGACAGGTACAGCACGGGGTTAGATACAGAGTAAATCTCCCTCTACACTGTCCCCATCAAACACTCCCAGGACAGGTACAGCACGGGGTTAGATACAGAGTAAATCTCCCTCTACACTGTCCCCATCAAACACTCCCAGGACAGGTACAGCACGGGGTTAGATACAGAGTAAAGCTCCCCCTACACTGCCCCCATCAAACACTCCCAGGACAGGTACAGCACGGGGTTAGATACAGAGTAAATCTCCATCTACACTGTCCCCATCAAACACTCCCAGGACATGGACATCACGGGGTTAGATACAGAGTAAAGCTCCCTCTACACTGTCTCCATCAAACACTCCCAGGACATGGATATCACGGGGTTAGATACAGAGTAAATCTCCCTCTACACTGTCCCCGTCAAACACTCCCAGGACAGGTACAGCACGGGGGTTAGATACAGAGTAAAGCTCCCTCTACACTGTCCCTGTCAAACACTCCCAGGACAGGTACAGCACGGGGTTAGATACAGAGTAAAGCTCCCTCTACAATGTCCCCATCCAACACTCCCAGGACAGGTACAGCACAGGGTTAGATACAGAGTAAAGCTCCCTCTACACTGTCCCCATCAAACACTCCCAAGACAGATACAGCACGGGGTTAGATACAGAGTAAAACTCCCTACAGTTCTTCATCCCGGGAATCACTCATATGAATCTCCTCTGTACTGTCTCCAACGCCTTCACACCCTTCCTCAAGTATGGCGCCCAGAACTGGATGCAGTACTCCAGGTGAGGTCTAACTAGTGTCTTAAACAATTTCCACATGACCTCCTGACTCTTGTACTCAATGCCCCTATTAATAAAGCCTAAGATTCTGTTTGCTTTATTAACTGCTCTCTCAACATGCCCTGCCATCTTCAATGACCTCTGCATATATGTACGTATACATCAAGGTCTTTCTGTTCCTGCACCTCCTTTAGAGGCTTTCCCTTTATTTTATAATGTCTCACCATACCTTTCCTGCCAAAATGAATCACCTCACTCTTCTCTGCATTGAACTTCATTATCCATTTGTCTGCCCAATCCACTAACCTGCCTATGTCCTTTTGATGGTCAAGACTATCCCCATTACGGTTGACAATGTTTCAAATCTTATTTTCACCTCCAAATTTTGAAGTCATGTCCTGCACACCACCGTCTAGGTCATTAATATACATCAGGAAGAGCAAGGGCCCCAACATTGACCCCTGGGGAACTCCACTACAAACCTTCCTCCAATCTGAACAACAATCATTCATCACTACTCTCTGTTTCCTGTCACTCAGCCAATCTCTCACCCAAGTGCCCACTTTCCCTTTTATTCCATGAGCTAAAATTGTGCTCACAAGTCTGTTGTGTGGCCCTGTATCAAATGCCCTTTGAGAATCCATATACACCACATCAACAGCATTTCCTTCGTCAACCCTCTCTGTTACCCCCTCAAAAAATCTCCCGCAAGTTAGTTAAACATGATTTCCCCAAAATCAATCCACACTGGCTTTCCTTAACTATCCCGCACTTGCTCAAGCGATTCTTGATTTTATCCCACGCTATAGTTTCCGGAAGTTTCCGTAGCACTGAGGTCAAACTGCAGTTGCCGGCTTTATCCTCGCGCCCCTTGTTTGAACAAGGGTGTGACATTCGCAGTTCCCCAGTCCCCTGGCACCTCCCCTGTGTCTAAGGAGGACTGGAAGGTTATCACTTGTGCCTCAGCAATTTCCACTCCACCCCCCACCCATCCCAACTCCTCGTGAAGTCAGCCCTCAGCTATCCAATCGGTCTGTCATTTGGAAAGTCTATGGGGCGCGTGGTCCCTGTTAACCCAGCTGGAGAACAGCTGGCTCGGGGTTGTACAGTTGCAGGGTTGGCGTTTACAGACACCGGCCATTTCTGAAGATCACCTGAGCAATTGAGGGTAGTTGCTGTGCCTGAAATCCCGACTTGTTCCAGACACCCGGAGACCTTTGCTTCCCCTGATAAGCAGGACCAGTTTTTCACCCGGACTGTAGGGCGTCTTCCTGTTGTGTTCTCGTCCACACTCACAGCATGGCCGCACTGCAGCTTCTTACACACCAGCTCTGCCTCCTTTGCTCTGAAGTTTGAATTGGAGACATAATGCCAAGAGCCTTTGAAGTAGAGCTGCACATCTCCCATGCAATGGCTAGGCCCCACCAGCTGCAGCTGAAAGTGTGCTTCTGTGGAGCCAGCGAGAAAAAAAGGGGACATTAAATAACCAGAGGGGGATGGAGAGAAGGAAAAATAGAGGGGGCGGGGGGGGACAGAGAGAAGGAGGGATGGAGTGTGGGATAGAGGGAGTCAGAGGGGAAGAGGCGGAGAGAATGTTAAATAGCTAGGGGATTGAGAGTGAGGGGGGAGAGTGAGAAAGGGGGAGAGAGAAAGAGAGTGAGAGAGAGAGTGATAGGGAGATAGGGAGGGAAAGAGAGAGAAAGAGAAGACATTAAACTCCAGAGAAAGTGAGGGGACAGAGTGAAAGGTCAAGAGAGACATGGAGACCGATAGAATGGAAACAGAGAGAGAGAGATACTAAGAGAGAGAGAGGGCAGGGAAGAGAAGACAGAGATAGGAAGGGAGCTATGGAGGTATGTAGAGGGAAAGAGAGAGCAAGGGCCAAGGGAGGAAAAGAGAGGAGAGAAGAAGGGTTAGAGAAATGGAAAAAAAAATGAGAAGTGGGGAGAGAAAGGGTGAGGGAGGGAGGAGGTAGAAGGAGAGAAAGGGAGGGTGAGAGGAGATAGAGAAAGAGGAGAGATGAAGGGAGATAAGGGTGTGGAGTGTGGTGTAAAGGCAGGAAGCATGAGAGAAAGGAAAATAGAGGGAAAGAGAGAGAGGGCGTGATGATAGAAAGAGAGACAAAGAGGGAGTGAGTGAGAGAAACATGGGAAAGGGACAGGGTTAAAACAGAGGGAGAAAAGGTGAAGAGGGATGGAGAGCATATAGCACGGGCTAGAAATGGAGCCACAGGAGAGAGAGAACAGAAGTGTGAATGAGGAGAGCGGAAAATTGGATGAAATCAAGAAGAGATATGGGAGGGGGCACAGGGGATGGGGAAGAGGAAATGGACGAAAGTAAGAGGCGAGAGGGAAAGCGAGAATGAAGAGGGGAAGGGAGAAATAGTGGGGTGGGAGCAGGAGACGGAAGTGGATGGATGAGGGCAGAGGGGAGGAGGAAGTGGATGGGATGAGGGTAGAGGGAGTGGAGGAAGTTGAAGGGATGAGGGTAGAGGGGGTGGAGGAAGTTCATGGGATGAGGGGAGAGGGAGTGGAGGAAATTGAAGGGATGAGGGTAGAGGGAGTGGAGGAAGTTGATGGGATGTGGGTAGAGGGAATGGAGGAAGTTGATGGGATGAGGAGAGAGGGGGAGGAGGGATTTGAAGGGATGAGGGGATTGGGGGTGGAGGATGTTGATGGGTTGAGGTAGGGGCGAGGAGGAAGTGGATGGGATGAGGGTGGAGGGAGTGGAGGAAGTGGATGGCTTGAGGGTAGAGGGAGTGGAGGAAGTGGATGGGATGAGGGTAGAGGTAGTGGAGGAAGTGGATGGGATGAGGGTAGAGGGAGTGGAGGAAGTGGATGGGATGAGGGTAGAGGGAGTGGAGGAAGTGGATGGGATGAGGATAGAGGGAGTGGAGGAAGTGGATGGGATGAGGATAGAGGGAGTGGAGGAAGTGGATGGGATGAGGATAGAGGGAGTGGAGGAAGTGGATGGGATGAGGATAGAGGGAGTGGAGGAAGTGGATGGGATGAGGGTAGAGGGAGTGGAGGAAGTGGATGGGATGAGGGTAGAGGGAGTGGAGGAAGTGGATGGGATGAGGGTAGAGGGAGTGGAGGAAGTGGATGGGATGAGGGTAGAGGGAGTGGAGGAAGTGGATGGGATGAGGGTCGAGGCAGGAGGAGGTTGGGGGTGGGCGGGGAGTGAGGGGTTTGGTGAGGGAGTTTCTTTGTGAAATGGGTCGGATGAGAGAGAGAGAGAGAGAGAGAGAGAGAGGTGGAGAACTGATGAAGATCCTTCCGTACCCGAGCACACGATCTCCACCCTGTCGGCCGAGCGGCACTGCTGCCAGACTTTGTGGCACTCGCTCAGCTTGCTTGGATGGTTCCGACATTCCACTCCCTGACCCCACAACCTTTCCGTCGCTTTGCCAAACAGACTCCCAGCCATGATCGCATGCACGGAACCACATCCCAGCTCCCTGCAGACCACGTCTGCTTCCTGCCTGGAAAATCCATCAGGGCACAGGGTCACAACCGAATCATTGCTTAACAGCAGTGTGAGCCGCCCAGAACATCCGGACTCCTTATCCCCGAGCTGGACTTTCCGAATTTCTGTAAAACAGGAAAACGGGAGACAAGGAGACAAACATTCACTGGGAGACCGTTTCACTTTCCTAAATCCTGCTGGGATTTAATCCCACTCTGCGCGTAACCTGCTGGGATCAGGTTCCAGTCTCATACATGCGCTGGGACAGTTCTGATTTCAGGTACCCTGCTGGGATAGAGTTCCAGCCTCATTTATACTGCCGGAATAGAGTTCCCAGTCTCGGAGGACCTGCTGGGATGCGCATAAACCAGGCTAGGTTAGCAGCAAGTTAGCAGTCAGCTTCAGTGATCCATCAGCCGATCTACAGTTGCTCCAGGTCCACCAAAACTTTGACAGTATAATTCCCTTCCTTGGGTTCAAATCCTTCCCTGGCTGCATCCCTCCCTATCTCTGTAACCTCCTCCAGTCCCCTACAATCCTCCCTATCTCTGTAACCTCCTCCAGTCCCCTACAATCCTCCCTATCTCTGTAACCTCCTCCAGTCCCCTACAACCCTCCCTAACTCTGTAACCTCCTCCAGCCCCTACAACCCTCCCCATCTCTGTAACCTCCTCCAGCCCCTACAGCCCTCCCTATCTCTGTAACCTCCTCCAGCCCCTACAGCCCTCCCTATCTCTGTAACCTCCTCCAGCCCCTACAACACTCCCTATCTCTGTAACCTCCTCCAGCCCCTACAACCCTCCCTATCTCTGTAACCTCCTCCAGCCCCTACAACACTCCCTATCTCTGTAACCTCCTCCAGCCCCTACAACCCTCCCTATCTCTGTAACCTCCTCCAGCCCCTACAACCCTCCCTATCTCTGTAACCTCCTCCAGCCCCTACAACCCTCCCTATCCCTGTAACCTCCTCCAGCCCCTACAACCCTCCCTATCTCTGTAACCTCCTCCAGCCCCTACATCCCTCTGAGATCTCTGCAATGCTCTAATTCTGGCCACTCCCTCCTCTCTGATTTCAATCCCTCCACCTAGGCTGCAGTGCCTCCTGCTGGCTGCCTCCTGAGCTCTGGAGCCCCCCCCTCCTTGCACACCCCCCTCCCCCGACTCTCGCTGCCAGTTTTGAAAGACATTTCTTGGTCAAAGCGTCTGGTCGCCTGCCCTAATTTTTGCGTTCATGTGGCTTGATGTCAAACATCAGCTTGCTAACCGCGCCTGTGAGGAACATTGGGACTTTTTGAACTAAGTGAAGTAACTCAATGCAAGTTGCTCTGCTTGTTATTTTACCAGCTGAGCAGGTGCTGTACTTACC
Source organism: Cetorhinus maximus (assembly GCF_964194155.1). Taxonomy (NCBI): domain Eukaryota; kingdom Metazoa; phylum Chordata; class Chondrichthyes; order Lamniformes; family Cetorhinidae; genus Cetorhinus; species Cetorhinus maximus. The sequence continues at coordinate 307,503 of NC_135913.1, read as the reverse complement.
GCTGGCTACGCTTGCTGTTGTTGTAGGAGGTGCAGCTGTGCCATTCAAATCTACGAACACAGAGCGAGCGATTAATCGTTATGCAGGAAAGGAACATGGTGAGGCCAGAGCACGACAAAGGCAATACACACACACACACACATACTGCTTCAATCTGCTCCAGCAGTCAATGGCTTGCTGTTCGTTCCTCTCACTGTAGGGTTAATCTCACGGGCCGTTAAACTTCATCACTTGCTGAGCAGCAAAGGCGATCATTTGTCCAAGGGAGTGCATTAGTGCTGAGGATGAGGGGCAAGGTCACGGCTAGACACAGGGTGGCCAAGTTCTCAACTGTGGTGTCCCCAAGTTAGATGCACAGTAAAGCTCCCTCTACACTGTCCCCATCAAACACTCCCAGGACAGGTACAGCACGGGGTTAGATACAGAGTAAAGCTCCCTCTACACTGTCCCCATCAAACACTCCCAGGACAGGTACAGCACAGGGTTAGATACAGAGTAAAGCTCCCTCTACATTGTCCCCATCAAACACTCCCAGGACAGGTACAGCACGGGGTTAGATACAGAATAAAGCTCCCTCTAGACCGTCCCCCATCAAACACTTCCAGGACAGGTACAGCACGGGGTTAGATACAGAGTAAATCTCCCTCTACACTGTCCCCATCAAACACCCCCAGGACAGATACAGCACGGGGTTAGATACAGAGTAAAGCTCCCTCTACACTGTCCATGTCAAACACTCCCAGGACAGGTACAGCACGGGTTAGATACAGAGTAAAGTTCCTTCTACACTGTCCCCATCAAACACTCTCAGGACAGGTACAGCACGGAGTTAGATACAGAGTAAAACTCCCTCCACACTGTCTCCATCAAACACTCCCAGGGTAGGTACAGCATGGGGTTAGATACAGAGTAAAGCTCCCTCTACACTGTCCCCGTCAAACACTCCCAGGACAGGTACAGCACGGGGATAGATACAGAGTAAAGCTCCCTCTACACTGTCCCCATCAAACACTCCCAGGACAGGTACAGCACGGGGTTAGATACAGAGTAAGGATCCCTCTACAGTGTCCCTATCAAACACTCCCAGGACAGGTACAGCACGGGGTTAGATACAGTGTAAATCTCCCTCTACACTGTCCCCATCAAACGCTCCCAGGACAGGTACAGCACGGGGTTAAATACAGAGTAAAACTCCCTCTACACTGTCCCCATCAAACACTCCCAGGACAGGTACAGCATGGGGTTAGATACAGAGTAAATCTCCCTCTACACTGTCCCCATCAAACACTCCCAGGACAGGTACAGCACGGGGTTAGATACAGAGTAAAGCTCCCTCTACACTGTCCCTATCAAACACTCCCAGGACAGGCACAGCACAGGGTTAGATACAGAGTAAAGCTCCCTCTACACTGTCCCCATCAAACACTCCCAGGACAGGTACAGCACGGGGTTAGATACAGAGTAAAGCTCCCTCTACACTGTCCCCGTCAAACACTCCCAGGACAGGTACAGCACGGGGTTAGATACAGAGTAAAGCTCCCTCTACACTGTCCCCATCAAACACTCCCAGGACAGGTACAGTGCGGGGTTAGATGGGAGGTGATGTGGTATCCAGAATGTGCTGAGTTTTGGATTTTGAGGCGTCGTTGTTTTTCATGTCTGCCTTTGCTCTGGTGTGTGGGCGAGGGGAAGGCAGTGGTTAGCGCTGAACAGGAGCGCTCGCTTTCACGCCCATATTAGGAGAGCAGCTGAAGGGCCCGGAATCGGATCCCGGCTCCTGTCTGACTCAAACCATCTCAGTCCGGGGGCGGGAACAGGACTGGGGAGAATGTTGGGGAGGTATCGGGTGACGCAAATCGGCCCAGTGCCTCCCTGGCGTGGGAGGTTACAGAACCAGGCTGAGTACTTCGGAACAGGATGAGGCCATTCAGCCCCTCCAGTCTGTTACACAGGAACAGGAGGTGGCCATTCAGCCCCTCCAGTCTTTTACACTGGAACAGGAGGAGGCCCATTCAGCCCCTCCAGTCTGTTACACAGGAACACGAGGCCATTCAGCCCCTCGAGCATATTAAGCAGGAACAGGAGGAGGCCATTCCATCCCTTGAGCCTGATACACAGGAACATGAGGAGGCCATTCAGCCCCTCAAGCCTGTTCTGCTGTACAATGAGATCATGGCTGCTCTGTATCCCAACTCCACATACCCCGCCTTTGGCCTATATCCCTCAACACCTTTCGCTAATAGAAATCTATCATTCTCAGATTTAAAGTTAACAATCGATTGAGCGTGAATTGCTGTTTGCAGACGTGTTCCAAACCTCTCCCACCCTCTGTGTGTAGAAGTGTTTTCTTTTAAGGAATGCTGGCTCTAGTTTTGAGACTGTACACCCACCCCAGTCCAAGACTCTACCCTGTCCGTTCCCCTTAATAGCTTGAATGCTACAATCAAATCATCCCTAAATCTTCTAAATTGGAGGAAATACAGTCTTTGTTCATGTCATCTCTCCGCGCAGTTTAACCCCTGGAGTGCATGAATAATTCTGCTAAATGTACACTGCACCCCATCCAAGGCTGATACGTCCTTCCCAAGGTGTGGTGCCCATTACTGAACTCCATTCTCTAACGTGGCCTCAACCAGGTTCAGCAACAGACTCCTGCTCAACTCCCAGTGACACCAGCGGCAAGAGAGAGAGAGAGAGAGCACCTGCTGGGCGGGAGAGCTACGGCTGAAGGACAAGGCAAGGTGCTGCCTCTGCAGTCAAAGAGTCAGGCTCGCTAGTGGAGGATGTGCGGCCAACCTGCAATTGGGGGGCTAGATGAAGTCTTCATCCAGTGGTGGCACATCCGGAGAGGGGAGAAGGGGGTGTTTGTTGGACAGGGTAACCTTTCCCACTGTGTGTGTGTGTGTGTGTGTGTGTGCATGTGTGTGCTTTTCTGAGTGTGTGCAAATGTGAATGGGTCTGAGTGTGCAAGTGTGTGTGAATGTGAGCGGGTGTGAGTGTGCGTTTGTGTGTGTGAATGTGTGCGAATGTGAATGGGTGTGAGTTTGCAAGTGTGTGTGTGTATGTGTGAATGTGAGTGAGTGTGCATTTGTGTGTGTGAATGTGTGTGTGTGTAAATGTGAGTGAGTGTGAGTGCGTGTCAGTGAATGTGAGTTTGTGTGTGTGAATGAGCGTGAGTGTGTGGGTGTGAATATGAGTGAGCGTGAGTGTGTCAATGTGTGTGAATGTGAGCGTGTTTGTGTGTGTGTGTGAATGTGAGTGAGTGTGCATATGTGTGTGTGTGTGTATGTGAGTGAGTGTGAGTGTGCATTTGTGTGTGTGTGTTTCTGAGTGTGTGTCCGAGTGCGTGAATGTGATTGGGTCTGAGTGTGTGTGTGCGTGTGTGAATGTGAGCGAGTGTGAGTGTGTGTGAGTGTGTGTCTGAGTGTCTGAATGTGTGCGAATGTGACTGTGTGAATGTGCAAGTGTGTGTGAACTTGAGTGAGTGTGAGTGTGCATTTGTGCATGTGAATGTGTGTAAATGTGAGTGAGTGTGAGTGCATGTGGTTGTGTGAATGTGAGCGTGTGCGAGTGTGTGTGTGTGTGTGCGAACATGAGCGTGAGTATGTGTGTGAATATGAGTGAGTGTGAGTGTGCAAGCATGTGTGAATGTGAGCATGTGTGTGTGTGTGAATGTTAGCATGTCTGAGTGTATGTGTGTGTGTGTGCAAGTTTGTGTGCGCAAATATGAGTATGTGTGAATGTATGCATGTGACTTTGTGTGTGTGTGTGTGTTTGTGTGAGTGTGTGTGTATAAATGTGAGCATGTGAATGTGAGTGTGCGTGTGAATGTGTGTGCGTGTGAATGTGAGTGTGTGTGTGCGTGTGAATGTGAGTGAGTGTGTGTGTGTGTTGTGTGTGTGAGAGTGGGTGAGAATGTGTGTGTGAATGTGAGTGTGAGAGGGGTGAAATGTGAGTGTGTGTGGAAATTTGAGTGACTGAGTATATGTGCATGTGTTTCACTATTATACCATGCTTTACAAACTGCCACTAACACATTGTGCGATGTCTAGAGGTAATTTAAACAATTTGAATAGAACAAATGGATTTTGACAATTGAGGAATTAATAAGCAGCTTCAATATGAATAATGAACTGATTAATTGTCATTTGACTGAGATACAAGGAGATACAAACCTTTACTTGGTGCTATCGAAGATTCTGAAAAACAAAATAAAACAGGCCATGAATGTGAGTACTGGGGAAGACGAGGTCTGAATATTCAGCTTTATTTACACTTACAGTGTTATCAGTTAAGGTTCAGTGGATAACACACAAGCCTCTGGTCAGAGGGTCGTGGGTTCAAACTCAAATCCAGGAATTCAAGATCCAAAACCTTACCAGCACACGTGGATGCCGTTAGTGAGCGAGTACTGTGGAAGGTCAGTATTGAGGATGCACTGGAGTGTCAGAGGCCATTGTCAGGGGCTCAGTACTGAGGGAGAGCTGCACTGTCGGAGGGTCAGTACTGAGGGAGAGCTGCACTGTCGGAGGGTCAGTACTGAGGGAGTGCTGCACTGTCAGATGGTCAGTACTGAGGGAGAGCTGCACTGTCAGATGGTCAGAACTGAGGGAGTGCAGCACTGTCGGAGGGTCAGTACTGAGGGAGTGCAGCGCTGTCGGAGGGTCAGTACTGAGGGAATGCAGCACTGTCGGAGGGTCAGTACTGAAGGAGTGCTGCACTGTCAGAGGGTCAAGTAATGAGGAAGTGCTTCACTGTCCGAGGGTCAGTACTGAGGGAATGCTGCACTGTCAGAGGGTCAAGTACTGAGGGAGAGCTGCACTGTTGGAGGGTCAGTACTGAGGGACAGGAATGAGGGAGTGCTTCATTGTCAGACAGCCAGTACTGAGGGGGTGCTGCACTGTCAGAGAGTGAGTACTGAGGGAGAGCTGCACTGTTGAAGGGTCAGTTCTGAGGGGGAGCTGCACTGTTGGAGGGTCAGTACTGAGGGAGTGCTGCACTGTTGGAGGGTCAGTACTGAGGGAGTGCTGCACTGTCAGAGGGTCAGTGCTGAGGGAGTGCCGCACTGTCAGAGGGAGAGAGAGGAGAGTCTCCCATTGCCCTCTGTAGAGCTGGAGTTGACCCCCAGCTCACGCAGAGTCATAGGTCAGAACCTGGCCCCAACTCCTGTGCTGCCGCTCAGACTCTCCGAAATAACTGAGAGGCTGCAAACAATTCTTGTACAGCTCCCATTGACATTCATTCCAGACTGAGGCACACTTACCCTGAGCCAAAGCAATTCTGTTGGCGAACGCTGAAATAAAAGAGATTAAAAAGGTCAGACACGAACAGCATATCACAGCAGCATAAGTGAGCAGGTGAAATAATAACACTGCACACAAAGCAGGCCCAGAGGTCACAGGGCAATGGACAGCGCCCTCTGGCACACTCACACTCACACTCACTCATATTCACACACACACACACTCACGCTCATTCACACACACAAACTCACATTCACTGACATGCATTCACACTCACTCACATTTACACACACAAACTCACATTCACACACACAAACTCACATTCACTGACACGCACTCACACTCACTCACATTTACACACACAAACTCACATTCACACACACAAACTCACATTCACTGACACGCACTCACACTCACTCACATTTACACACACAAACTCACATTCACTGACATGCACTCACACTCACTCACATTCACACACACAAACACATTCACAAATGCACACTCGCTCACATTCACACACACAAATGCACACTCACTCACATTCACACATACACACACACACTTGCAAACTCACACCCATTCACATTCGCACACAGTCACATGCACAAATGCACACTCACATCCGCTCACATTCACACACACTTGCACACTCAGACCCATTCACATTTGCACACACTCAGAAAAGCACACACATGCACACACACACACACAAACACACAGTGGGAAAGGTTACCCTTTCCAACAAAACCCCCTTCTCCCCTCTCCGGATGTGCCACCACTGGATGAAGACTTCATCTAGCCCCCCCCTTGCAGGTTGGCCACATATCCTCCGCTAGCGAGCCTGACTCTTTGACTGCAGAGGCAGCACCTTGCCTTGCCCTTCAGCCGGAGCTCTCCCGCCCAGCAGGTGCTCTCTCTCTCTCTCTTGCCGCTGGTGTCACTGGGAGTTGAGCAGGAGTCTGTTGCTGAACCTGGTTGAGGCCACGTTAGAGAACGGAGTTCAGTAATGGGCACCACACCTTGGGAAGGACATAGTGGCCTTGGATGGGGTGCAGTGTACATTTAGCAGAATTATTCATGCACTCTAGGGGTTAAACTGCGCGGAGAGATGACATGAACAAAGACTGTATTTCCTCCAATTTAGAAGATTTAGGGATGATTTGATTGGAGCATTCCAGCTATTAAGGGGAACGGACAGGGTAGAGTCTTGGACTGGGGTGGGTGCACAGTCTCAAAACCAGAGCCAACCTTCCTTAAAAGAAAACACTTCTACACACAGAGGGTGGGAGAGGTTTGGAACACGTCTGCAAACAGCAATTCACGCTCAATCGCTTGTTAACTTTAAATCTGAGAATGATAGATTTCTATTAGCTAAAGGTGTTGAGGGATATAGGCCAAAGGCGGGGTATGTGGAGTTGGGATACAGAGCAGCCTTGATCTCATTGTACAGCAGAACAGGCTTGAGGGGCTGAATGGCCTTGGAGAGGGGTGTGGGGAACTGCCTCACCGCTGGGCTAAAAGACGATGGGCTTCAGCTCCACCCCAGAGACATGAGCCTACAATCCAGGTCGATGTTCCCCAGTGCCAATGCTGAGGGAGTGCTGCGTTGTCGGAGGGTCAGTACTGAGGGAGTGCTGCACTGTCGGAGGGTCAGCACTGAGGGAGTGCGGCACTGTCAGAGGGTCAGCACTGAGGGAGTGCTGCGCTGTCGGAGGGTCAGCACTGAGGGAGTGCTGCACCGTCGGAGGGTCAGTGCTGAGGGAGTGCTGCACTGTCGGAGGGTCAGTACTAAGGGAGTGCTGCACTGTTGGGAGGGTCAGCACTGAGGGAGTGCTGCACTGTCGGAGGGTCAGTACTGAGGGAGTGTGGCACTGTCGGAGGGTCAGCACTGAGGGAGTGCTGCACTGTCGGAGGGTCAGTACTGAGGGAATGCTGCACTGTCGGAGGGTCAGTATTGAGGGAGTACTGCACTGTCGGAGGGTCAGTACTGAGGGAGTGCTGCACTGTCAGAGGGTCAGTACTGAGGGAGTGCCCCACTGTTGGAGGGTCAGTACTGAGGGTGTGCTGCACTGTTGGAGGCTGAGTACTGAGGGAATGCTGCACTGTCAGAGGGTCACTACTGATGTAGTGCCGCAATGTCGGAAGTGCCGTCTTACAGGTGAGATGTTAAATCAACCCTTCCATCTGGCCCATTGTGTGGGAGTAAGTTATCTGCGGACCATCGTTCTGATGAAGAGCTCGGAGAATTCTCCCTGATGTCCCAGGACCAATATTTATCCCACAACAAAAGTCACCCAGAAAATAAGACTTTTTCTGGTCCTTATCACATGCCTGTGTTTGATCTTCTCGTCCCCAAAGTAGCTGCTGCGGTTCCTACATTAGCAAAGCGACTACATTTCCAAAAAAAAAAGTGCTTTTTTGCCTATGAGCTGCTTTGGGGCATCCTGTGAGCTGTGAAAAATGGCTCAACAATTTCAAATCCTCTGCTCCCGGTTTTCTCTGGCAGCCAACGATGGCAGTGGTCCCGCAGCTGCTATTTACACCTCCTTCAGTCCCAATCTTTGTTTTTTAACATGTCCGATTACCGCCCTCCTTTTCCCGCGGCCATCGGCAACGACATCTTGCATTTAAATAGTGGCTCTAAGGTAGTGAGAACATCCGAAGATGCCTCACTTCAACAAATCATTGAACAAAATTTGATACCGCAACACTTAAGGAGATATTAGGACAGGTCACGCCTGGGTAAAGAGCTTGGTTTCAAACGAGGAGGAGGACGAGAGAGGGAGAGAGGAAGTGAGAGAGAGAGAGAGAGTGAGAGAGATAGAGAGGTGGACAGGTTTAGGGAGGGAGTTCCAGGGCTTAGGGGTCCAGGCAACTGAAGGCACGGCCACCAATGGTGGAGCGATTAAAGTCCGGGGGATGCTCCAGAGGCCAGAATTGAAGGAGCGTAGAGATCTCGGAGGGTTGTAGGGGTGGGGGGAGATTACAGAGATAGGGAGGCGCAAGGTCGTGAAGTGAATCGAACAACAGGATGAGTCAAGACACGTCTGACATTTAGTCACTCCTGCCTTACACCCGACCACAGTTTCTTCCGTTTTTGCCTGATTCTATACTTGCTCACGAACTGTCAAATCTCTTAACAACTTCCGATTCTGATGACCTGAAATGTTATGTTTGCCTTTCCGTCTCCACAAACGTTCGAATTATGTAGAGTTTCTTGAAGGTAGAGGGGGGCTAGGATAAAGAAGTTTACAGTCGATGTGACAATTGTGTGTGTGTGTGTACGTGCGTACACAGGGCTGATAGTGAGGATGGATGTCCACAGGAGCCCTGAAGGTATCAGGGCTGCTAGGCAAGGTGGCCAAGGAGGCCGCTGGGGTACTTGCTTCTGCTGGCTGGATCCTTGAGAGGACCATTATGCTAGAACCCTACAAAACACCAGTTGGACCGCAACTAGAGTGCTGCACGCTAACCGTGTCACACGAAGGCTGTGATTGCACTGGAGAGGAGGTCGACGAGGGTGCTGCCTGGAAATGGAGGATTGGGAAAGACTGGATAGACTGGGGCTGCTTTCACTGGGACGGGGGGAGGTTGAGGGGAGGTGTAACTGAGGTCCGTAAAATTACGAGGAGCCTAGAGAGGGTGGATAAGTGGATATTCTCATCAGCAGAGGGGTCAGTAGGGCAGGGGTGGGGTGCGGGTGTATATTTAAAGTAATGCGTAGAAGGATTAGAGGGGGAGTTGAGGAGCAATTTTTATTCATCTGGAGGATCTGGAACTCACTGTCTGAAAGGTTGGTCGAGGCAGAGACCCTCATTGCGTTTAAAAAGTATTTGGATACGTCCTCAAATGCTGTGACCAATAGGGGCCACAGGCAAAGAGCTGGAATGTGGGGTTAGGTGGAAGTGTTACTTGTCGGCCTCTATTTGTGCTGTAAACATTCTCTGTCTCTGTTACAACGTACAGTGCACAGAAGCAGGCCATTCAGAACCAGAATCACACAGTGCAGAAGAGGCCCTTCGGCCCATCGAGTCTGCACCGACACGTGAGAAATGAGAAATACCTGACCTACCTACCTAATCCCATTTACCAGCACTTGGCCCATAGCCTTGAATGTTATGACGTGCCAAGTGCTCATCCAAGTACTTTTTAAAAGGATGTGAGGCAACCCGCCTCCACCACCCTCCCAGGCAGTGCATTCCAGACCGTCACCACCCTCTGGGTAAAAAAGGTTTTCCTCACATCCCCCACTAAACCTCCTGCCCCTCACCTTGAACTTATGCCCCCTCATGACTGACCCTTCAACTAAGGGGAACAGCTGCTCCCTATCCACCCTGTCCATGCCCCTCATAATCTTATACACCTCGATCAGGTCGCCCCTCAGTCTTCTCTGCTCCAACGAAAACAACCCAAGTCCATCCAACCTCTCTTCATGACTTTAAATGTTTCATCCCAGGCAACATCCTGGTGAATCTCCTCTGCACCCCCTCCAGTGCAATCACATCCTTCCTATAATGTGGCGACCAGAACTGCACACAGTACTCCAGCTGTGGCCTCACCGAGGTTCTATACAACTCCAACCTGACCTCCCTACTTTTGTAACCTATGCCTCGATTCGGCCCAGCTCGTGCTTGGCTGGAGCCTCCTCCCGTGCTTCCTCGTCAAGCTCCAACCCCGCGGGAGGCTGTTCCACATCCTCCCGACCCTCCGGGCAAAGAATTTCCCGTGATCTCCCCCACTTTGGGATTGATCGGTGACTCGGGATTAATCAATGACCTTACTGTGGTTGGGCCTGTGGCCTTGGTCCTCCCAACAAAAGCATCAACACACACTCATTCCGAGATGTCTCTCTCTCTCTCTCTCTCGCTCTCCCTTAACCTGCGAGTATCTCTTAACGTGAACCGAAAGGACAGAAAACACTGTTCGTGGTCCGGGGAAACCCGACATGAGCTGAAGGGACAGGGCCTCGTCTTTCCCTCAGGACTTTGCGGCCTTCTGGGCTCAACACTTGAGTTCAGCAGTGTCAGGCTGTCAACCTTACCCCCCCATTTTGTTTCCTTCTCTACGCTCCTTTTGGGTTTGCTTGCCTTGCAGCGCACCCACTCCAGTCGCCTCTTTGGCTTTAATGCTTCTTGTCCCAACTCCAGTCCCTTTAGCCCCGGAAGACTTAACTCTTCAGTCATTCAATCTCCTGCCTTTCACCCTGGGGAGGCTGTGGTGTAGTGGGTTACCAGGGGCAACGTCCTAAGGGAAGTTCAAATCCCACCAGAGCAGGTTGTGAATTTAAATTCAATTAAAAAAAAAATCTACCATTGTCACGGAAAAAAGTCCACCTGGTTCATAAAATGCCCCTTAGGGACCCAGGTTCAAATCCCACCATAGCCGGTGGTGAATTTAAATTCAAGTTTAAAAAACGGATCTACCATTGTTGTTTTAAAAAAAAAAGCCTATTTGCTTCACTAACGTCCTTTGGGGAAGGGAATCTTCTGCCCTTAACCGGTCTGGCTGCCGCCTAGAAGGACAAGGGCAGCAGATGGATGGGAACACCACCCCCTGGACGTTCCCCTCCAAGCCACTCACCATCACGACTTGGGAATATATCGGCCATTCCTTCACTGTCGCCGGGTCAAAATCCCGGGAAGTCCCTCCCTAACAGCGCTGTGGGTGTACCTACACCACAGGAACTGCAGCGGTTCAAGGAGGCAGCTCACCCACCACCTTCTCAAGGGGCAACTAGGGATGGGCAATAAATGCTAGGCCCAGCCAGCGAAGCCCACATCCCGTGAAAGAATGAAGAGAGGGAAGAAGGAACGTCAAAGGGCAGTCCCACCAGAAACAAAGAAGTTCAGGCCGAACTGGTGCATCGTGTCCGATTCCTGGGCACCGCATTTTAGGGGAGGATGTCAAGGACCTTGAGAGGAGGCAGAGGAGATTGGCCAGGAAGGTAGCAGGGGTGAGGGGCTTCAGTTAATGTGGAGAAGCTGGAGAAGCTGGGGTTGTTCTCATAGGCGTTTACAGCACAGAAGGAGGCCATTCGGCCCATCATGTCTGCACCGGCCCACAAAGATCTGACTACACTAATCCTATTTTCCAGCGCTTGGCCCATAGACCTGGAGGCTATGGCAACACAAGTAAATATCTAAGTACTTCTTAAGCGTTACGAGAGAGTTTCTGACTCAACCACCCTTTCAGGCAGTGAGTTCCAGACTCCCAACACCCTCTGGGCAAAAAGATTCTCTCCTCAACTCCCCCCTTAGCCTTCTACCTCTTAGCTTAAATCTACTCCCCCTGGCTATTGACCCTTCTACTAATGGAAAAAGTGCCTTCCTATCCACCCTATCTATGCTCCTCATAATTTTATACACCTCTATCAGGTCCCCTCTCAACCAAGGAAAACAACCCCAGCTTATCCAAGGTCTAACAGGATGAGAAGGCGAGAAATATAGGGTTAATGTTCGAGTCCCTACGACTCTTGTTTAGAGTCACAGAATCACAGAATCACACAGTGCAGAAGAGGCCCTTCGGCCCATCGAGTCTGCACCAACACCTGAGAAACCCCTGACCTACCTACCTAATCCCATTTACCAGCACTTGGCCCATAGCCTTGAATGTTATGACGTGCCAAGTGCTCATCCAGGTACTTTTTAAAGGATGTGAGGCAACCCGCCTCCACCACCCTCCCAGGCAGCGCAATCCAGACCGTCACCACCCTCTGGGTAAAATAGGTTTTCCTCACATCCCCCCTAAACCTCCTGCCCCTCACCTTGAACTTATGCCACCTTGTGACTGACCCTTCAACTAAGGGGAACAGCTACTCCCTATCCACCCTGTCCATGCCCCTCATAATCTTGTACACCTCGATCAGGTCGCCCCTCAGTCTTCTCTGCTCCAACGAAAATAACCCAAGTCTATCCAACCTCTCTTCATAACTTAAATGTTTCATCCCAGGCAACACCCTGGTGAATCTCCTCTGCACCCCCTCCAGTGCAATCACATCCTTCCTATAATGTGGCGACCAGAACTGCACACAGTGCTCCAGCTGTGGCCTCACTAAAGTCACGCCTAATCGCAACGTTAACTCTTGTCTTCCTCCCCACAGGTGTGGCTGAGTTTTTGCAGGAATTTTCTGTTTTGGTTTCTGATTTCCAGCACTACGCTGTATTTGGCTTTTTAATCCCAGCCCCATCCAACCTCCTCTCCTCCGAGTGGAGGAGAAGGTTCGGGGGGGGACGATGGGGGAATGCGATGGATGTTTTCGAAATTAGGAAAGGTTTTCGCGGGGTAGATATGGAGGAACTGTATCGGGGGGGGTGGGGGGGAAGGGGTGGTGGGGAGAGTCGGTAACCCAGGCAACCAGCGATAGGACCCCACCCCCCCACCCCCGGTGACATGAGAAAGCTTTCGAAATAGTGAGTGTCGTTGGGGATCTGGAAATAAACTCTTGAGTGAGAGGGCAGCGCAAGGAGATTGTAGGATAGCTTCCAAAAGGGGCATTTGCTTTACCCACTTGAAGGGGGTAAATAGGGCTGTGGGGAACGAGCAGGGGAGTACTAGGCCGCTCTTTTGGATGAGACGCTAAATCGAGGACCCCCTCTGCCCTCCCAAGAGGACATCCAGGAGGGGCAGGGGATTTACCTCAGGTGTCCGGGTCAATGCTTACCCCACCCCCCCTTCAATGTCACAACTGAATGGAACAGGTTATCTGACTTATCATCGCGTCGCTGAGTGTGGGGGACCCTTGCTGTGTGCGAAATTAGTTGGTACAATTCCTATAGTCAAACAGAGCCAAACAGAGCCTAACAGAGCAAAACAGAGCCAAACAGAGCAAAACAGAGCCAAACAGAGCAAAACAGAGCCAAACAGAGCAAAACAGAGCCAAACAGAGCCAAACAGAGCAAAACAGAGCCAAACAGAGCAAAACAGAGCCAAACAGAGCCAAACAGAGCAAAACAGAGCCAAACAGAGCCAAACAGAGCAAAATAGAGCCAAACAGAGCACAACAGAGCCAAACAGAGCCAAACAGAGGTGGCAAAGTGGTACAGCCACTGGGCCGGTAATGCTCTGGGTGGGCCTGAATCTCACCCTGAGCGTTGAGAGTGAAATTTGAATGGAAGGATCTGACAGTGGCCACGAAACCCACTGCTGATCGTTGTACCAGCCCGTCTGGTTCACTAAACAGCTGTCCCTCCCTGGTCCGGCCCTTACATGTGACTCCAGGCTCTTAAACAGCCCCCTCGGGCAATTAGGCAATGGGCATCAAACACTGGCCTTAACCCACTGACGCCCACGTCCCACGAACCATTAATTTAAAAAAAAAACGTTTGAAAAGTTCTTCATTGGCCGCAAAGCGCTTTGAGGCCCCACCGTGTGAGGAACACAGCCTGGCGCAGGCATAAGGACTCCTTCCCCAGGAGGGGAAAAGCAGGGAGCTTGGAAGTAACTGGTCTTGTATATCTTAAAGTGGAACTCCGGTTCGGACCAGTACCAGTCATTTCCCAAGTTCTACTGGTTGTTCCTTTGCTGTGTGGTAAGCACTGGGGCCTATTTAATCTGATTGCAATAAACTGGCTGGGATTGGAGTCTGGGGGTTTTCCCGCTGTGTGTGTGTGTGTGTTTGGGGGGGTCGGTGAGGAGGGAGGGGTGGATGGGGATGGGGGTAGGGTACTCTCACTACCACACTGGGTGTGTTCAAACTCACTCAGCACGAGGCCGAGATTGGGGCCTGGCCTTTCCTGCTCTGTGTGTGTGTGTGTGGCTCTCAGTACCACACTGGGTGTGATCAAACTCACTCAGCACTAGGCCAAGATTGGAGCCTGGGCCTTTCCTGCTCTGTGTGTGTGTGTGTGTGGCTCTCAGTACCACACCAGGTGTGATCAAACTCACTCAGCACGAGGCCGAGATTGAAGCCTGGGCCTTTCCTGCTCTGTGTGTGTGTGTGTGGCTCTCAGTACCACACCAGGTGTGATCAAACTCACTCAGCACTAGGCCGAGATTGGAGCCTGGGCCTTTCCTGCTCTGTGTGTGTGTGTGTGTGTGTGTGCGTGTGTGTGTGGCTCTCAGTACCACACCAGGTGTGATCAAACTCACTCAGCACTAGGCCGAGATTGGAGCCTGGGCCTTTCCTGCTCTGTGTGTGTGTGTGTGTGTGTGTGTGGCTCTCAGTACCACACCAGGTGTGATCAAACTCACTCAGCACTAGGCCGAGATTGGAGCCTGGTCCTTTCCTGTTCAGTGTGATGTGTGGCTCCCAGCACCACACCCGGCTGTGCTAAAGTGAATTCAGCACTGGGCCGGGATTGGAGCCTGGGCCTTTCCGGTTTTTCTGTGCGTGTGTGTGTGTGTGTGCGCGCCTGCGGAAGGCTCAGTAGCACACTGGGTGTGATCAGGCCGGGGTTGTTGGGCCATTTCCTGCATGCTCTGTGTGTGTGTGTGTGTGTGTATGTGTGTGGGGGAGCAGGGTGGGCTCAGTATCACCCCGGGTGTCACAGCAGCTAACTGGCCCTGTAGGCCGGGATGGCAGCCTAGGCCTCTCGCATGTATAGAGTTTTGACTCTGTGCTGCATTTCGCACACAAGACGGGGGTAGGGGGTGGTGGGGGTGGTGGGGGGGTGGGTTTACCAAACTGTCCTCTGAAGCAACTGTCTATCTTTACACTCTTTTGTCTCTCGATCTGCCTCGTGCCTTTGTGTCACCGTAAACAGGGTAAGCTGACATCCGCTGCTTTCACGGTGAGCGGTGTAGTTCAAACACAACACCTGCTGGTGTGGTTCACAACTGGGAAGAGAGTCAGACGCCACAGTTGTAGAACGACACAGCACAGAAGAAGAGGGCACTCAGCCTCCTCTTCAGAGACCACCCACTCAATCCCACCCTCCCCTTTCGAAAGCTGCGGCTGACCCTGCCCTCGCCGCCCTTTCAGGCAGCCTGTTCCGGATCCCGACGACTCTCTGCGCCAAACAGACACCCCCGCCGCCGAGGGGTACAATCCCCGGACTCTCCGCCCGAACTGGAGCCCTCCGGTCCCTGGGACCGAGCTGGCCCTGCTCTTCTGTGCTCCGTCTCCGAGGCCTGGGCATCCTTCCTGACGTGCAGTGCCCGGAGTTGGGCACAGCGCTCCAACCGAGGCCTATGTGGGTTTAGCGTTTGGTGAGCCGATTTGGGATTAGCGGCGGAATCGGCTCCTGCTCAAAGGCGTGACAGAGGCCGGGAGCGGCGTTCCCAGCTCCTTCGGCCTCCAGACGTTCTAAGCGGAGTTCACCCCGTCAACAGATACCTGGGAAACACGCTTTGCCTGAACATGCTGCCCTGTACAAGAATGACGGGTTGAATGACCCCTGTAAGGCCCAGTGAAATATGGTTGGGCTGAGTACTGAACCTACTCTACTCCAGGGTTGCACTGACATCAGACAGCCTGACGTGGGGCCCGCCACACACAAACAGACCATGTGGCCCAACAGCTACACGCGAGCCTCCTCCCATATCCCCGCTTCATTTCGCCCGAGCAACATCTCTATTCCTTTCCCTCTCTCTCGTGTGTTTATCCAGCTTTTCCCCTTCAACACATCGACACCATTCACCTCAGCCACTCCCTGTGGGAGCGAGTTCCACATTCTCACCGCTCCCTGGGTGAAGAGGTTGGATTAATTACTGACTAATTTATAGTTATGACCACCACCACCACCCGCCCCACCATCCACAATCCTAGTCTCTGGCAACTGGAATCACCTTCTTTACATCTACTTTATAAAAAACCTTTCATAATCTGAAAGACCGGTCATCCTTCAATATTCCCTTTGCCAGAATAGAGTCCCAGTGTATTCAATCTGTCCCTGATTGGGATAATTTCTCAGTTCCGGGATAATTCTCGTCAATCTCTAGTGCACACTGAGTCCCAGTGCGATATGGAGACCGGAACTGTGCACAGCGACTCCTAGAGTGATATGGAGACCGGAACTGTGCACAGTGACTCCCAGTGTGATATGGAGACCGGAACTGTGCACAGTGACTCCCAGTGTGATATGGAGACTGGAACTGTGCACAGTGACTCCCAGTGTGATATGGAGACTGTAACTGTGCACAGTAACTCCCGGTGTGATATGGAGACCGGAACTGTGCACAGTAACTCCCGGTGTGATATGGAGACCGGAACTGTGCACAGTAACTCCCAGTGTGATATGGAGACTGGAATTGTGCACAGTAACTCCCAGTGTGATATGGAGACTGGAACTGTGCACAGTGACTCCCAGTGTGATATGGAGACCAGAACTGTGCACAGTGACTCCCAGTGTGATATGGAGACCGGAACTGTGCACAGTAACTCCCAGTGTGATACGGAGACCGGAACTGTGCACAGTAACTCCCAGTGTGATATGGAGACCGGAACTGTGCACAGTGACTCCCAGTGTGATATGGAGACTGGAACTGTGCACAGTAACTCCCAGTGTGATATGGAGAACGGAACTGTGCGCAGTGACTCCCAGTGTGATATGGAGACCGGAACTGTGCACAGTAACTCCCAGTGTGATATGGAGACCGGAACTGTGCACAGTAACTCCCAGTGTGATATGGAGACCGGAACTGTGCACAGTGACTCCCAGTGTGATATGGAGACCGGAACTGTGCACAGTGACTCCCAGTGTGATGCGGAGATCAGGACAGGAATATCTCAGTTCAGTTATGTTAGAGGTGTAGAGAGCACTGGTTAGAGACCCCACCCGGAGCATCCCATTCAGTTCTGGGATGGCAAGGAGGATATTTTGACCTTGGAGGGAGTGTAGTGCAGATACTGCTGCTTATCGGGTAAAATGTAGAGGACAGGTTGCAATGACTAGGCTTGCATTACCTTGAGTATAGAAGATTAAGGGCTGATCTAATTAAGGTTAAGAGGACTTAATAGGGTAGATACAGAGATGTTGTTTACTCTGGTGCGCTGAGTACAGAAGCAGGCAGCAAAAGCTGAAAAGCTGACCTCAACCGTTTAGGGGTGAAGTTAGGAAACACTTCTTCGAAGTAAGGGGGGTGGGGTGGTGAAAATCTGGAACTCTCTCCCACAAAAAGTTGCGGAGGCTGGGGGACCTGCTGGAGTTTCCAAGAACTGTACTGATAATGTTTTCTTGACTGAAATTTCCGGGAAGTGTGGAGCAAAGGCTGGCAAATGGTAGTGAAGGCTCGAGGGGCTGAATGGCCTCCTCCTCAAGCCTCTTACACAGGAACAGGAGGAGGCCCCATTCAGCCCCCTCCTCGAGCCTGTTACACAGGAACAGGAGGAGGCCCATACAGCCCCTTCTCGAGCCGGTTATACAGGAACAGGAGGAGGCCATTCAGCCCCTTGAGTCTGTTATTCAGGAACAGGAGGAGGCCATTCAGCCGCTCGAGCCTGTTACACAGGGACAGGAGGAGGCCATTCAGCCCCTCGAGTCTGTTATACAGGAACAGGAGGAGGCCATTCAGCCCCTCGAGCCTGTTACACAGGGACAGGAGGAGGCCATTCAGCCGCTCGAGCCTGTTACACAGGAACAGGAGGAGGCCATTCAGCCCCTCGAGTCTGTTATACAGGAACAGGAGGAGGCCATTCAGCCCCTTCTCGAGCCAGTTACACAGGAACAGGAGGAGGCCATTCAGCCCCTTCTCGAGCCAGTTACACAGGAACAGGAGGAGGCCATTCAGCCCCTTCTCGAGCCAGTTACAAAGGAACAGGAGGAGGCCATTCAGCCCCTCGAGCCAATCTGTACTTCACTACCGTCATCATTATTATTGTAATATTATTATCAGGAAAAGGCAGCTTGAAGCTGTCAAACATTTGTGAAACCCCCAAAGGTGCCTCTTGGCAATGGGCTGCCCTATATACAGGCCTGGAATACAGAGGCTATTGTTACAGACATGCACAAAGCCTTCATGAAATTATAGCGAGGGTACTGTCAGCAGTCTGCAGTGGGAAGCGTATAGTGACTCTCAAGGGGAGTGCAGTGTAGATTTACCAGAATTAAGCCTGCGCTCACAAGTGGGGAAAGATATCACGATCTCAGGGCTGCATTTCCCGAAATTTAGGAGATTCAAGGGGTGGAATTGATTGCGGTTCTCAAAATGCATCTTTCTACTCACTCACGCGATACGGGTGTCGCTGGCCAGGCCAGCATTTAGCGCCATCTCTAATTGCCCTTGTTCAGAGGGGCATTTAAGAGTCAACCACATTGCTGTGGGTCTGGAGTCTCATGTAGGGTAGGCCAGACCAGGTAAGGACAGCAGATTTCCTTCCCTAAAAGTGGGGGGGGCATTAGTGAACCAGATGGGGTTTTTACGACAACTGGCATCATGGTCATCATCATCATGGGGAGAAAGGGACCAAAGGGATATGGGGAGAAAGCGGGGAGCAGGCTATTGAGTTGGATGATCAGCCATGATCCTAATAAATGGGTGGAGCAGGCTCGAAGGGCCGAATGGCCTCCTCCCGCTCCCAGTTTCTATGTTTCTATCATCGGAATTTTTAATCGCAGGTTTTTATTGACTTCAAATTCTTGGTGGGATTCGAGCAAAGCATCGGCCCTGGGTCCTCTGGAATACTAGCCCAGTCACAGTCCCACTCAGGCCACCGCCTCCTCCCATTATCAGGGTGGGTAGGATAAGCTATGCCTGCTGGTTGGGGAGACCATAAGACATAGGAGCAGAAATTAGGCCAATCGGCCCATCGAGTCTGCTCCGCCATTCAATCATGGCTGATAAGCTTCTCAACCCCATTCTCCCGCCTTCTCCCCGTAACCTTTGATCCCCTTACCAATCAAGAACCCTATCTATCTCGGTCTTAAATACACTCAATGACCTGGCCTCCACAGCCCTCTGTGGCAATGAATTCCATAGATTCACCACTGTCTGGCTAAAGAAGTTTCTCCTCATCTCTGTTCTAAAAGGTCTTCCCCTTACTCTGAGGCTGTGCCCTCGGGTCCTAGTCTCTCCTACTCATGGAAACATCTTCCCCACGTCCACTCTATCCAGGCCTTTCAGTATTCTATAAGTTTCAATCAGATCCCTCCCCCAACCTCATCCTTCTAAACTCCATCGAGCATAGACCCAGAGTCCTCAAACGTTCCTCATATGTTAAGCCTTTCATCCCTGGGATCGTTCTCGTGAACCTCCTCTGGACCCTCTCCAGGGCCAGAACATCCTTCCTGAGATACGGGACCCAAAATTGCTCACAATATTCTAAATGTGGTCTGACCCAGAGCCTTATAAAGCCTCAGCAGCATATCCCTGCTTTTATATTTTAGTCCTCTTGAAATAAATGCCAGCATTGCATTTGCCTTCCTTACTACCGACTCAACCTGCAAGTTAACCTTGGGAGCTTGGGACCAAGGCACACGGGGCGGAATTTGATGGGATTTTCCGGTCCTGCCGAAGGCAATGGATTTTCGGACGGCTAGCTCGTGGCGCTTTACCGCTCCGCACCCCCTACCCCGGTGGGGCCAAAGTAGTCCGGCCACAGTCCAGAAATTCCAGACAGACCTTTCGGGAGTGAAATGAGGAACCTTTCCACGCACAAACAGAGAGGGTGGTGGGAGCTCGGAACTCTCTTCTTCAAATGTTGGGTCAATTTTTTTTTCCAATATTCGTTCGTGGGTTGCGGGCGGCGCTGTCCGGGCCAACATTTATTGCCCGTCCCTAGTTGCCCCTTGTTCAGAGGGGGCATTTAAGAGCCAACCGCGTTGCTGTGTGGATCTGGAGTCATGTGTAGGCCAGACCGGGTAAGGACGGCAGATTTCCCCTTCCCTTAAAGGGACATTACTGAACCAGATGGGGGTTTTTAACAACAGTCGACAATGGTTCCGTGGTCACCGTCAGACTTTCTTCATTCCAGATTTTTTTTTTTAATGGAATTCAAATTCCACCATGTTGCCGTGCGACCGTACAACTGCTCGTTTCCTAACCGAGATTGACAGGCCTTTGCCATCCCCACGGCTGTTTGGGGGACACGGGGGTGGTGGGGGGGTGTGTGTGTGTGTGTGCGCGGTGGGGGAGGGGGGGGTAGTCAGGATTACGGGTCAGCCCTGACCTCGCTGAAGGGGCAGAACGGGCTCGAGGGGCTGAATGGCCTCCCGTGTGTGAGCCGACGGAAACTTCGGGCGCGCCTCCGGAGCGGCCTCAACAAAGGCTGAGGGGGGGAATTGGGCTCACTCACCCTTCAGCCCGACCTGTCCGTGCCAGCTCCCTCATGCCACAGGCCTCGCCCGCGCCCACAGGCCTCGCCCGCGCGCACACGCCAAGGATGAGTGGTCAGGGTGAGATGCAGGGGTGTGGTGTTGGGGGTGGGGGTGTGGTGGTGCCTTTGGATGCGCACGGGACCAAGGGGCAGATCGAGGGAGGGATAGGGATTCAGGGAGATTGGGGGGGTGGTGGGGGGGGCGTGAAGTACTGAGTAGTGCAAGGGGCACATGAATGGACTAGAGACAAGACGTAGAGGGCTGGAGGCGGTGGGGGGTGGTAGGTGGCGGAGAGATAAAGGCTTGAGCTCTCACCTGCAAAGATCTGGACCAAAAGCAGAAAAAACACCGGGGAAGCCATCCTTCTCCACGCTTGGTGTCCAAGAGGAGGTCCTGCAGAGCTGGTCAGGGAGGCTGAGGTCGACCCTGTCACTGGGCTGAGCAGGGAGAGATTCCGGGCTTCGGGGGAGCTGAGTCGGGTTCAGGAGGTGCGGGCACTGCAGTCGCTCCTTGTGCGTTAGGCTTTGAGTGCCAAGTCTGTTGCTTCTCGCTCGCTGAGCCTGCTTCCTGTGTGGTCTATAGTAACCTGACACAACAACTTCACACTCTCAAACTTTTAACCAATCCCCATGTGCGGGCCCCATTCACTCACCTTAGAAGCCAAGCTATGCCTCTCGATGTGTGTGTGTGCGTGCGTGTGTGTGCAGCTGCTGCCCTAGTCTAACTCGAATGAAAAGAGGGAGAGGGAGAGAGAAATGGGGTGACGGAGATAGCGAGAGAGAGAGAGAGTGCGAGACAGAGAGAACAGGAATGAGCCAGAGGGTGGGAGGGAGAGAGGGAGGGAGAGCAAGGGAGCGAGGGAAGGAGTGAGAGAGGCAGAGGGATGGAGCGAGAGGCAGAGAAAGGCAGCGAAAAGGCAGAGAGGGAGGGAGGGGGTAAGGAATGGAGAGAGAGTGGAAGTGGGAGAAGGAGTGAGAGAGGCAGAGAGAGAGAGAAAGGGAGAGAGAGAGAAAGGGAGTGAGACAAAGGGAGTGCGAGAGGGAGAGAAGGAATGAGAGAGGAAGAAATGGAGAGAGAAAAGGGGTGAGAGAGGCAGAGCGAGAGAACGAGACAGAGAGATGGAGAGAGTGAGACAGGGAGTGAGACAAAGGGAGTGTGAGAGAGAAAGAGAGGGAATGAGAGAGGAAGAAATGGAGAGAGAAATGAGTGAGAGAGGCAGAGAGAGAGAGAGTGAGACAGAAAGATAGAGAGAGAGAGAAGGAGTGAGACAAAAGGAGTGAGAAAGAGAGAGGGAATGAGAGAGAAAAAAATGGAGAGGAAAGGAGTATGAGAGGCAGAGAGATGGAGTGAGAGAGAGAGAGAGAAGGGACTGAGACAGAGAAAGGGAGTGAGAGGGAGGGAGAGGAAGAAACAGAAATGGGGTGAGAGATAGAGAAAGAGAGAGAAAGGGAGTGAGTGAATGTTGAGAGAGAGATGGAGTGAGAGAGAGAGAGAGAGACAGTCAAAGAGAGAGGGGGAAATGAGAGTGGTGGTGAGAAGAAAGGAAGTGAGAGAGGGAGTGAGAAAGGCAGGGAGAGAGAGAGGCAGAGATGGAGTGAGAGACAGAAAAGGAGAGAGAAAAGGTCTGAGTCAGATGAGGGGAGTGAGAGAGAGGGACTGCAAGAAAAAGAGAGAGAAAGGGAGTGAGAGAAGCAGAGACAGAGAGATGGGGCGAGAGGCAGAGAAAGGGAGTGAGATATGGAGGAAGGGAGTGAGAGAGTGTTGAGAGAGATGGAGTGAGAGAGAGACAGTCAAAGAGAGAGGGGGAAACGAGAGGGGTGGGGAGCTAGAGGTAGAAAGGGAGAAAAATGGGGAGGTGAGTGATGGAGAGTGAAGACAGAGCGAGATGGAAAGGGAGAAAAAGACAGAGAGGGGTGGAACGAGAAGAGGGAGAAAAAAGGGCAGAAAGTGGGAGAGAGGGATTCAGGGTGAGTGGGAAAGGAAATTGAAAGTTGCGGAGATAGTATACTGAGGTCGGAATGGAGGGAGACTGAAGGAATGAAGACGGTGAGAGAGATGGGAGGGATAGAGATAGACAGAGGTTGATGGAGGGTGAAGGATGTAAAGGGATGAAGAGGAAGACAGAGGGATGGACAGAGCAAGGGAAGACGGGCCAGGAGCAGTGAAGAGGAAGAGATATTGTATTAAAGGGAGGAACCAAGAGAAAACTCTGAACAAAAGCTGGAAAAAAAAGGTAAAGGGATGAGGGGCAGAGAGAGGGAGACACGGAGAGAGTTAGAAAATGAGGGAGAGAGACAGGGGTACAAATTCATTGAGAGACAGAGAGAGATGCAGTGACAGAGATAGAGAAGGAAGGGATAGATTGATTGGAATACAAATTCAGTGAGAGACAGAGGGAGATAGAGAAGGAGAGACAGTGACGAAGATAGAGAGAGAGGGACAGTGACAGAGACAGAGAGAGAAGAGACAGACTGATTGGAATACAAATTCAGGGAGAGACAGAAGGAGATAGAGAGAGAGAGGGAGAGAGAGAGAGGGGAGCAGTGAGAGAGATAGAGAAGGGAGAGATAGACTGATCTGGATACAGATTCAGTGATAGACAGAGAGAGAGAGAGACAGTGACAGAGATAGAGAAGATAGACTGATTGGAATACAAATTCAGTGAGAGACAGAGGGAGAGATAGAGAGGGGCAGTGACAGAGATAGAGAAGGAAGAGATTGAGTGATTAAAATACAAATTCAACGAAAGAGAGGAAGAAAGAGGCAGTGACAGAGATAGAGGAGGGAGAGATAGACTGATTGGAATACAAATTCAGTGAGAGATAGGGAGAGAGAGAGAGACAGAGATAGAGGAGTGAGAGATAGACTGATTGGAATACAGATTCAGTGAGAGACAGAGAGAGATAGGGAAAGAGACAGTGGCAGAGATAGAGAAGGGAGAGATAGACTGGTTGGAATAGATAATCAGTGGGAGACAGGGAGATAGAGAGAGAGAGATAAAGAGAGAGAGAGAGGCAGTGACAGAGATAGAGAAGGGAGAGATAGGCTGATTGGAATACAAATTCAGTGAGAGGCAGAGAGAGAGAGATAGAGAGGGAGAGAGAGGACAGTGACAGAGATAGAGAAGGAAGGGATAGACTGATTGGAATACAGATTCAGTGAGAGGCAGAGGGAGATAGAGAGAAGCAGTGAGAGAGATAGAGGAGGGAGAGATAGACTGATTGGAATCAAATTCAGTGAGAGGCACAGAGAGAGAGAGAGAGATACAGTGAGAGAGATAGGGAAGGGAGAGATAGACTGATTGGAATACAGATTCAGTGAGAGATAGAGAGGGAGAGAGAGAGACAGTGACAGAGATAGAGAAGGGAGAAATAGGCTGCTTGGAATACGAATTCAGTGACAGACAGAGGGAGATATAGAGAGGGAGAGACAGTGACAGAGATAGAGGAGGGAGAGGTAGACTGACTGGAATACAAATTCATTGAGAGACAGAGAGAGAGAGAGAGAGAGCGACAGTGACAGAGATAGAGAAGGAAGAGATTGAGTGATTAAAATACAAATTCAGTGAAAAAGAGGAAGAAAGAAGCAGTGACAGAGATAGAGAAGGGAGAGATAGACTGATTGGAATACAAATTCAATGACAGACAGAGGGAGAGGTAGAGAGAGAGAGGCAATGACAGAGATAGAGAAGGAAGAGGTAGTCTGATTGGAATACAAATTCAGTGACAGACAGCGAGAGAGAGAGATAGAGAGACAGTGACAGAGATAGAGGAGTGAGAGATAGACTGATTGGAATACAGATTCAGTGAGAGATAGGGAGAGAGAGAGAGAGAGAGACAGAGATAGAGGAGTGAGAGACTGATTGGAATACAGATTCAGTGAGAGACAGAGAGAGGGAGAGAGAGGGAGAGGACAGTGACAGAGATAGAGAAGTGTTAGATAGTCTGATTGGAATACAAATTCAGTGACAGACAGCGAGAGAGAGATAGAGAGACAGTGACAGAGATAGAGGAGTGAGAGATAGACTGATTGGAATACAGATTCAGTGAGAGATAGGGGGAGAGAGAGAGAGAGACAGACAGAGATAGAGGAGTGAGAGATAGACTGATTGGAATACAGATTCAGTGAGAGACAGAGAGAGGGAGAGAGAGGGAGAGGACAGTGACAGAGATAGAGAAGTGTTAGATAGTCTGATTGGAATACAAATTCAGTGAGAGACAGAGAGAGAGAGAGAAAGAGACAGTGGCAGAGATAGAGAAGGGAGAGATAGGCTGATTGGAATAGAAAATCAGTGGGAGATAGAGAGAGAGAGAGAGGCAGTGACAGAGATTGAGAAGGGAGAGATAGTCTAATTGTAATACAAATTCAATGAGAGACACCGAGATATATATATATATATAGAGAGAGAGAGAGAGGCAGTGATAGAGATAGAGAAGGAAGAGATAGACTGATTGGAATACAAATTCAGTGAGAGATAGAGGGAGATAGAGAGGGAGAGACAGTGACAGAGATAGAGAAGGGAAAGATAGACTGATTGGAATACAAATTGAATGAGAGACAGAGGGAGCGAGAGGCAGTGACAGAGATTGAGAAGGGAGAGATAGACTGAATGGAATACAAATTCAGTGACAGACAGAGGGAGATAGAGACAGTGAGAGGACAATGACAGAGATAGAGACATGTCTTTGCTGTATCGACTGTTTAAAGCGAAATTTACCAATTTATTTGAAGTATCATTTGCCTGTTAATTCATGTGTAATTTATATTGGTTCTGATTCATGTTACAGTAAGAGCTACAAAATATGGCGAGAGATGGGAGAGTTAGACTGATAGGACTACATATTCAATGTATCTCTCTGTTTCTCTGACTGAACGTATGTAATTCTGCCTGTGCCTCCATTTATCTCTCTCTCATTTGCTGTCTCTGCATCTTTGTTTCTCTCTCTCTGCCTGTGTCTCTGTGACTTTGTCTCATTTCCTTTCTCGGTGAAACTGTCTCTCTTTCCATCTGTTTCTCTTTGTTTCTTTGTCTGTCTCTCTCACTTTCTGACAGTCTCTCTTTATCTCTGTCTCTCCTCTTCTGCCTGTCCCTTTCTCTCTCTCTCTTTCTGTTTTTCTGTCACTCTCTCTGTCTCTGACACTGGTTTACAAAAAGAAAGGTGAATATTACCAGAATTCTGATAATAACAGGCCCCTATAATGTGCAGTACGGTCGCAGTTTGTGAAATGAAAATGGCTCATCTAATGTACATGTTGCTTGCATGTGCTGAGCACCTCGAATGCTAACCAGTCATTGGTTGGTGCAGTGCGCTTTGCTGTTTTTTAACCTCACTATTACGATCCCCCACAGGGGATAAATCAAAATAACCAAATTTACCGAATGACCCCCAAATGAAAAAAAATTACCAAAAAAGGTTCCATATTTTGTAGCTCTTACTGTAACATGAATCAGAACCAATATAAATTACACATGAATTAACAGGCGAATGATACTTCAAATAAATTGGTAAATTTCGCTTTAAACATTCGATACAGCAAAGACCTGTCTTGTGCAACCACAAGCATCCGCACCACTCCCCACACAAATGAGTACAATCTCATAATATTTCCAACTCGGCCTCTGGCGCTTGGTATCTCTCACGCTTTCTCGCTCAATGGATTCAGCCCTCGAGTCATGGTCACCGGCAGCTGTATTCCACCTGAGGCCCCAGATACCGTTCACAACGACAAGCTCTTGAACCCTCGCTCGCCTCGGGTCGTGTCAGTCCTGGTGGCGTAGCTTTCCAGGGCTCCCTTTCAACTGGCCAACCAATGTTACCCCAGTTGGCGACCTGGTCCTCTGATACAAACTCCCAGCTCTTTCGCATCCCTGAGCTATTCACATCGCTTCCAAGATTCAATCCGTTTTAGGTGGATCAAACATTGCTTCCTCAGGAGCTTCTGTAACTCTATTGCTCTTCTTACTGTTTGCGCCTTTTTGGTGGGAGCTTGGCTTGCTCCTAAACACACCAGGTATGGGTTAACTGTGTCCTGCTGTGGCACTTCTTTGTATCTGCATCATCTCTCTGCCTTCTGCTTCCAGCTCTCCTTGGCGTCTGCAGCTCTCCTTTGTGTCTGCAGCTCTCCTTTGTGTCTGCCGGCCACATGGCTTCTGGTCTTATCTTCCTTCCCGATGGTGCTGCTTACAAGTCAATGCTCGCCAGGTCACAGTGGCCAGTTTTGCTTACTATCCAAGAAAATTACAATTTGTCCCTTTACAATTGACGCAGACTGTTAAAAGTCCTTTTCGAACACTCTTGAAAGCAATGACAGATTCCACAGACATTTTAAAGAAATCACTGCTTCCGGGTCAAAGGTCCTCACATCAAAGTTGATGGGTGAAAACTCTGAATGGGTCGCAGACCCTCTTATATATCAATGAATTATCTGAAGTGAATGCTATCGTAAACCTTAGCTCGGTGTTGATGTGAGTGATCAATTGTATGCCCACATGCCATAGGGACATGTGTTCATTTATTTTACAGTTGCTGGCGCGCAGTCTGGCCATCATCACCTTCCTCTATTCTCACTTGTTCTTCACCGCCCTGTGTGTTCTCAGTGTGTGTAGGGTTTGTGACCACATCCAGCTATGTGTCTCCCTCTCCGTCTGACTGCCATTTCTGTCACATCCCTCTTTCTTTCTGTCTCTTAACCTTGGCCATTCTCTCCCTGTTCCTATGTTCCTGCCCTTCTCTCTGTCAATCTCTCTGTCTTTGAATGTTTCCTTGTCTATGTTTGTTTTCTCAGTGTCAGGGCACTTTTCTCTCTCTGTCTCTCTTTGTCTGTCTCTCATGATCTCTTTCGCATCTCTGACTGTTTCTTTCTATCTCTCTCTCTGTCTCTCACTCCCTGCCTTTCTGTTTCTCACTCTCTCTCTCACTCTGTGTCTGTCTCAGTCCGTTTCATCTCTCTCTCTCAGTATTTCTGTCTCTCTCTATTTGTCTCTCTATGTCTTTCTGTCTCTGTCGCTCTCTTTCTCTCTCCCTACCTCTCTTTTTCTTTCTGTCTCTCTCTCTCGCTCCCTCCATCTTTCTTCTTCTGTCTCTTTCTGTCTCTCTCTCTCTCTTCCCAGCTCCCTTTTCTCTCTCTCTTCCTCCCTATTTGTCTGAATTTTGTCTTTCTTCTCTTCCTGTCCATATCCTGGTGCTTTACAAACCCTCTCCTCTTTCTCTCTTCCCTCATTCTTTCCTTCCTTCCCTCTCTCTGAATGTGCCTCTCTCTGACCATATTTTTTCTCTTCCCTCTTTCTATCTTTTTTTTAAACCCCAGTGCTTTGCTGACCATCTCTTCTCTCCTCCCTGCTTCATTTTTTTGCCTTTTCTCCGTCTCACTGAATACTACCTTCCCCCTCCCCGACTATCCCTCTTTCCCATTGCCTTTTTCCCCCTTCCCCATCTCGTTTTCTGCATGTAATCATTTCATCGATGCTTCTGGTATGTGATTGCAATAGCTACCTTGGTGCTTGTTGACACCATCAGGATATCTGATCCATTACCATGACAACAGGTATTTATATTGCTGAAGAATGAAATGTGCTGTCAAAGCTTTTCACCTTGCACTTATCAGGACATTCGCAAAAACACCAATTGTAACGGGAGCAACAATTTATACTGCATGAGAAGAGAGTGCTGATTGGTTGGAAAGTGGACTCTGATTTGGTTTGAATTTAAACAAAGCTTGGCAGTTAACTGTCCCTTGGTGCATTCTCTATGGCAAAGCCTCTACCAATCAGCAATACTCATGGTTCTGTACTACCAAATGACTATTTGTATTTATATGGCACCTTCAAACTGAAAGGGGAAAAGAGAGACGCAGGGGGGGTTTAGATAGGGGAATTCCAGAATTTAGGGTATAGGCAGCTGAAGGCGTGGCCATCAATTGTAGGGTGGTTAAAGTCAGGGGGTGTGCAAGAGTCCAAGGTTGGAGGAGTGCAAAGATCTCACAGGCTGAAGGGATAGAGTGAATCGAGGCCATGGAGGCATCTGGCATGAAGGAGGGTTTTAAAATTTGGGCACTGCTGGATCCAGAGCCAATGTAGGGTCATTAAGCACAGAACGAAGGTGAGTGGCACTGGGCATGAGTTAGGGTGCAGGGCAGCGGAGTTTTGGGCGAGCTTAAGTTACATGAGGCGGTGGCTGGAAGGGTGGGAGTGTAACCAGCGGCGTTTTGAGGAGATTGTAGAAAAGCACAGAGTGACCGCTTCGCGAAACACCTCCACTCAGTCCGTAAGCATTACGCTCGCTGGTGATTTCAATTCACCATCTTGCTCTCTTGCCCACATTTCCATCCTCAGCTTGGTGCAAGGTTCCAATGAAGATCAACGCAAGCTTGAGGAACAGCGCCTCACCCTCCGATGGGGCACTTTACATTCTTTTGGACTCAATGTTGAGTTCAACAATCTCAGGCCATAAACTCTACCCTCCATTTTGATTTCCCCCCCCCCAAGTCCCAGTCTGTATCTTGTTTCCATGTTATTGCTTTCAACTAGAGTTGACCTTTATCCTGCTATTAATACCTGCTCTGGGCTAATGCTTTTTTTCTTTCCTACTACTAATACCACTCTATTTGCCTCTCGCTCCATGATACCTTTGGTATTTAATCTCCATCGCTCTCTCACCTTTGCCTGAACTTCCGCTTTGTACCACCCGACACCACCCACCACCCCCCCCGCCACAAACCCCTTTTTCAACATCATAAAACCCACGAACCCAGGACAAAGCAGCCCACTTGATTGGCACCCAATCCACCACCTTCACCATGCACTCCCTCCACCCACAATAAACATTCACACTCTGCATCACTGACGCACAGTGGCAGCAGTGCATACCTTCTGCAAGATGCCCTGCAGCAACTCACCTTTGACAGCACCATCCAAACCCGAGGCCTCGACCACGTAGAGGGACAAGGGCAGCAGGTGCACGGGAACCAGCATCGGCGAGTTCCCCTCCTCACCACCCTGACTTGGAACTATATTGGCCGTTCCTTCACTGTTGCTGGGTCAAAATCCTGGAGCTCCCTCCCTAACAGCACTGTGGGTGCACCTACACCACAGGGATTGCACCTTGGACTCTTGCACACCCCCTGACTTTAACCACCCTACAATTGATGGCCACGCCTTCAGTTGCGAGAAGGAAGCTCACCCACCACCTTCTCGAGGGGCAATTAGGGATGGGCAACAAACGCTGATCTACCCAGCGGCATCCAGGTCCCATGCACGAATATAAAAAAGGAATTTCTACCTCTCTTCGGTCCAGAGGAAGAGTCAGGTTGGACTCGAAATGCTAACTCTGTTGCTCTCTCCACAGATGCTGCCAGACCTGCTGAGCTTTTCCAGCACTTGCCGTTTTTGTTGCAGATCTGCAGGACTTTGTTTGTCATTCGGTGTCTTTCAGCCCGTCCTGTCTGTGCTGGCCCTTTGCGTTGAGTCTCGGACCCCCACTTTTTGCCCGCGACCCTTATGGGGTGGCTCATCCTCAAAAATAGCTGCGCAGCTCCCACTTCTGAATCCTTGAACGAAATTCGTCTGCACTGTCTATCCCGATCAAGCGCTGCAGGGGCTGCCAATCCTCAGCTGGAAAAAGAAATTCTCTGCATCCTTTGTCAACGATTTTAAATCGACGGGGTGGAATTTTATGGCCCCTTCGTGGGGAGGAGGGTCTGTAAAACACAGCGAGAGTTCGTCAGTCCCCCTTCAATTTCGACAGGACCTGAAATTCCCACTGACGGGCGGGCTTGTAAAATTCCACCCTTTGTCTTCCGATGACTGATCCACCCACCAGAGGGAATCATGAACCCTCTCCTCCATCCCCACCCCCTTTCCGATCTCCCCCCTTTTTTTTCTCATAATTGATATATTTTGAAAACGTATTTCTCTTTTCCCACCTATCTCTATTATTATTTTTAAATTTATTTCTATCCATTGTTTGATCGCCGCCTTTTAGCCCATTTCGATCCCTTCCGCGTACCCCACCCCCACTAGGGCCATCTGCCACTTGCTCGTCCTGCTTTCTACCCTTAATGTCACCTATTAGCACATTCCTTTAGCTAATATCACCACCATCCACACCCCTTTGTCCTTTTGTCTATGACATCTTTGGCATTCTCTCCTTTGCCTCCACCTATCACTGGCCCTCTATCCAGCTCTACCTGTCCCAAACCCACCCCCCCACCCCCTCAACCAGCTTATATTTCACGTCATTTCTATTTTTCTTTAGTTCTGATGAAGAGTCATACGGACTCGAAACGTTAACTGTGTTCCTCTCCGCAGATGCTGTCAGACCTGCTGAGTTTTTCCAGCTGTCTTTGTTTTTGTTTCAGATTTCTAGCATCCGCAGTATTTTGCTTTTACCAGAGGGAATAGCTGCTGATGCTGAGATCCTTTGAGCGAGGGTGATGGTGTGGGAGCTGCAGCTAATGCGTCTTAATGTCCTGTGTTAGGACAGCAGCCGGCTAAGTGTCTGCTTATCCCGAACCCCACGGCGCAGACTGTGACTGAGGTTTGGAGCTGGCTGCTGTTGGGTTAGCATTCCCTATCCCGAAAGCTGGGCTTTCCAGGGTTCAGCCTGGCAGTTTCAGCTCTCGAGGAATCAGGGAATGGTTACAGCGCGGAGGAGGAGGCCACTCGGCCCATCGCATCCATGCTGGCTCACTGTAAGAGCTGCTCAGCTAATTCCACACCCCTCCCCTCCTTGCCTTTTCCCCATAACCTCACAATTTCTCCACCCACCCCCTGACCCCCCGCTTCAGAGAACTATCGAACTCTTGAAAGCCATGATTGGTTTTTGCCTCCACCACACTCTCAAGGCAGCGAATTCCAGGTCCTGACCACTCACTGCGTTAAAAAGGGACCGGGCGCATGGTAGCTAAATTTGCCGATGACACCAAGATGCGCAGGAAAGTGCGAGAGGTGGTAGAGGGATCTGCAAAGGGATCTAGACGGGTCAAGTGAGTGGGTAAAAATTTGGCAGATGGAGCACAACATGGGAAAATGTGAACTTCTTCAAACCGGCAGGAATAAACAATAAAAAAAAAGCAGCATATTATTTAAATGGAGAGAAGTTGCCAGAACTCTGAGGTGCAGAGGGATCTGGGTGTCCTGGTGCATGAATCACAAAGTTAGTGCGCAGGTACAGCAAGTAAGGCAAATGGGGTGTTGGCGTTTATTGCAAGAGGAAAGGAATATAACAGCAGGGATGTTTCACTGCAGTTGTACAGGTGACCCCACATCTGGAGAACTGTGCGCCATTTCGGTCTCCTTATTTACAAACGAAAGGTATAATTGCTGTAGAAGCGGTTGAGAGAAATTTCACTGGGCTCATTCCTGGGTTATCTTAAGGTTTAACAGGCTGCGCCTGTACCCGGTTAGAAGCATGAGAGCTGATTCTGAGGACGACTAGGTAGGGTGCCTACTCCGAGGGCGACTCCTCATGAGGGACAGTCCGAAAAGGACCACTGGTATGCAGAAATCTCTTCCCCAGGTTTCCGATCTCGTGAATCTTTCCTGCACTCGTCACATCCTTCCTAAAGCGTGACACAAACACTTCTATCTGACTCGTTCACAGGATGTGGGCATCACTGGCTATCCCTCGTTGCCCACCCACCCCCAATTGCCTTTACTGAGGGGGCAATTTAAAGATGCCGCGAGGGTAAAGACGGTAGAGGGTCATTCATCAGACTTTCAAATTCCAGATTCCCATTAAGTTCAAATTTCACCCTCCGGCGTGTTGGGATTTAAACCCAGGTCCCCATGGCCTCTGGAATACTAGCCCAGTGACTATACCCCTGTTGCACTGGGTTCCTCTACTGTATAAAGCCCAAATGTGCCTATGACACTATGCAGGCAAGTACAAGAGGAGATAGAGAGTCTGTTTGGAATGTGGTTGAAGATATTTTATGAATAAAGTATATTTTTGTAAAACAAAAAAAATAGAGAGTCTGCAAAGGGATCTAGACAGGTCAAGTGAGTGGGTAAAAAAAAATTGGCAGATGAACCTGCCCATTATACCTTCAACAACAACGACTCCTGCCTGACTCGTGCATTGCATAGCGCCCCAGGCAAGGGCGCTTGAATATCCCCGCCCAGAACAAGTGGGGGGTCTGGAGGGCGCAGTGAGCAAGGGGAGAGAGAATTGTAATGGTTTGCCCCACTTCACCAACCCCTCCCCATCCCCCCTGGCAGCAGCCTTCAAGGCCCTGTATGCAAGGAGAAGAAGAGAAAGAAAGTTGCAGGTTTTGCTTTGTTTCAAGACTGCAAGAGGTGCAGCCGATCGCTATCAGCGCTTCACACGAAGTTATTGTTCTGGAGGGGAAACGGTTCGGAATGAACGAGCCGGATGCACGGCTGGCGTCATACGACACCCCACATTTCAAGCCTTGCAGCAAACTAGAAAGCTCCAGGCGTCAAACAATAGGTCTCAACCGCTGTTTGAGAGAGAGAGAGAGAGAGACAGAGACAGAGAACAAATAACTCATTGTTGCTCAAACAGGATTCGGGGATTGTTCACAGACAGTCGCGCCTTGGACCCATTGTTGGTACAAGCGTGCGATTTGGTGCAAGGGTAACACACAGTCCATGATAAGGGGGCAGGGAGAGCATCGTCCTGACTATCAGACGTGCATCGACTGACTAACCGGAGGCACAGCATTCGTTTCTGTCACCTTCATTTGCAAAATAAGACGCCCTGTTTCTCAGCACATTTTAA
The DNA here is from genome assembly GCF_964194155.1 of Cetorhinus maximus. Classification (NCBI taxonomy): domain Eukaryota; kingdom Metazoa; phylum Chordata; class Chondrichthyes; order Lamniformes; family Cetorhinidae; genus Cetorhinus; species Cetorhinus maximus. Next base: position 274,326 of record NC_135913.1, on the reverse strand, counting down.
TTCTGAACGCGCGTAAAATTCCTGCAGGAATCCCCTCGCAACATTTAAGAAGTGTTTAGGTGAGCACTTGGAAACGGGGGGAAATGGGATTAGAACAGATGGCTGGCACGGACACGAAGGGCCGAAGGGCCTGTTTTCTTTTTGCTGTGTGACTCTAAAACTCACCGGCCTGTGGTGGCAAGTGAATGGGATTTGGATTGAAGATGTAGGTAACACTTTGTACTCAGGGAGGAGGGGAAACAATGGTGGTGGTGGTAATGTCACTGGACGAGCTAATGCTCTGGGGTGGGGGTGGGGGTGGGGGTGGGGGGTGGGATAGGTTCAAATCCCACCCAGGGCAGCTGGTGAAATTTGAAATTCGTTTAAACGTGGAATTGAAAAGCTCGCCTGGGTAACGGGTGGCCATGAAGCCTATCATCGATTGTTGTAAAAACCCATCTGGTTCACTAATGTCCTTTGGGGAAGGAAATCTGCTGTCCTTAACCTGGTCTACACGTGACTCCAGGTCAACTCTTAACTGCCCTCTGAAACATCCTAGCAAGGCAATAAGGGGTGGGCAATAAACGCTGGTCTTGCCAGCGATGCCCACACCCCATGAAAGAAGCACAGGAGACATTACACGCTCTTGATGATAAAAAAAACCACTATGTTGAGGTATTGTCTACAGATGTGTACTGTACATTTAACTCAGTGTATGTCTATAATATACACAATGCTGTGTGCAATAGGCGTTTGTATATTCCATTATATTTTACATGAAATACATTTTGCGTATGCAACAGAATGGACAAATGAATAAGGTCAGAGGTCAGGGCCAGGCAGCAGAATGCTGCTACAGGACAGAAAGCAGAGAGTAGGGGAGAGGGCGATTTAGTCAAGAGTGGCAGAAGGTAGGAAGCTGTGCCCCACAAAGGATCAGGGCTGGGACCACCGCTGTTCTCAATGTATAACCACGGTTCAGACTTTGGAATCCAAAACACCATTTCTAAATTTGCCGGTGACACCAGATTTGGTAGGGGAGGGGGGGTGGGTGTGGGTCTGAGGAGTACTGTGACAAATTAGAAAGGTCATTAATAAACTTTTAGAATGAGTATGTGAGTGGTATCACATTTGAAGTATCACATTTAAGTAAGAGAAATGAGGAGGTCACGTAATAGTTGAGAAATCAGAACCTAAGGGGATCTGGCAGTAGAAATCACTATATGTGGTGGTGCATGTTAATAAAGACCATAGCTAGGGTTTATTTCTGGAATTGTGAAGTACAGAAGTTATGCAAAAAAACTGGAATCAAAACTCGGTATCACACACGGAGTATTGTTTGCTTTTCTAGTTTCCATTTATATTTTAAAGAGATACAGAAAACCTGGACTGGGGGTAAAAAAAAGATTTCTTTATTCATTCATGGGATGTGGGCATCACTGGCCAGCATGTTCGGAGGGCATTTAAGAGTCAACCATGTTGTTGCGAGGGTCTGGAGTCATGTGTAAGCCAGACCAGGTAAGGACAGCAGATTTCCTACCCTTAAGGACACTAGTGAACCAGGTGGGTTTTTACAACAATCGGCAATGGTTTCATGGTCATCATTAGACTTTTTAATTCCACATTTTTTTATTGAATTCAAATTCCACACATGGTGGGATTTGAACGCAGGTCCCCATCTGGGCATCTGGATTACTAGTCCAGCGACAATACCACTGTCGCCTCCCCAGCAATTCCCTATTTGATAGCAGGACTGCGAGGTTATACTCATCATGAAAAGCTGAATAGACTAAGTCTCTTTTCCACTGAAAAGAGAAGGTTGAAGGGTGACCGAGGAAGCCAGAGAGTGGCCGAGGAGGCTGAAGGGTGACCAAGGAGGCCGAAGCGTGGCCAAGGAGACTGAAGGGTGACTAAGGATGCCAAAGGGTGACCGAGGAGGCTGAAGGGTGAGCAAGAATGCTGAAGGGTGAGCAAGAATGCTGAAGGGTGAGCAAGAAGGCTGAAAGGTGTCCGAGGAGGCCAAAGGGTGACCGAAGAGACTGAAGGGTGACCAAGGAGGCTGAAGGGTGACCAAGGAGGCTGGAGGGTGACTGAGGAGGCTGCAGGGTGACCAAGGAGGCTGGAGGGTGACCAAGGAGGCTGGAGGGTGACCAAGGAGGCTGGAGGGTGACCTGATGGAAGTCCTTACATTATGAAAGGTTTTGATAGAGTGGACTCTGAGAGAATTCTTCCAGTGGCATGAAAGAGGGAAACTGGAGGTCGCCAATGTAAGGTAGTTACCCAGAAATCAAACAGGGAAATTCGGTATAAACCTCTTCACCCAGGCAGCGATGAGAATGTGAAACTTATGACCATTGGGAACAGCTGTGGGGAATGGCATTGATAAACATTAGAGCAAACTGGATACACATGTGAGGGAGAGGGAATATACTGATCGAGCTAAATGAGGGAAGGTGGGAGGAGGCCTGGGTGGAGCATAAATGCTGGCATCGACTGGCTGGGCTGAATGGCTGTTGGTGTGCTGTTTCAGTACATGCATACGGACAAAGAGCAGGAGTAGGCCACTTGGTCCCTGGAGCCTGCTTCACCATTCAATAAGAACACGGCTATTCTGAATGTAAACTCAACCCCACATTCCCACCGACTCCCGATAATCTTTCACCCCCTCGTTAATCAAGAATCTATCCACCTCTGCCTTAAAAATATTCAAAGACTCTGCTTCCACCACCTTTTGAGGAAGAGCGTTCCAAAGACTCACAACCCTCTGAGAGAAAAAACCATCTCTGCCTTAAATGGGCAGCCCCTTATTTTTAAATCGTAATCTCTAGCTCTAGATTCTCCCACAAGAGGAAACTTTCTCTCCACATCCACCCTGTCAAGACCATAAGACGTAGGAGCAGAAATAGGCCACCCAGCCCATCGAGTCTGCTCCACCACTCAATGAGATCATGGCTGATCCGATAACCCTCAGCTCCACTTTCCTGCCTTGTCCCCATAACCCTTGATCCCCTTACTGATAAGACCCCTCAGGGCCTAATACATTTCAATCAAGTCACCTCTTACTCTTCTAAGCTCCAGCGGATACAAGCCTAGCCTGTCCAACCTTCCCTCATAAGGCAACCCGCCCATTCCTGGTATTAGTCTAGTAAACCTTCTCTGAACTGCCTCCAACGTATTTACCCCCTTCCTTAAATAAGGTGACCAATACTGACATAATTCTATGTAATTCTATATAATGCATTTCATATGTAAGATAGTCAGACTCCACTATGTGTACGATTCAATGGTTGCTTGTCCAATATGAATTATGCTGTTGACATATTCCAGCATATTTTATGTACATTATTACTGTGTGTTTTCATGGCTGTACATTGCATTGGGAATAAATCGAATGTGGAGATCGGAATGGATTAAATTCGATGGCAAGAAAATTAAGACAACCATCCATTGAGTTTAACCGGATGATGTAACCTTTACTTGGACACCACCTTGCACTAGAACAGATGCAGTACAGACTGCTTTTTTTGCAAATTCTTTTTCACTCATCCACAGCGGGATGTGGGTGAATAAAGTGCTAGGCCAGCATTTATTACCCATCCCTAGTTGTGGTAGCGAGATCACTACTGTAGGCTCATTTTTTCCTATTTGGTGAGGGGCATTTAAGAGTCAATGAAAGGACATTAGCAATAATCATAATCCAGGTTTTTCCACCATCATCTCACTGAGGGACTCGAACCCGGGTCCTCGGAGCATTATCCTGGGTTTTTAACCACTGCCCCGCCACCACCTCCTCGTGAGCTAACATGTTGAAGGAGGTCATGCTGCCCATAGCATTACATCGCGACCAAATTGTTATTCTGCGTTCGAGAAACACACACACACACACACACACAAAAAACACCTGCACTACTTTCTCTCGTTCAAATATTCTTGCACAAACCCTCATTGTTTTTTTTTTCAAATAAAACAGAAAGCGCAAAAGTCTCGCACCACCGGTAGCTCGTTTTCCTTTCCAAAAGAATGAAACTTTCGCTAGGGGAGCGGCTGCTTATGTCTATCTAGTTAACCATTATTCCATGACTCACTCGAGGACATCCGATAGCATAGAGAGCAGAAAACATTTCCATTTAACTTTACCATTCGCCCCAATGCATATATAAGCATTTAGAGTGAACCTACACTATCTGTGAGTGTTGCACTGTAAATCATGCAATGCTTTCCTTACGATGCTACACATATATTTGTAGATATAAAGATGCAGCATTCAGGTCAGTCTGTCTTGGTTTTCCATAATGGCTGCTCCTTATGGCAAAATTGGTGCCTTCGTTGGAAAGGGATTCAGAGCGAACCTCAGGTGAGTGCATCCTGTTTTCTAGCCTCGGCTGTTCATCAGAAGGGAATCTCAGTTCCCCACCCACCTTCCTGTCTTGTGCCTTGGGGGTCGCTTTGTGCAGAGACAGATAGACAAAGAGAGAGAACCAACTGGATCACCATTGTCCTCTTGCCTTGCCCCCCACCTTCTGTGGTCAAGAGAGAGAGACAGACAGAGAAATGTCAGGATTTCACTGAAGGGCCCAGCAGGCAGAGGGACTGAATGACCTCCTCCTGTTCCCATGTTGGCTTGATTGTCACTAGGCTCATGTTGAAGGCTTTGGTTGGGTCTTGTTGAAGGGTAGCAAGATTTTCCTTAGAACAAAGAAGGCTGAGAGGTGACTTGATTGAGGTGTACAAAATGATGAGGGGAATAGACGGAGTGGACAGGATAAAATTGTTTCCCTTGGTGGAGAATTTCTAGAACCAGGGGACATAGATTCAAGATAAGTGGCAGAAGGTGTAGAGGGGACATGAGGAAGAACTTTTTTACGCAGAGGGTACTGGGTGTCTGGAATTCACTGCCCAAGTTGGTGGTAGAGGCAGAAACTCTAAACTCTTTTAAAAAAGTACCTGGATCTGCACCTTAAGTGCTGTAAACTGCAGGGCTGTGGGGCCGGGTGCAGGGAGGGTGGGATTAGAAAGGGCACCTGGGTGTCCTCGGGCTGACATGGGCAAGATGGGACGAATGGCCCCCTGCTGTGCTGTAACTTTTCCATGGTTCTACGGCAACTATTCACCCCTCTGAAGAAGCTGTCGATATTCTCTCAAGACCAAAGAAGGTTGACAGAAGATCATTAGGGAGTGTTCAAAAATCATGAAGGGGTTTGGGATAGGAATGTATCGAGCTGTTTCTAGCGGCAAGGGGTTGGGGTGGGAGTTTAAAACCAGAGGACGCAGATTGAAGACAATTATCAGAGACAGAGACGGTGAGAACTTATTTTACCCGGTCAGTTGTTGTGATCTGGGTGGTGCTGCACAAAATGGCGGGGGTAGTAGGTTCGAGGGTAACTTTCAAAAGGAAATGGCGTAAGTTGGAGCGTACTTGAATGGGGGAATACACTGCGGGACCACGAGGAACATGGAGGGGGGAGGGAGGCAGAACTGAATAGCTCCTTCCAGGAACTCTCACGCTGGGGCCAAATGACCTCCTTTGATATTTTACCATTCCCTGATCCGCGAGGTCATGTGTCCATGAGGCGCAGACCTCCTTCAGCTTCCTTCAGGTGCTTCAGGATTTCACGAATCCCAAAGCCATCGCCCTCCATTCGAACGGCAAGAATGGCTGTTGCCCTGAACACCCTCTCATTCCTTGGACATTTTCTCCAACCCTGGGCCACTTTTCACACTCCTGGCTTGTTGCTTCTCCTCTCCCACCCTGTCCGCCCCTACCCCAGCCGCCCTCCTCGCCCCCTTCCCCTGCCACCGGGCATGTTCTGATACTTTCCCCCATCCCCCCTCCCACCACCACCACCACCCCCCCCCCGCCCCCCCCGCCCCCCCTCTCTCTCTCTAACTCCCACACCCCGTGAATTCAATTGCAAGGATCTGCAGCGATCCCCTTTGGTCTGGCCTTAAACAGTGCATCCCGCCTGCATTATCTGTGGTTTCGCAATGATGGTCGGGCCCAAGGCTGGCTTGAAGATTTGTCTTTGTACTGGGGAGGCAATGGCGTAGTGGTATTGTCGCTGGAGTAGTAACCCAGAGACCCAGCCTAATGCTTTGGGGACCCAGATGGTGGAATTTGAATTCAACAATAAAAATCTGGAGTTAAAAGTCCGATGGTGACCAGGAAAGCATTGCCGATTGTTGTAAAAACCCCATCTTGTTCACTAATGTCCTTTAGGGAAGGAAATCTGCCGTCCTTACCTGGTCTGGCCTACGTGTGACTCCAGACCCACAGCAATGTGATTGACTCTTAAATGCTCCTCTGAACAAGGACAATTAGGGATGGGCAATAAATGCTGGCCCAGCCAGAGATGCCCACATCCCAGGAATTAATTTTTAAAAAGCAATGTGTATGTGTTGAAACAAGTGCGTATGTGCACGTATGTGTGTACATGTGTACGCAAGGGTGAGCATAAGTGTGTGTGAATAAGTAGATATACATGTGTGTGCATATGCCAGTGTACATATGTGTGCATTTATGTGTACTGGAGTGCATGTTTTGCTGTGTGCATTTCAGTATATGTGTATGGGTGCATAAATAAGTAGGTTCATGTATAATTCGGTGTCTATGTTTTTTCTTAATGTGCATATTTCCAATTTATGCATTTGTGAGTGTATATTTCAGTATGTTTGTGTCTGTACATATATATCTACATGTGCATATGAATACATATTTACACACAGAAATGGAACTTAATTACAAATTACACAAAAATTATACACACTGAGATACACACACGGATATATATCCGTGCACACTGAAATACACACAGATGGATATGTATCTGTGCACACAGAAATAGACACACATGGATATCTATCCGTGCACACTGAAATACACACACATGGATATGTATCTGTGCACACTGAAATACACACACATGGATATGTATCCGTGCACACTGAAATACACACACATGGATATGTATCCGTGCACATTGAAATACACACACATGGATATGTATCCGTGCACACTGAAATACACACACATGGATATGTACCTGTGCACACTGAAATGCGCACACATGGATATGTATCTGTGCACAATGAAATACACACACGTGCATATGTATCTGTGCACACTGAAATGCGCACACGTGGATATGTATCTGTGCACACTGAAATACACACATGTGGATATGTATCCATGCACACTGAAATACACACACATGGATATGTATACATGCAGACTGAAATACACACATGTGGATATGTATCCGTGCACACTGAAATACACACACATGGATATGTATACATGCAGACTGAAATACACACATGTGGATATGTATCCGTGCACACTGAAATACACACACGTGGATATATATCCCTGCACATTGAAATACACACACACGGATATGTATCCATGCACACTGAAATACACAAACATGGATATATATCCCTGCACATTGAAATACACACACATGGATATGTATCCATGCACACTGAAATACACAAACATGGATATGTATCCGTGCACACTGAAATACACACACATGGATATGTATCTGTGCACACTGAAATACACACATGTGGATATGTATCCGTGCACACTGAAATACACACACATGGATATGTATCCGTGCACACTGAAATACACACACATGGATATGTATCCGTGCACACTGAAATACACACACATGGATATGTATCCGTGCACACTGAAATACACACACATGGATATGTATCCGTGCACACTGAAATACACACACATGGATATGTATCTGTGCACACTGAAATACACACATGTGGATATGTATCCGTGCACACTGAAATACACACACATGGATATGTATACATGCAGCCTGAAATACACACATGTGGATATGTATCCGTGCACACTGAAATACACACACGTGGATATATATCCCTGCACATTGAAATACACACACACGGATATGTATCCATGCACACTGAAATACACACGCATGGATATGTATCCATGCACACTGAAATACACAAACATGGATATGTATCTGTGCACACTGAAATGCGCACACGTGGATATGTATCTGTGCACACTGAAATACACACATGTGGATATGTATCCATGCACACTGAAATACACACACATGGATATGTATCTGTGCACACTGAAATGCGCACACGTGGATATGTATCTGTGCACACTGAAATACACACATGTGGATATGTATCCGTGCACACTGAAATACACACACACGGATATGTATCAATGCACACTGAAATACACACATGTGGATATGTATCCGTGCACACTGAAATACACACACATGGTTATGTATCCGTGCACATTGAAATACACACATGGATATGTATCAGTGCACAATGAAATACACACACATGGATATGTATCCGTGCACACTGAAATACACACACATGGATATGTATCCGTGCACACTGAAATACACACACATGGATATGTATCCGTGCACATTGAAATACACACACATGGATATGTATCCGTGCACATTGAAATACACACATGGATATGTATCAGTGCACAATGAAATACACACACATGGATATGTATCCGTGCACACTGAAATACACACACATGGATATGTATCCGTGCACATTGAAATACACACACATGGATATGTATCCGTGCACACTGAAATACACACACATGGATATGTATCCGTGCACACTGAAATACACACACATGGATATGTATCCGTGCACATTGAAATACACACACATGGATATGTATCCGTGCACACTGAAATACACACACATGGATATGTATCCGTGTACACTGAAATACACACATGTGGATATGTATCCGTGCACACTGAAATACACACACATGGATATGTATCCGTGCACACTGAAATACACACATGTGGATATGTATCCGTGCACACTGAAATACACACACATGGATATGTATCCGTGCACACTGAAATACACACATGGATATGTATCCGTGCACACTGAAATACACACACATGGATATGTATCCGTGCACACTGAAATACACACACATGTATATGTATCCGTGCACACTGAAATACACACACGTGGATATGTATCTGTGCACACTGAAATACACACACATGGATATGTATCTGTGCACACTGAAATACACACACATGGATATGTATCCATGCACACTGAAATACACACACATGGATATGTATCTGTGCACACTGAAATACACACACGTGGATATGTATCTGTGCACACTGAGATACACACATGTGGATATGTATCTGTGTGTGTGTACTTCAGTGCCTATACGTCACTCAGTTTGTGTGTATGTTCAGTGTCTGCGTGAGTTTGAGTGTATATTTCAGTGTTGCATATACCTTGGTGTGCATTATCTCCATTTTTTTGATTCGTTCATGGAACGTGGGCATCGCTGGCTAGGCCAGCATTTATTGCCCATCCCTAATTGCCCTCATTAGTCAACCACATTGCAGTGGCTCTGGAGTCACATGTAGACCGAGGGCAGCAGCCTAAAGGACATTAGTGAACCAGGGTGGATTTTTTGATGACCATGAAATCAGATGGTTTCATGGTCATCATCAGACTTTTAATTCCAGATTTTTATTGAATTCAAATTTCACCATCTGCCGTGGTGGGTTTCACACCCAGGTCACCAGACAATCACCCCGAGTCTCTGGAATATTAGCTCAGCGACTATACCACTACCTCCCCCATCGGTTGTGGTTGTCCGACGATGGGAGGCAGAGTCAAAGGGGCTCACATCCTCTGGAGTTTCGAAGAAGGAGGCGATTTTATCGAAAACGTTGGAGATTCTGAGGGGGTTCGGTCGGGTGGATGCTGAGAGATTCTTTGTGCTGGTTGAGGAATATATAAAAGGCAGTCTCAGGGTAAGGGGGTGATCGTTTAGGACTGAGACGAGCAGAAATGACTTCACTCAAAAGGGGTTGTGAATCTTTGGAACTCTCTAACCCAGAGGGCTGTGCTTGGATACCTTTAAGGCTGGGGTAGACAGAACCTTAAAATCATCAACAGGGCTGTTCAGGGGTGATGTCAGGAAGCACTTGCCTACACAAAGTTGGGGGGGTGGGGGAGGAGGGGGTGGAATTTGGAATTCTCTCCCCACTCCTTACAAAAACAAAACAACTGTGGAGGCCGAGGGTCCACTGGAAATGCCAGAACAGAGGGGGATGGTTCCTTTGTGTGTGTGTGTGTGTGTGTGTTGCTGTTGGCTAAGGGTAGCCGGGGTTTACAGAAACAAGGCTGGCAGATGGAGTGAAGTCACGATCAAGGGTAAGAGGGGCTGAACGGCCTCCTGGGCTGCAGGGAAATCTTGGCTTTGGCAAGTGTGGGAGGGGGTGCTGGGCAGGGGAATGACTGGGATGGACTCAGAGAGAGAGAGAGAGAAAAGAAAACCAAGAAAAAAAATCAAGGGGCCGAAATGAGCTCAGTCCTTGTAGGAGGCGACTCGCAAGTCAAACAGGGAGTGTTGGCGCTTAAGTCAGCCTCTCTCTCTCTCTCTACGGTATGAATCTGAACTGTCCTTTCTCGGTTTGAGTCGACACAGGAATTGAGAAAGAGGAGGTTCAGGCGTATGTCTGGCCGGCGGAATCGCCCGCCGACCTTGACTCCCATCCACATGAGACGGCAGATATTCGATGAGACATTTGAAGAATCGAAACAACCCGCCCCCAAAAAATAAGGCAGCAGAGAAACTCCACTTTAGTCATTCGAAGACAGAGAGAGAGAGAGATAGAGAGAGAAAGGGCATTAACTTGTAACATTAAAAGTAAAGGGCGTGTGAGCGGGGAGGAATTCAGAACAAGGGTCGTGGGGGTGGGTGAGTGGGTGGGGGAAGGTGAGACAGAAGTAATGGTGTGTGTGTGTGTGTGTGTGTGTGTGTGCTGGCTGGTACAGCCAGGGGGCGAGAGCATGCCCTGTCTAACAGAGAGATAGAGAGAGAGAAGCAGCGCCTCTCAGACCCAGTCCCGCAGACAGCGGGCGAAGTGAAGGGCTCTCGGTCTGGGCAGCGAGTCTCCTGTTTCTTGCATCTCCCAGTTAGCCCTGTACCCTGTGTAACCTACCTCGAGGTTAATTATATTCGTTGTTTAATGCCCCTCCCGATTAGTTGAATCCCCCCTTTTCCCAGTAAATTCTATCTCACTTTTAATTCTATCTCACTCTGTTTCCCTGTGAATATATTCCGTGTTTATGTATCTCCCTATTAATTATACACCTCGTTTAATGTCTCAAGCTGTGAAGCGTATTCCCTGTTTAATGTGCACCCTTGTTAATAATATTAAATTGTTAATATTAACTGTTTAAATTGGTGCATCTCACTGTTAAATACAATCTCTGTTTAATGGATCCTCCATTCACCCTATTTCTTGTTCTGTGAATCACCGTATTATATATTTTCCTGCTTAATGTATCTGCCAGTTAATGATATTCTCCTGTTTAATGTATTTAATTGGGTTCCCTAATTATTGTATTATACACATATTCACTATATATATATTTATATATATATATATATATATCCTGTATGCCTATCTGCATTTTCTCTGTTTAATATCTTTCCCTGTTAATTATATTCCCTCTTCGATCTATCTTTCTGTTAACTATATTCCTTTTTAAATTAATTTCCCTGTTAATTATATTCCCTCTTCGATCTATCTTTCTGTTAACTATATTCTTTTTTAAATTAATTTCCCTGTTAATTATATTCCCTCTTCGATCTATCGTTCTGTGAACTATATTCCTTTTTAAAATTAATTTCCCTGTTAATTATATTCCCTCTTCGATCTATCTTTCTGTGAACTATATTCCTTTTTAAATTAATTTCCCTGTTAATTATATTCCCTCTTCGATCTATCTTTCTGTGAACTATATTCCTTTTTAAATTAATTTCCCTGTTAATTATATTCCCTCTTCGATCTATCTTTCTGTGAACTATATTCCTTTTTAAATTAATTTCCCTGTTAATTATATTCCCTCTTCGATCTATCTTTCTGTGAACCATATTCCCCATATATCTCCCTAGTAATTATACAACCTGTTTAATGTGCATCCCTAATAATAATGCCCTGTTTAAATTTGTGCATCTCACTGTTAGATACAATCTGTTTAATGTATCCCCTAATCACTCTATTTCTTGTTTTATATATCATTGTGTTATATCTTTTCCTGCTTAATGTATCCCTGTACTCCTCAGAGATCTGACTTTAGTTGGCAATTAACCACGTCCATCGAAGTCCATAAAGCAGTTGACAGGCGACACGCGATACATGTATTTAACCAGGACACACACACACACACACACACTAAACGGGAAAACACATTAATCAGGAGACTATCTCTAACATTAAACGAGGAATGTATCACCAGAGAGGCAGATTGAATAGGTGTAAGTGATACCATAGAGAGGGGAGCAAAACACTACTGGAAATCTGAAATAAAAACAGAAAATGCCGGGAAAAAACTCAGCAGCCTCTGTGGGGAGAGAGAGTTAACGTTTCAAGTCTGTATGACCCTTCTTCAGAGCCTTTCAGACTCGAAACGTTAACTCTGTTTCTCTCTCCACAGATGCTGCCAGACCTGCTGAGGGCTTTTCCCCCCCCCGCCAGCGTTTTCTGACCTTATTTCAACACATGGGGAAGATAATTAACACGGAGATGCCTTAAACGGGGACATAATTAATAGGAAACTACATTAAACAGGGAATATAATTAACAGGGAAATTAATTAAAAAGTAGTTAAGAGAAAGATAGATCGAAGAGGGACTATAATTAACAGGGAAAGATATTAAACAGAGAAAATGCAGATAGACATACAGGATATATATATATACACATAGTGAATATATGTATTGCAGGGAGACACAATAATCAGGGAACTCAATTAAATACATTAAACAGGAGAATATCATTAACTGGCAGATACATTAAACAGGAAACGATATAACACAGTGATAGGTAAAACAAGAAATAGGGTGAATGGAGGATTCATTAAACAGAGATTGTATTTAACAATGAGATGCACCAATTTAAACAGGGGGATATTATTAACAGGAATGCACATTAAACAGGGAATACACTTCACAGCTTGAGACATTAAACGAGGTGTATAATTAGTAGGGAGATACATAAACACGGAATATATTCACAGGGAAACAGAGTGAGATAGGATTAAAAGTGAGATATAATTAATTGGGAAAAGGGGGATTCAACTAATCGGGAGGGGCGTTAAACAACGAATATAATTAACCTCGAGACAGGTTACACAAGGGTACAGAGCTAACTCGGAGATACATAAAACAGGAGCTTAATTACTAGGGAGGTACCATAAACAGGGAATGTATTTAATTTCAATGCGTTAAGCAGAAGACTATAGGCAACCGAGAAATAGCAAACAGGAAATATAATTCAGATAAAACAGCGAATATAAACAGCACGCGGAAAGATTAAAAAGGGAACATAAATGTGAGATATAGTAAAACGGAAACAAACAGGAAACGAACAGGTTGTACGTTGAAGAATGAATATGATAAAACAAGATTAATTAAAACGAGAACGGAGTTAACAGAGAGAGAGAGAGATTTAACGAGGAAAGTTATTTAACATGTCAATACATCAAACAGGAAAAATATACAACAGAGGGATGCATAAAACATGCAATTAATAGAGAGGCACATTAAGCAGGGAGTATATTTAACAGAGATATGTTAACCAGGAGATTAACTGTTAGATTTAATAAATGACACAGCTTATGAAGAGGCTGTACATTAAGGGGACAGTAGAATGAACGGGGGATAGATCCAACACGAGGATATAATTATCAGTGAGATGCATTAATTAGGGAATATAATTACCAGGGAAATTCATTAAACAGGAATATCCTTCACAGGGGGAATACATAACAAAAAGGAGCAGAATCAGAAGGATGTTGGTTTAGTGAAATGTAATAAACAGTGAATATAATTAAAAGGAAATGTATTAGAGTGGATCATAATTAACAGATCTATAATTAAAAAGGAAACATCGTTAACAGAAAGATAGATCAAAGAGGAAATATAATTAACAGGGAAATATATTAAGTAGAGAAAACGGAGATACAAAATGCAGGAAACAAAATTAACCGTGAGACACAGTGAACACATATTATATAAACAAGTAGATTAGAATTAACTGTGACAGACAGTAAATGGGGAATATAATTAAACAAGGAATTGTATTTATCTGGGAAACAGATTAGACAGAATATAACCAGCAGGGTGAAACATTGAACAAAGGAATCTAATTGACAGGAGATGTATTAAACAGAAATAAAATTAGCATATAAATATAAATAACGTAAGAAATCGGGATATAATTAACATAAAATATATTTAACAGAGATATATGTTAAACAGAAAATATAATGAAAAGTGAGAACAGTAGACAAGCAGTATAATTAAGCAGAGATTGATTATGTAGGGAATATAATTAACTGAAAGATACATTTAAAAAGATAATATAATTAAGAGAGGATACGTTACCTAGGGAATATAGTTACAGGGTGATAGTTTAAACTGGGCCATACTGAACAGGAAAATAAATTAAACGTGGAATATCATTAACTGGGAGCTTGATTAAACAGAGGATATAATTAACTGAAAGACACATTAGAAAGATAATATAATAAAGAGAGGATACATTTTCTGGAGAATATAAATACAGGGTGATAGCTTAAATGGGGCCCACACTGAACAGGACGATAGATTAAAGGGGAAATGTCGTTAACTGGAAACTTGATTAAACTTCACTGTCAGAGGTTATTAAATACGAATGAAATTAACAGTGTGATATGTCGAACAAGGAATTTAATAAACACGAAGATATAAAACAGGGAACGTGTTTGACAGGGTGTTAAACAAACGCAGCAAATTAACTTGCAGATAAACTAAAGGTAATTAAGAGGGATGTTTAATTTAAAAAAAAAGGAGATGCAATTAACAAATGTATTGAGCGGGGAATATAATGAGCAGGGACGCACATTAAGCAGGCAACATAGTTAAAATGGAACCACGTTAATTACCAGGGTGCAAGGTAGACTAGCAGGTAGATTTATTAAACAGCGAACATAAATAACACGGAGATACATTGGAAGGGAAATATCCTTAAAAGGAACGTAGAAATAAAAAGGGAAATAGAATTATAATTAAAAAGATTAAGCAGAATATAATTAATAGTGATATACGGGATATCATTAAAGTGGGGAAATACATAAAACAGATATGCGAAATATAAATATCACGGAGACACACCAAGTAAGAAATGCAATTAAGAGGGGGATCCCTTAAAAGAGGCTTTAATTTTTTTTAAAAAAGATAGATTAAATAGGTGAGTATGATTAACAGGGAAATACATTAAACTGGGAATGTAATTAACAGGGACAGGCATTAAACAGAGCGTATAATTGATTGAAACGGGAAGTTAAATAACAGGGAATATAATTAACAACTATTAATCAGCAACAAACAGGGAACATATTTAACAGCGAGATGCATTAAACAGGGGATATAATTAAAAGGGAGTTGCAATTAAAAAATGGAAATCACTTGAAAAGGCGGATAGATTAAACAGGAAAAAATACGAAAATTATAATAAATGGGAAGATATTTAAATAACAGTATTTAACGGCAGATTCATTAAGCAGGAGAATATGATTAATTGTCAGATAAAGTAAACTGGGAACATAATTAACAAGGAGATACGTAAAACAGGGAATGTGATTAACAGCGTGATACGTTGATCAGAGGATGACTGGGGGAATGTGTCAAACAGGGAATATATTTAACCCGGAGATGCATTAAACGAAGAAGATAGTTAAAGGGGAGATGTATAAAATCTGGAATTTAATTAGCATTAACCAGGCAGTATATTTAACTGGGAGGTAGATAATTAAATGAGTTATAATTAAAAATGGAATGCATTAAAGGGAAATGTTAATAGGGAGATGTAAATAACAGGAAAATAGATTAAGCAGGAAATATAAATAACTGTGATTACATTAAACAGGGAATATGATAGACTGGAAGATAGATTAAGCAGGGAATATGATTAACTGGGAATTACATTAAACAGGGAATATAAATAACTGCGATAACAATAAACAGGGAATATAATTAATAGCGAGTCACATTAAACAGGGAATATAAATAACTGTGATAAAATTGAACAAGGAATATCATTAACAGGGAGTCACATTAAACAGGGAATATAAATAACTGATAACATTAAACAGGGAATATAATTGACTGGGAGTCACATTAAACAGGGAAGATGTCAATGGAACTGAGGAGCGTCTTTTAAACAGGTGAAGCAGGTGGGGGGGAAGCAATAAAGTGCCAATTAAACAGGCAAAAGGAACGAACAGGGGTGCCAAGTTATAAAGAAATATCAAACTCATCGTGCCCATTAAACAGGAGAAACTCTTTCGAGTTACCAACAGTCACAGATTGCAACTCTTTCGAGTACAATCACAGTTCTTGGTTTCTGGGAGTGGGACATGAACCCACAACCCTCTGATTCAAAGGCGAGGGTGCTATGAACTGAGCCACAGCTGACACCTCTTAAACTGGGGAATGTGAACACCAGGAAGTGATAGATATTAAACTGGCAAATGTAATTAATTGGAAAGCGCAGATACGGGGCGACATTAAACTGGAGGCTGTAAGTGTCATACAAATGCAGTCTGTTATTGTACAGGTGATATAAGGCGGTTATCTCACCCCGCTTAATACACCTACAACTTCAATGTGCCTGCACTTTCCGCCGCCGACCTTTGACTGCAAAGAGCGATATCCAGCCGCTTCTGGAAACTCTTTCGAGTTATCAACAGTCACAGATTGCAACCCTTTCGAGTACAATCACAGTTCTTGGTTTCTGGGAGTGGGACATGAACCCACAACCCTCTGATTCAAAGGCGAGGGTGCTATGGACTGAGCCACAGCTGACACCTCAGCCGCTTCTGGAAGTCACCCATCGGCGGAAACAAGCCGAGAATTTCCTGCCAACCTTGCAATTAATGTTCAAGTGTCAGAGGAAATCTCAGCAGGTTTCCCCACCTCATTTTATTTACCCCCCCACCCCCACCCCGGCTTTACTGCGTTTTCTTGCAAGAGCTTTAGGCACATTGTCCCTTTCCCTTCACCCTCCTTTATTGAGGGAACTGTGCGCCATATATATATATATATATATATATATACAGTGTGCAAAAAAAATCAGGCCACTCGGCCCATCATGTCTGCGCCAGCCATCAAGCCCCTATCTATTCTAATCCCATTCCCCAGCACTTGGCCCCTCAGCTCTGTGTGCTATGGCGTTTCAAGTGCTCAGCTAAATGCTTATTAAATGTTGTGAGGGTTCCTGCCTCTACCACCCTCTCAGGCAGTGAGTCCCAGGTACCCCCACACTCTGGGTGGGAAAAAAAATCCTCAAATCCCCTCTAAACCTCCTGCCCCTTACCTTAAATCGATGTCCCCTGGTTATTGACACCTCCGCTAAGGGGAAGAGCTTTTTCCTATCTATTCTCCGCATAATTTTGTATACCTCTATCATGTCCATCCCCCCCACCCCACCCAGCTTTCTCTGTTCTAAGGAAGACAACCCCAGTCTATCCAGCCTCTCTTCATAGCTGAAATGCTCCAGCCCAGGCAACATCCTGGTGAATCTCCTCTGCACCCCCTCCAGTGCAATCACATCCACTGTCCTTTGAGTCTGTGGTGGATCTTTGGGAGAGTCAGTCCAGCTAATGGCACTCACACACACACTCATCAACACACACTCACCAACACACACACACTCACCAACACACACACACACACCCCAACTCACACACACACTTACAAACAGACACACACACTCACCAACACACACTCACCAACACACATACACACACCCCAACACACACACACACACACCAACACACACACACCCCAACACTCACACACCAACACTCACACACACACCAACACACACACCCCAACACACACACACACACACACACACACTCCAACACACACACACACACCAACACACCAACACACACACACACCAACACTCACACCCCAACACACACACACACACCCCAACACACACACACCCCAACACACACAAACATGCCAGTTAGGGTATTTGGTCCCATCTGCAGTATTGTATGCAGGTGGCATGGGGGGGCCGGGTGTGGTGTTGGGGGGTGGGGTGTGGTGTTGGGGGGGGTGTGGTGGGGGGGTGGGTTGTGGTGTGGGGGTGGGGTGTGGTGTTGGGGGGGCTGTGGTGTTGGGGTGTGGTGTGGGGGTGGGGTGTGGTGTTGGGGGGTGGGGTGTGGTGTTGGGGGTGGTGTGGTGTGGGGGTGGGGTGTGGTGTGGGGGTGGGTTGTGGTGTGGGGCACGGGGTGTGGTGTTGGGGGGTGGGGTGTGGTGTTGGGGGGGGTGTGGTGGGGGGGTGGGTTGTGGTGTGGGGGTGGGGTGTGGTGTTGGGGGGGCTGTGGTGTTGGGGTGTGGTGTGGGGGTGGGGTGTGGTGTTGGGGGGTGGGGTGTGGTGTTGGGGGTGGTGTGGTGTGGGGGTGGGGTGTGGTGTGGGGGTGGGTTGTGGTGTGGGGCACGGGGTGTGGTGTTGGGGGGTGGGGTGTGGTGTTGGGGGGGGTTGTGGTGTGGGGGTGGGTTGTGGTGTGGGGGTGGGGTGTGGTGTTGAGTGGGGTGTGGTGTGGGGGTGGGTAGTGTCTCAGTCTCTAAGCCAGAAGCTCTGGGTTCCAGTTCCACTCCCAGGACTTGATGGCCAAGGAAGATGCCTTCCCAAGGCAGCCGAAAAGGTTGGGTATTGACTGGTAAATCCTTCCAATATGGCAGGTAGTAAGGGTGGGACGGGTCTCCAGTCATCCGTGTGCTGGGAGAAAATTGAAGCCTATACCATCACTATCCATAGCACAGGCAGGTGGGAGTGCAAGTTGCCAGACTGGCTCAGTTGGCGGGATGGTGGGTGTGACCAGATTGACTACAAGACACGTAGGAGCAAGTGTAGGCCATTCGGCCCATCGAGTCTGCTTCAATGAGATCATGGCTGACCTGATAATCCTCAGCTCCGCTTTCCCGACGTTCCCCCATAACCCTTGATTAAAAAATCTGTCCATCTCAGCCTTGTGTATACTCGGTGCGTAAAAGCATGGGGTTCGGGCCCCATTGTGGCTTGGGTGTCTGCCTGCTTGCCTTTTCCCCCTGGTGGAGATCGCGATGCTGTGGGTCGGAGAGAACTCCCAGGGGGAATATCCAAGGTGCCAACTGTAGGCAGGATGCGGAGGCTGCGGTGAGGGTAGAGAAGAGATTGACTGCAATGAGGGGATGAGAGTTTCCCACTGTCATTGAATAGGTACAGCACAGAAGGATGCCATTTGGCCCATCATGTCCCTGTTGGTTCTCTGCAAGAGCGACTCTGCTGGCCCCTCTTTCCTCATTGCCCTGCACGATTTTCTTCAGATAATTTTCCAATTTCCTTTTCAAAGCCAGGATCGAATCCCACATCTTTCACGGGATGTGGGCTTCGCTGGCTGGGCCCAGCATTTATTGTCCATCCCTAGTTGCCCCTTGAGAAGGTGGTGGTGGTGAGCTGCCTTCTTGAACCACTGCAGTCCCTGTGGTGTAGGTACACCCACAGTGCTGTTAGGGAGGGACTTCCCAGGATTTTGACCCAGTGACAGTGAAGGAATGGCCGATATATTTCCAAGTCAGGATGGTGAGTGATTTGGAGAGGAACTTCCAGGTGGCGGTGTTCCCATGTGTCTGCTACCCTTGTCCTTCTAGATGATGGAGGTCACAGGTTCGGAAGGTAGTGCATTCCAGACCCTTACACTGTCTAAAAATGTTTTTTTTTTCACGCGTCACTGTCAGTTTTTTTTTTCTCATTTGCCTCAAATCAGTGCCCTCTGCTTCTCGAACCTGCCACCGATGGGAACAGGTTCTCCTTACCTACTCTGTCCGGCCCCCTTGTGATGCTGAGCACCTCCGTCAAATCTCCCCTCAGCCCTCTCTCCCCTGAGGAGAAGAGTCCCGGCTTCTCCAGTCTGTCCCTGGAAACGCTTTTGTGAGCCTCTCCCTGCAAATCCAAAGCCGTCGCATCCTTCCTGGAGTGCGGTGCTCAGAAACTGGACACAACACTCAGCCGGGGCTGAACCAGCAGCCTGCGGGGGTGCGCCATAGCCAGCTGCTCTCATACTCAAAGCCCCGCTTTATAAAACCCAGGATCCCGTGTACCTTGCTCCCCATGTCCTCAGACTGCTGTGTCACATTCAATAACTCGTGCACAGATGGGCTGAGATCTCTCTCTGTCCCACACCTCCTTTAGAACTGTACTCTTCTTTATTACTTGCCCCTCTCATTCTTCCTGCCAAAATATGAAAGGCATCATTTCAGACATATCTGCGCTAAATTTCAATTGGCAATGGTCCACCCTCCCACCAGCCTGGCCATGTCCACCTGAAAGCTCTGACTGATCTCCTCACAGTTCACAGCACATCCAGGCTTGGTGCCAAGTTGTACCCAATACACCCAAGGCTCGATAATTGTTATACATCAGGAAAAGCCGTGGGACATCTCTCTCAGATCTCTCCTCAATCTCCCCTTCTCCAAGGAGCACAGCCCCAGCTTCTCCAACCTAGCCGGATCGTTATAATCCCGCTTCCCCGGAACCTTCCTGGTAAATATCGATGCAATTCGTCTTTGTCCACCGGGTGTGGGTGTCACTGGCTGGGCTGGCATTTATTGCCCATCCCTAATTGCCCCTTGAGAAGGTGGTGGTGAGCCATCTTCTTGAACCGCTGCAGTCCCTGTGGTGTGGGTACACCCACAGTGCTGTTAGGGAGGGAGTTCCAGGATTTTGATCCAGTGACAGTGAAGGAACGGCCGATATATTTCCAAGTCAGGATGGTGAGTGGCTCGGAGAGGAACTTCCAGGTGGTGGTGTTCCCATGTGTCTGCTGCCCTTGTCCTTCTGGGTGGTAGAGGTCATCTGTTTGGAAGGTGCTGTCAAGGAGCCTTGGTGAGTTGCTACAGTGCATATTGTAGACGGTTCACACACTGCTGCCACTGTGTGTCGGTGGTGGAGGGAGTGAATGTTTGTTGATGGGGTGCCAATCAAGTGGGCTGCTTTGTCCTGGATGGTGTCAAGCTTCTTGATGGTTGTTGGAGCTGTTGGGGTGTGTTCCATCACATTCCTGACTTGTGCCTTGTAGATGGTGGACAGGTTTTGGGGAGTCAGAAGGTGAGTTACTAGCTGCAGGATTCCTAGCCTCTGACCTGGTCTTATAGCCACAATATTTATGTGGCTGGTCCAGTTCAGTTTCTGGTCAATGATAACACCAGGAAGTTGATAATAAGGGATTCAGCGATGGTAATGCCATTGAATGTCAAGGGGAGATAGTTAGATTCTCTCTTGTTGGAGATGGTCATTGCCTGACACTTGGATGGTACGAATGTTACTTGCCACTTGTCAGCCCAAGCCTGGATATTGTCCAGGTCTTGCTGCATTTGAACATGGACTGCTTCAGTATCTGAGGAGTCGCGAATGGTGCTGAACATTGTGCAATCATCAGCGAATATCCCCACTCCTGACTTTATGATGGAGGGAAGGTCATTGATGAAGCAGCTGAAGATGGTTGGGCTGAGGACACTACCCTGAGGAACTCCTGCAGTGATGTCCTGGAGCTGAGATGATTGACCTCCAATGACCACAACCATCTTCCTTTGTGTTAGGTATGGCTCCAAACAGCAGAGAATTTTCCCCCTGATTCCCATTGACTCCAGTTTTGCTAGGGCTCCTTGATGCCTACACTTGGTTAATCGTGGCCTCGATGTCAAAGGCTCTCACCCTCCTTTGAGTTCAGCTCTTTTGTCCATGTTTGAACCAAGGCTGTAATGAAGTCAGGAGCTGAGTGACCCTGGCAGAACCCAAACTGAGAGTCAGTGAGCAGGTTATTGCTGAGTGAGTATAGTATTGTCGAAGACCCCTTCCATCGTTTTGCTGATTATCAAGAATGAACTGATGGTGAGGTAATTGGCCAAGTTAGATTTGTCCCTTTTTGTTGTGTACAGGACATACCTGAGGGCAATTGTCTACATTTTACAGGCAGATACCAGTGTTGCGGCTGCACTGGAACAGCTTGGCTAAGGGAGCAGCTAGTTGTGGAGCACAAGTCTTCAGTGCTATTGCCGGTGCTATCTGCCTCTCCTGATCCTTTCTACACCCGGTTTCTCCTTTCTAAATGCTACATTCTGGTCCCCACCCACGAGCCAAGTTAATTTAAACCCTCTCCAACGCCAATTGCAAACCCCCTGTGAGAAAATTGGTCCTGGCTCTGTTGAGGTGCAACGTGTTCAGCCTGACTTAGCCCTGCCTCCCCAGAACAGGTCCCAGGAGTCTTAAACCCTTCCCTCTCGCACCCTCTCTCCAGTGACACATTAACCTTCCCTGACCTACTTCCATCCTCACCTGGTGCCTGGCATTGGGAGTAACCCGGAGATTGATGACTTTGGGCTCCCCTTGCTCATTCCCTTCCCACCTCCCTAAAAAATCTGCTCGCAGGAATTCTCCCTCTTTCTGCCTACGGAATCGGTGGTAACCGAAACTGCTGGCTGCTCATCCAAGCTCTCCGGAGTGCTCTGCAGCCACTCAGTGACACCCTTGACCCTGGCACCAGGGAGGCAACATACCACCCCGGAGTCACGCCAGTTCCCTTAACTATAAACTCCCCCATCGCTACTGCTTTTTGATTCTTTCTCTTGCTGTGCCCTCCCCCTCTGCCCCACCTTCCTCCCTCCCCCACACCGAAGTGACTTTGCCATGAAAGGGGTCAGGGTCCAATTTGGTTGATAGGCGACACCATCAATAATGCAGGTCAGATAATACATCCACCCGAACAAATTGGTCTAATCAATCATTTGCAGACATCGAGAATGAATCTGACAGAGATTGGGTCAATAACTGGAGGTTTGGACCGCCTGATTGGTTGCTGGAATTGTTGCCTAGCGAATACTAGGAAAGAAGCCTTCACCAGCTCCCGCGTCCCCCACTTCCACACCCACACCCACCCCCCATTGTCTGGGCTGGAGGTCACCCCAGGGATAATACAGTATCGCCTATCTCACTGCAGCTGTTCAGCAAGATCTCGCTCTCTCTCTCTCTCTCTTCTGCCCTCCCTCTTTCTCTCTCCATTTGCACTCTCTCTCCCTTTACCTCTTACCCTCACACCCGGAGCACTGTGCACACTTCTAGTATCCATATCCAAGGAAAGATAAACTTGCATTGGAGGTGGTTCAGGGAAGTGACAAGCTGGATTGGTTACTGGGCTGAGAGTGTTGTTCTATGATGAGAGGCTGAGTAAGTCAGGCCTATCTAAAAAAAAGTGAAATCTTGTGGTTAAAAGAAAGAAATCTGAAATACCTCATTTTAATCAATTGAACTAGGTCACAAGATTTCATTTTTTTAACTAAACAAACTTAATTGTACATAAAAGGCTGAAGCAAAAAAAGCATTATTAACTTAACAATATGGTTTATAAATATATATATCATTGCATTCAGGCTTGCTTCCTACTTCCTTCAAAAATTCTCTTACAAGACATAAGAGTCTTAAAGTTATTTACTCCTGTAGGGACCACTCAAAGTCCTCTTGAGAATTTTCCTCAGCTCCAGCTATTCTCAGAGGTAAAACGTTCATTTACCCTCCCTGGACTGTGGAGGCCCCAGTCCCTTATTCCAGTTACTTTTCCAATACTTCCAAGCTAATCCGCTGGCTACTTTCTTTTGTAATAAGGCACTGTGAGAACTACTGTAGGGTTTCCCTCGCTGGCTTCAAATTAGGCGACCTTCCAGCTTCTGTTCCTCAGAAGGTTCAAACTGAGATTAAACCTCGCCCGCCTTCCGCAGGGTTAACGATGAAGTTAGGGTCTTACTCCGCTTCCGGTGCAGGTCTGTCCAACGGTTATTCACTTTAGCTAACTTCTCTCAGTGAGCTGCAAGCCACACGAGGTCCAAACCGCAACCCAAAACCTCTCCCAGCCAGCGCCCAGATAAATTGAAAAGAGAAAATATTAACACGAACCTTGATCTAGATATTCACAACAGTGCCCAAAAAGGTTAAAGTGCATGTGCATATATAAAAGAGAGCCTTCCTAAACTCCACCCATCTCCATGACAATGTAGCCTGCTCTGGGCTGTCCTCAAACCGACCTCCAAGCCAATTGTCCCTCCTTCACACCTGCAGTTTTATAGCTCTATCTCTTCTGTCTGACTCTAATAAAGAAAATGGGTAACCTTCTGAACTGCCATTTCTTTAGGAGTTCTGACAATCATTAAAGCCCATCATTTTAATTACTTTCATCCATTTGGAGACGCCTTCGCTCAGTAGAGGGCCTCTTTATGTAACTCAATGCTCCTTGGCTTTGAGCTCCAGGGAGCCCAGGCTAGCCTTTGTTGTTTCTACAGAAGCAAGTTGGGTATCAGTGAAGGGTATGGAGCAATAATCTTTCCGTAAGTAAACATTACGTCGAAAATATTAATGTGAACCTTGATCTAGATATTCACGACAGCCAAAAAAGGTTAAATTGCACATGCATACATGAATACCGGGACCCAAATTCCCAACAATGCTCCCATTATTTCAATTTCCTAAGCAGAGATGCGCTCAGCTAAATTTGGATTCTCAGTTAGCAACAAGAGAATGGACCATCATTTGATTACCACTGTAAAGTAAAGCCCACTTCCCTCAAACAACAGGAGCCGCATCCTCCGCGGAAATGGAGGTTTCTGTTTGTAAGAGATCTTGGTGAGGGGAATCAGATCTCCGCTGTCTCTTTAACACCATTTGTACAATATAGTTCAATCTAAACTCTGCAGGTAGAACTCAGTAATGCGATAACGTTGTAAGCTAAACTTAAATTATAATCTTAACCGCCGCCCTCCCCCCCCAACCCCCCCGCCAGTGGTGTGTATTTAATGAGGACCATTGACTGTGCAAGAGGTCAAAATTTCACTCAGGAATACGTAAATGGCCAACACTTTGGGGTAACCACTGAGCAGCCAAATTGCCCTGGTTGAGATACTGATTAATATAAAACCTCCGGTGTTTAATTTTAGTTTTCAGCAGTAATTTGATTCTCCGGGGTCTATATAGCAATCCTTCAGTTGATTGTGTAAGTGGTGCCTACTTCCGTTTCTTATACTAGTTTTAGCTAATTCATTCACGGGATGTGGGCTTCACTGGCTGGGCCCAGCATTTATTACCCATCCCTAGTTGCCACTTGAGAAGTTGGTGATGAGTCGCTTTCTTGAGCCGCTGCAGTCCATGTGGTGTAGGTACACCCACAGTGCTGTTAGGGAGGGAGCTCCAGGATTTTGACCCAGCGGCAATGAAGGAATGGCCGATATATTTCCAAGTCAGGATGGTGAGTGGCTTGGAGGGGAACTTCCAGGTGTTGGTGGTCCCATCTATCTGCTTCTCTTCTCCTTCTAGATGGTAGTAGTCGTG
This sequence comes from Cetorhinus maximus, assembly GCF_964194155.1. Classification (NCBI taxonomy): domain Eukaryota; kingdom Metazoa; phylum Chordata; class Chondrichthyes; order Lamniformes; family Cetorhinidae; genus Cetorhinus; species Cetorhinus maximus. The sequence continues at coordinate 248,827 of NC_135913.1, read as the reverse complement.
GATTTGGAAGGTGCTGTCGAAGGAGCCTTGGTGAATTCATGCAGTGCATCTTGTAGATGGTACACACACTGCTGCTACTGTGCGTCGGTGGTGGAGGGAGTGAATGTTTGTGGATGTGGTGCCAGTCAAGCGGGGCTGCTTTGTCTTGGACGGCGTCCAGCGTCTTGAGCGTTGTGGGAGCTGCACTCATCCAGGCAAGTGGGGAGTATCCCATCACACTCCTGACTTGTGCTTTGTAGATGGTGGACAGGCTTTGGGGAGTCAGGAGGTGAGTTCCTCATCGTAGGATTCCTAGTGACTGGACCTTCCCTCCTTCGGATGCAACCCCATTTGGAGATGCCTTCACTCAGCAGAGGGCCTCTTTATGCAACTCATGCTCCTTGGCTTTGAGCTTCAGGTAACCTGTTGTTTCTGCAGAAGCAAGTTGGTATCAATGAAGGGTATGGAACAGGAACTTGACAGGGGTCAGGTAATAGGGATGGACTTCATTCTGCTTCATGGAAACTCGGGGACACCGTTTAAAAATAAAGGGCCTCCAAGTCAAGATGAAGATGAGGGGAATTTCCTTCTCTCTGGATCTTTGGAACTCTCTTCCCCAGAAAGTGGTGGATTCAGGGTCAATAAATTTATTCAAGGTGGAGGTAGATAGATTCTTGATTGACGCGGGGAGTCAAAGAGGATGGTGGAGGCCACAATCATATCGTCCATGATCTCACCAAATGGCGGAGCAGGCTCGAGGGGCCGAATGGCCTACTCTGGCTCCTATTCCATGTGGCCGCATGTTCCCGTACTCTCCGGAGTTTCGAAGAATGAGAAGTGATTTGGGTGAAACGTGCAAGGTTCTGAAGGGACCCGGGCAGGGTTAGACACTGAGGGGTCTTCCCCCCCACCCCGACTGGGGAGTGTAGAACAGGGGGGACACAGTGTCAGGGGCAAGGGGGCTGATCATTCAGGAGTGAGATGAGGAGACATTGCTCCACTCCAATGGGAGGTGAATCTTTGGAACGATCTACCCCAGAGGGAATTGGGTGCTCCATTGTTGAATACATTTAAGGCGGGATAGACAGATGTTTGGTCCCTCACTGGGCCGCACAATCTACTCCTGCTCTTATTTCTTATGTTTTCTCTCTCTTTCCCCACTCCTCTCAGCCTTCTCCCCTCATGTCTCTCTCATCCCCTCTCCTAACTGCCCCTTCCCTCTTTCCGTCTCTCAGCCCCCCTCTCTGGTTTCCTCCCTCTCTCTCTCTCTGTGTCTCCTCTGAACCCTCTTTCTTTCTCTTTCTCCCTCCCTCTCTTAGCTTTAGAATGCAGTCATCGAGTGACTGTGGCACAACAGGAGGCCATTTGGCCCATCGGGTCAATGCTGCCCTCTGGGGATTTACAATTAGTCCCATTCCCCTGCTCTACCCCTGTAGTCCTGCAGGTCTATTTATAAGGCTTTAAGGCCATAAGACGTAGGAGCAGAAGTAGGCTATTCGGCCCATCGAGTCTGCACCGCCATTCAATGAGATCATGGCTGATCTGACAATCCTCAGCTCCACTTTCCTGCCTTGTCCCCATAACCCTCGATTCCCTTACTGATTAAAAATCTGTCTATCTCAGCCTCGAATATACTTACTGACCCAACCTCTACAGCCCTCTGTGGTAAAGAATTTCACAGATTCACTACCCTATGAGAGAAGAAATTCCTCCTCATTTCTGTTTTAAATGGGCGCCCCCTCACTCTGAGATTATGCCTTCTGGCCCTAGACTCCCCCACAAGGGGAAACAACCTCTCAGCATCTACCCTGTCAAGTCCCCTAAGAATCTTGTATTTTTCAATAAGGTCGCCTCTCATTCTTCTAAACTCCAATGAGTACAGGCCCAACCTACTCAACCTCTCCTCATAAGAAAATCCCTCATCCTTGGGGCCAACCTAGTGAACCTTCTCTGGACTGCTCCCAATGCCAGTATATCTCTCCTTAGATAAGGGGACCAAAACTGTTCACAGTATTCCAGGTGTGGTCTAACTAGCGCCTTGTATAGTTTTAGCAAGACTTCGCTATTTTTATACTCCATTCCCTTTGAAATAAAGGCCAACATTCCATTTGTCTTCCCTATTACCTGCTGAACTTGTGTGTTGGCTTTTTGTGATTCATGCATGAGGACACCCAAATCCCTCTGTGCTGCAACTTTCTGCAGTCTTTCTCCATTGAAGTAATATTCAGCTCCTCTATTCTTCCTGCCATAGTGCATAACCTCACATTTTCCCACATTATATTCCACGTGCCAAATTTTTGCCCACTCACTGAACCTGTCTATATCCCTCTGCAGACCCCTTGCGTCATCCTCACCACTTGCCAATCCACCCATCTGCAAATTGTCCGATCCAACTTCATAGCTACAATCCCTTCTCCTAGAAACCATTCTGGTAACATTCTTCCATAACTATCTCAGGCATCCCCACCTCCTCCCAAGGTTTGGTGACCAGAACTGGACACAATACTTTGGTTGTGCCCTAACCAGGGCTTTACACAGGTTTAACATCATTTTTTTCCAAAACATTCTTTCATGGGATGTTGGTGTTACTGCCAAAGCCAGCGATTGGTTGCCCACCACTATCACCGAGAAGGACAAGGGCAGCAGATAGATGGGAACACCACCACCTGGAAGTTCCCCTTCAAGTCACTCACCGTCCTGACTTGGGAATATATCGGCTGTTCCTTCACTGTCGCTGGGTAAAAATCCTGGAACTCCCTCCCTAACAGCACTGTGGGTGTACCTACACCACAGGGACTGCAGCGGCTCAAGAAGGCAACTCACCCACCACCACCTTCTCAAGGGGCAACTAGGGATGGGCAATAAATGCTGGGCCCAGCCAGAGACACCCACATCCTGAGAATGAATTTTTAAAAATCACTAATTGCCATTTGGGAGGGCATTTAAGAGTCAATGACCTTGCTGGGGGTCTGGAGCCACATCGTGGCCAATTTCCTTCCCTAAAGGGCATTAGCAAACCAGGTAGGTTTTTAACACCATCGTGGGATTTGAACCCATGTCCCCTGAGCATTAGCCTGGGTCTAACTGGATTACGAGACATTACCCCTACGCCACCATCTCCCCTCTCTGCTTGTTTTCGCACTCAATGCCTCTATTTCTCAAGCCTACGCTCCCACGTGCTTTGCCAACTGTTCTCTTAGCATGTCCTGCCACCTTCAACGGGGGTATGTGCATGAACCCCGTACCCCCGCCCCACCCCCCCCACCCCAAGGTGCCCCTTCTCCCTTCACACTCCGTCTATATTGCCTCTCGCCTTCCGTTCTGCCAAAATGCATCACCTCACACTTCTCGGCGTTAACTTCCACCTGCCACTCCTCTCTCCGTTCTGCTGGCACCTCAGTGCCCACTGCAGCGCCCGCCTCTCGCACCCACAAGTTGTGGCATCGCTGGCGTATTTTGCAATTGTATCCTGTACTCCAATATCTTTCCTCCTCCCCCCCTCTCTCTCTCTCTCTCTCTCTCTCTCCTGCCTTCCCCTTCCTCTCATTTTCCTCTCGTTCTCCCCCTCCCTCCCTCTCCCCTCAGCCTTTCCCCCCCCCCCGATTACCCTCCCCTCTCCCTCATTGAAACCACCAGCCCACTCCCCAAATGTCTGTCTGCCTCTCTCTCTCTCCTGCCTTTCCCATTCTCAAGATTTTCCTCTTGTTCTCCCTCCCTCTTCCCTCAGCCTTCCCCCCACCCCCGATTACCCTCCCCTCTCCCTCATTGAAACCACCAGCCCACTCCCCAAATGTCTGTCTGCCTCTCTCTCTCTCCTGCCTTTCCCATTCTCAAGATTTTCCTCTTGTTCTCCCTCCCTCTTCCCTCAGCCTTCCCCCCACCCCCGATTACCCTCCCCTCTCCCTCATTGAAACCACCAGCCCACTCCCCAAATTCCCTCGGACCGAGAGAATACACGCCATAAAGTGACACACTTTAACTCTATAATGAGGAAGAGGGGAGGGTAATCGGTGGGGGTGAGGTGGGGGGTGGTGGGAGGCTGAGGGGAGAGGGAGGGAGAGGGAGAACGAGAGGAAAATCTTGAGAAGGGGGAAAGGCCAGGAGAGAGGGAGAGAGAGAGAGAGAGAGGCAGGCAGGCCTTTGGAGGGGGGAGAGTGGGCTGGTGGTTTCAATACACAGATAAAGCAGAGCGGAAACAAGCAGAGAGAGAGAGAGAGAGAGAGGGAACAAATAAAAACACACAAGTCAACCGCAGCCTTTTACAGAGCAAATCTGCCATTGTCTGGGGCTAAGTATAGCTGAGGCTGGAGCAGCTTTTGGCAACCGAGCAGCGATGGCAAACAGGTGGCAGGAAGCGGAAAGGGATGTGGACTCGCACCGATATTTTCCACTCAAGCGGGCCCGGCCTTTTTGTTACTCAAAATACACCTCGCTATTGTTCTAAATAAACGCTCTCACGCCGCGTTGGCTGAGGGGTCGAGGCGGTGCTCTGGGGGGACGAGGCTGAGGGGACGAGGCTGAGGGGATGAGGCTGAGGGGACGAGGCGGCGCTCTGGGGGGACGAGGCTGGGGGGACGAGGCGGCGCTCTGGGGGGACGAGGCTCTGAGGGGATGAGGCTGAGGGGACGAGGCTCTGAGGGGACAAGGCGGCGCTCTGAGGGGACGAGGCTCTGAGGGGATGAGGCTGAGGGGACGAGGCTCTGAGGGGACAAGGCGGCGCTCTGAGGGGACGAGGCTCTGAGGGGATGAGGCTGAGGGGACGAGGCTCTGAGGGGACGAGGTTGAGGGGATGAGGCTCTGAGGGGACGAGGCTGAGGGGACGAGGTTGAGGGGATGAGGCTCTGAGGGGACGAGGCTCTGAGGGGACGAGGCTCTGAGGGGACGAGGCTGAGGGGACGAGGCTGAGGGGACGAGGCTCTGAGGGGATGAGGCTGAGGGGATGAGGCTGAGGGGACGAGGCTGAGGGGACGAGGCTGAAGGGACGAGGCTGAGGGGACAAGGCTCTGAGGGGACGTGGCTCTGAGGGGACGAGGCTGAGGGGACGAGGCTGAGGGGACGAGGCTGAAGGGACGAGGCTGAGGGGACGAGGCTGAGGGGACGAGGCTGAGGGGATGAGGCTGAGGGGACAAGGCTGAGGGGACGAGGCTGAGGGTATGAGGCTCTGAGTGGACGAGGCTGAGGGGACGAGGTTGAGGGGATGAGGCTCTGAGGGGACGAGGCTCTGAGGGGATGAGGCTCTGAGGGGATGAGGCGGTGCTCTGAGGCTCTGCGGGGGATGGGGGTGGTGGGGAGTGGGTGATGTGTGACCCATGTGCCCCCGCTCACTGGCAGCTGTTCTCCCAGGTGTCGGTGGCTGAGTGGGTAAGGGCGGGAGGGAGGGAGGGAAGGAGGGGTTGAGGGGCACTGGCTTGACTTCCTGCGGTGGTGGGGGATGAGCCCTGAGTTCAAATCCCACAGCCGGGGATCATTCACAGAACCTCACAGTGCAGGAGAGGCCCTTCGGCCCATCGAGTCTGCACCGACCCCTGAGAAACCCCTGACCTACCCACCTAATCCCATTTACCAGCACTTGGCCTATAGCCTTGGGTGTTATGAGGTGCCAAGTGCTCATCCAGGTACCTTTTTAAAGGATGTGAGGCAACCCGCCTCCACCACCCTCCCAGGCAGCGCATTCCAGACCCTCACCACCCTCTGGGTAAAAAACGTGTTTCCTCACCTTAGGTGCCGTGTGTTAGATAAATCTGAAGTGAGGGGAGTTAAGAGTTAAGCTCCGGTGGTGACAAGGCCACTGGACCCTTGCCTGGCTCATTCCCCTTTAGTGCGGGTTGGGGGGGTGGGGTTGGCGAGGAAATCTGCCTCGTCCAGTCTACGTGTGACTCCGGTTAAACATCAGTCCCTCCCTCCCTCCGACACGGCTTAACAGGCCACTTTCGAGGGTGGGGGGTGGGGGTGCGAGGCAGTGGTATCGTCACTGGGATTACTAACCCAGAGACCCCGCGCCGATGGGTCCGAATCCCGCCAAGGCTGCGAGGGTGAGATTTAAACTTTGCCAACGCGCCTGGAATGTAAAACTAGTCCCCAGCGGCGGTGACCATGAGAGCCATCGGTCCTCAATGCCCACCCTGGTTCACTCACCTCCCCCTTTAAGGGGAGGAAATCTGCCCTCCTGACCCAGGCCGGGCCTACACGTGACTCCAGCCCCACAGCCATGTTTGTCCTCCGTTCCTCCTCTTTGTCCTTTAGTATCCCCCACCTCCTTAGGGCTGAGTCCCTCCTCGCCCTCCTTCGTTTCTGAGGGGACTTGACAGGGCGGACGCTGGAAGGACGTTTCCCCCTTTGCGGGAGGGACTTAAGACGAGGGTCACATGGTCTTGACAACTGACCCATTTAAGGCAGAGGTGAGGAGAATTTTCATCCCCTCTCCCCTCAGAGGGTCATCAGCCTGGGGAACCCCCTTCCCCCCCGAGGGTGATGGAGGCCATGTCCGCGAATGTTTGTTTAGAACCATAGAAAGGTTACAGCACAGAAGGAGGCCATTCGGCCCATCTTGTCCCTGCCAGCCCAAGGACACCCAGGTGCCCTTTCTAATCCCACCCTCCCTGCACCCGGCCCATAGCCCTGCAGCTTACAGCACTTTAGGTGCAGATCCAGGTACTTTTTTAAAAGAGTTTAGAGTTTCTGCCTCTACCACCAACTTGGGCGGCGAATTCCAGACACCCACTACCCTCTGTGTAAAAAAAGGTTCTTCCTCATGTCCCCCCTACACCTTCTGCCACTTATCTTGAATCTATGTCCCCTGGTTCTAGAATTCTCCACCAAGGGAAACAATTTTATCCTGTCCACTCTATCTATTCCCCTCATCATTTTGTACACCTCAATCAAGTCACCTCTCAACCTTCTTTGTTCTAAGGAAAATAGCCCCAACCTATCCGATCTCTCCTCATAGCTACACTTTTCTAACCCTGGCAACATTCTTGTAAACCTCCTCCGCACTCTCTCCAGAGCTATTACGTCCTTCCTGTAATGTGGTGACCAGAACTGCACACAATACTCCAGATGTGGCCTCACCAGTGTTTTATACAATTCCAACATTATATCCTCACTTTTATATCCTATACCTCTGCCAATGAAGGAGAGCATTCCATATGCCTTCTTTACAACCTTGTCTACTTGAACTGCTGCCTTCAGGGACCAGTGCACTTGTACGCCAAGATCTCTCACTTCATCTACCGCTCTTAGTATATTCCCATTTATTGTGTAATCCCTGTAACTGTTTGACCTCCCTAAATGTATGCCCTCACGCTTCTCTATGTTAAAATCCATCTGCCACTTTACCACCCACTCCACCAACCCACCTATATCGCTTTGGAGATTATGGCTATCCTCTACACTATCCACTACCCGGCCAATCTTTGTGTCATCTGCAAGGGCTGAGTTAGATTCTAATTGGATCGGCCATGACCCTTATCAAATGACAGGGCAGGCCTGAGGGGCCGAATGGCCTACCCCTGCTCCCCATTCGCACGCTCGCGCTCTTTCCATCCTCTCTCCTCACCCTCCTTCGTCCCTTACCTCACTCCTCTCTTTTTCCTCGATGTTCTCTCGCTCCCTCTTTCTCATTTTCCTCCCTCCCTCGCCTCTTTCCCGCTTTCCATTTCTTTTTTAACCCTTTCATGGGTTGTGAGCGTCCCTACTTGCCCTTGAACTGAGTGGCTTTCTCAGCCATCTTTGAGGGCAGTTAAGAGTCAACCGCGTTGCTGTGGGTCTGGAGTCACACGTAGGCCAGACCGGGTAAGGATGGCAGATTTCCTTCCCTTAAAGGGGCATTAGTGAACCAGATGGGGTTTTTTTTCCCCTCTATTCATTCACGGGATGTGGGCTGTCGCTGGCTGGGCCCAGCATTTATTTCCCATCCCTAATTGCCCCTTGAGAAAGTGGTGGGTGAGCTGCCTTCTTGAGCCGCTGCAGTCCCTGTGGTGTAGGTACACCCACAGTGCTGTTAGGGAGGAAGTTCCAGGATTTTGACCCAGCGACAGTGAAGGAACGGCCCGATATATTTCCAAGTCAGGATGGCGAGTGGCTTGGAGGGGAACTTCCGCATGTTCCCCATGTGTCTGCTGCCCTTGTCCTTCTGGATGGTAGTGGTTGTGGGTTTGGAAGGTGCTGTCGAAGAAGCCTTGGCGAGCTCCTGTAGTGCATCTTGTAGATGGTACACACACTGCTGCTACTGTGCGTCGGTGGTGGAGGGAGTGAATGTTTGTGGATGTGGTGCCAATCAAGTGGGGCTGCTTTGTCCTGGATGGTGTCGAGCTTCTTGAGTGTTGTGGGAGCTGCACTCATCCAGGCAAGTGGGGAGTATTCCATCACACTCCTGACTTGTGCCTTGTAGATGGTGGACAGGCTTTGGGGAGTCAGGAGGTGAGTTACTCACAGCAGGATTCCCAGCCTCTGACAATTGGCGATGATTTCATGGTCACCCTCACTGAGGCTGGCTTCCAAATCCAGATTTTTAGTCATTGAATTTATTGAATTTAAATTCCACTGGCTACCATGGCAAGATTTGAACCCTAACCAACCCCACCAGCCCCGAACCCCCGAACCCCAGGGAGGAAAGTTGGCTGGAAGCCGATTTGCTACATGGCCAACCAGCATCCCTTCCCCCCTACCTCCCACCCCACACCCCCACCCTGCCAGTAACAGGGAGCACCCGAGGGGCTAAATTGGCTCAGGGTGGGAGCTCCAGGCCTCAACGGGCAGGTGGTGTTGCCCCCGGGACATCTGCCCCGGCAGCTCCCGCCCGTCCCAGCATCGCCAAGGCCTCCCACAACGGGATTGTGGCCTTCCCCCAAGGGAAAGGCCCGATGGGATTCCGGAGTCAGGGAAGTCCGGGGCATTAGTCGGCGGGGGGTGGTGGGGGGGTGAGGTGGAGGGTTTGGTCAGCTTAGGGAGAGGGGGTGTGGGGAGCGGGGTGGGTGTGGTGGGGGTTGGCGAGTTTCGGACAGCAGGTGGGTAGGAAGAAAGGTTGGGGGGGAGGCACTATCTTAGGCAGAGCGTGCTGCCACCCCCCCCTCCCAATACTTAAAGGGCACCCCCCCTCCCGACGATAACGCCGCCAATACCTTCCCCCCCCCACCCCCCTTTTCAAAACTTATTTTGAAAAATCGGCCAGCCCTCTCTGCCCGCACTCCCCCCTCACCCTCACAACTGCCCACGCAGCTATGGCATGGGCAGCCCATTATTGGGGTCAAAGGGCTTGTTGGCCAAGCTCCGTTGACCCTTCAGTATTGACTTACAGATGGCGGGCGAGCGATTTTGGCACCCACCCACCTACCCTGTCACGGGGGTGAATTCGGGGGGGGTGGGTGGGCGGTGGGTGGATTGGGCACCAGCCTTATTTTAAGTGCCCCCACCCCACCCCACCTCTCTCTCTCTTCACCCCCCCCCCCACCCCCCCACCGAAAACACTGCTCTGTCAGGGCACCTGAAAGCCCGCCGGTGAGTTCAGCTCCAACCCATAAGACCATAAGACATAGGAGCAGAAATTAGGCCATTCGGCCCATCGAGTCTGCTCTGCCATTCAATCATGGCTGATAAGTTTCTCAACCCCATTCTCCCGCCTTCTCCCCGTAACCTTTGATCCCCTTACCAATCAACAACCTATCTACCTCGGTCTTAAACACACTCAATGACCTGGCCTCCACAGCCTTCTGTGGCAATGAATTCCATAGATTCACCACTCTCTGGCTAAAGAAGTTTCTCCTCATCTCTGTTCTAAAAGGTCTTCCCTTTACTCTGAGGCTGTGCCCTCGGGTCCTAGTCTCTCCTACTAGTGGAAACATTAGAAACCCCAGCTTCGGTTGAAACCAGGACTGAACATAGAATGGAAAGCGAGCGTCAATCACGGTCATGTTGAAACTATCAGGTCACTGTCAAAACCCATCAGGTTCACCAATCCCCCTTAGGGAAGAGAAATCTGCCCTCCTTACCCGGTCTGGCCTACACATGACTCCAGACGCACAGCCATGTTCATTCTCCATTTCTCTCCTTATTCACTTTGGCTTTGATCATTTCCTTCCTTCTGTGTCCTGTCCGATCTTTCCTCATCCCCTTCACTCTTATCTTCTTTGCCCATTTCTCACCTTCCCTCGGTCATTTTATTGACATTCTGTAATCGTCCCCTCTCATTTTGTTAACTGCCCCTCTCGTTCTTCCATGATTTTTGCGCCATTTTATTGCTCTTTTCTCCTTTACCCCTCTTTTCTCTCTTTCTCCTGTGAAGCCTTTTCTTTCACCGTCCCCTCTTCTTTCTCTCTTTCCTTTATTCTGTGCAGCCCTCCCTCAGGACAGGCCCCGATATATTATCTCACAGTCTCGCCCCTCCAACAGTGCAGCACTCCCTCAGCACTGACCCTCCGACAGTGCAGCACTCCCTCAGTACTGACCCTCCGACAGTGCAGCACTCCCTCAGTACTGACCCTCCGACAGTGCAGCGCTCCCTCAGTACTGACCCTCCGACAGTGCAGCACTCCCTCAGTACTGACCCTCCGACAGTGCAGCACTCCCTCAGTACTGATCCTCCGACAGTGCAGCACTCCCTCAGTACTGACCCTCCGACAGTGCAGCACTCCCTCAGTACTGACCCTCCGACAGTGCAGCACTCCCTCAGTACTGACCCTCCGACAGTGCAGCACTCCCTCACTACCGATCCTCCGACAGTGCAACACTCCCTCAGTACTGACCCCCTGACAATGTAGATTCCTCAGTCCTGACCCTCCGACAGTGCATCACTCCCTCAGTACTGACCCCCTGACAATGTAGATTCCTCAGTACTGACCCTCCGACAGTGCATCACTCCCTCAGTACTGACCCTCCGACAGTGCAGCACTCCCTCAGTACTGACCCCCTGACAATGTAGATTCCTCAGTCCTGACCCTCCGACAGTGCATCACTTCCTCAGTACTGACCCTCTGACAGTGCAGCACTCTCTCAGTACTGACCCTCTGACAGTGCAGCACTCCCTCAGTACTGACCCTCCGACAGTGCAGCACTCCCTCAGTACTGACCCCCTGACAGTGTAGATTCCTCAGCACTGACCCTCCGACAGTGCAGCACTCCCTCAGTACTGACAGTGTAGATTCCTCAGTACTGACCCTCTGACAGTGCAGCACTCCCTCAGAGCTATATTACATGAACCCCCCACCACCTCAGCCTTCTTACTTCAAGCCTGTCATCCTTTCCTGATATGTATACCCACACATTAGACCAGAAGACGTAGGAGCAGAAGTAGGCTATTCGGCCCATCGAGTCTGCTCCGCCATTCAATGAGATCATGGCTGATCTGATAATCCTCAGCTCCATTTTCCTGCCTTTTCCCCATAACCCTCGATTCCCTTACTGATTAAAAATCTGTCTATCTCAGCCTTGAATATACTTAATGACCCAACCTCTACAGCCCTCTGTGGTAAAGAATTCCACAGATTCACTACCCTTTGAGAGAAGAAATTCTGGTTTCATTTCTGGTTTCACCCTTGTCAATCCTCTCAGCGCCCTCTCCAGTGCCTTTATACCCTATATGTAAGGGGTATGATCAAGAGGTTTGTGGATGACACGAAAATTGGTAGGGTGGTAAATAGTGAGGAGGATAGCCGTAAACTGCAGGAGGATATCAATGGACTGGTCAGGTGGGCAGAGCAGTGGCGAATGGAATTCAACCCAGAAAAGTGTGAGGTAATGCACTTGGAGAGGGCTAACAAGGCAAGGGATTACACTGTGAATGGTAGGACCCTGGAAAGTACTGAAGATCAGAGGGACCTTGGTGCGCATATCCACAGATCCCTGAAGGTAGCAGGGCAGGTAGATAATGTGGTTAAGAAGGCATATGGGACACTTGCCTTTATTAGCCGATGCATAGAATACAAGAGCAGGGAGATTATGCTGGAACTGTATAAAATGCTGATTAGTCCACAGCTGGAGTACTGTGTGCAGTTCTGGTCACCACATTATAGGAAGGATGCGATTGCACTGGAGAGGGTGCAGAGGAGATTTACCAGGATGTTGCCTGGGCTGGAGGGTCTGAGCTATGAGGAAAGTTTGGATAGGCTGGGGTTGTTTTCCTTGGTGCAGCAAAGGTTGAGAGGGGACCTGATAGGGGTGTATAAGATTATGAGGAGCATAATAAATAGGGTGAATAGGAAGGCACTTTTTCCATTAGTAGAGGGGTCAATAACCAGGGGGTGTAGATTTCAGCTAAAAGGTAGAAGACTAAGAGGGGAGTTGAGGAGAGACTTTTTCACCCAGAGGGTGGTGGGAGTCTGGAACTCACTGCCTGGAAGGGTGGTTGGGTCAGAACCTCTTGTGACATTTAAGAAGTATTTGGATGTTCACTTCTGTTGCCATAGCCTCCAGGGGCTATAGACCAAGCGCTGGCAAATGGGATTAGTGTGGTCAGATCCTTGTTGAGCAGCACGGACACGATGGGCTGAATGGCCTCCTTCTGCGCTGTAGGCATCTAAGAGTCTATGAGTCTACCCTGCTGGTAAGATGATGAACGGAACTGCATGCTGTGGTCTCAACCAAGGTTCAGTACAACTTTCCTGCTTTTCAATTCCACCCCTCTGGGGATGAATGGCCTCCTTCTGTCCTGTAGTTTCCGATGATTCCATGTGGAGTAAACCTCCTTGTAGATGACCCTAGGCTCAAACTCAAACTCCCCCCCCCTCAGAACAGAGAGTGGGAGAATCGGCCCGGATTTATGACATCGGTGTATGAGAAGCAGCTTCAGAGAATGTTCACTCGATTCCTGGGATGGGGGTGGTGGTGGGGATTATCTTATGAGGAGTGGTTTGGACAAGTGGGGCCTGTATCCATTGGAGTTTAGAAGAATGAAGGGTGATGGTATTAAAACGTATCAGATCCTGAGGGGGATGTTTCCCCTTGAAACTAGGGGAATCTAGAGCTCGGTTTTAAAGATAAGGGGTTTCCCATTTAAGATGGAAATGAGGAATCTTTCCAACAACACCCCCCCTCTCAGAAGGTCAATAGTCTGTGGAATTGTCTTCCCAGAGAGGAGTGGAGGGTCATTGAATATATTTTAAGGCTGAATTAGATAGATGCTTAACTGGCGATGGAGCCAGAGGTTATTGGTGGGGTTGGGGGAGAGCGGCGCAGGCAGGAAAGTGGAAGTTGAGACCACAGTCAGGTCAGCCACGATCTCACCAAATGGCGGAGAGGGGCCGAGTGGCCTACTCCCTGCTCCGCATTTATGCGATTCTGGGCTCTCAGGTCTCTGGAGCGAGGCTGGAACCCCCACGACCTTGTGAGTTCCGGAGGCTGGGGCGAGAGCGTCGCTGGCTCATGGCTGACGCGCTTGCGGACTGAAAGAAAGGACGGAAGATGCTGGCAAAACTCAGCAGGGCCTTCAGCCTCTGTGGAGGGAGAGAGAGAGAGAAAGAGAGAGACAAGAGTTCACACTCAGCTCTGACAGCATCTGCGGAGAGAGAAGCAGAGTTATGGGTCAGACACGGTTAAGGGCCCCTGTCAACTACAGTTGTCGGCGGGGTGGGGTGGAGGGGGTGTGGGGGAGGGGTGGGTGGGGGGGGGGAGGGGGTTGGTGAGGTAGCAGGGTGGGGGGGGGTGGTGAGGGGAGGGTGGGGCGCCGGGTTGTAGGGGGGGGGGAACTTCGGTTCAGGAAGAAGGAGGACACGTCAGAAGCAGCGCCGTTTTGGAGAGCAGCACCATTGGAACAGAGGCAACGGACTGAGGCGAGGGAACTGAGAGAATGGGACAGAGTCCTCGCAGGAAGCTGGGGAGGGGGTGGTGGTGGGGGGGGGGGATGCGAGGAGCTGTCGTCGAGGTGGCTGTGGGGGCCGGTGGGCTTGCCACGAATATCGGCGGACAGCCCTACCACCAGTAAATGGAGACAGAGAGATCAAGGGAGGGGAGGGGAGAGAGGTGCAAATTGCCTTCCTTCTTCCTTAACCAAGGTCACCCACCCACTGTGCTTGGCAGGTCCCCTCAACCTGGGGTCCCACCTATGACCCTATTTCTCTCTCTCCGCAGAGGCTGCGGAGCTTCCCCCCCACCCCCAGCGTTGGGTTAGGGTTAGGGTTAGGGTGCCTTAGGGTTAGGTACCATTGCATCGCGCTGACTGGGGAGAACGGGGCAGGAGAGGTTCAGATCAAGAGCGGGGGCGGGAGACTGAAAGTCTGACAATGCTGGCTGAACCCAGGGGTTTCCTGTTCCCTCTCCCTCAACGAGTTTCAACTTGTTTCTTTTTAAAAAAATTTTCTTTATCACCGGGGATATTTGGAAAAAAAAATTGTGTACAGCAAAAAAAAACATAAGAATAATTCAAGAGTAGGACAGCGGGAGACCAGGTACTTCAAGTTGACACAAGAAATAAACAACTCAGCAGCTCTAACAGCCTCTGGAGAGAAAAAAAAAGGCAGAATTAATGTTTGGAGTCTGTGCCACTCTTCTTCAGAAAACAAGAATCACAGGGACTCCGAAACCTTAACTCTGTCTTTCTCTCTCTCTCTCACCGTGGACGCTGCCAGACCTCCTGCTGAGTTTTCCCTCCCAGCATTTTCTGTTTTTGTTTCAGATTTACAGCAGCCGCAGTATTTTTTTTTTGCCTTGACTTGAAATTGACCCGTGCAACAACCTCCTCAGTCACTGAAGCCCCATTTGGTGCTTCAGCGCCGAGGTTTCACACGGATGAAGGGGGTGTGTTGGAACCGGGGCAATGATCCTCAATGCTGATTGAGGTGGGGTGCACACAGCACAATCGCCACTGTCAGATTGCTGGAGGGTTGTCATCTGTGTTTTATTTTGTTGAGAGAGAGAGAGAAAAGACACATTCAGTGTCCCACTAACATAACACCCTGGCGCGTCGACTCTGGTCTAATTCATCTGTAACTCTTTCGAATTATCAACAGATCGCATGTAACTCTTTCGAGTACAATCACAGTTCTTGGTTTTCCAGGAGTGGGCCATGAACCCACAACCTTCTGATTCAAAGGTGAGGGTGCTATGAACTGAGCCACAGCTGACACCTCGTTAATTCATCTGTAAATCCGCACCTTGGGTTGTATCTCAGCAACCAGCGGTTCCATTCCGTTCAGTTCAGCCACTCGGTGTAACCGAAAGTGTGCGCAAGTTTATAAGGGTGACATGTTCCTCACCTAGGGCGATTTCAACCAAATGTTGAAATATCACACCAGCTGGCAATGTCAGACAGTTGACATTTCTCACCCTTACAGAGCATTAAAAGGGACGAAAGTTTGCAACGGAGTATTGAAAGGTGTCTTTGTTAATGCAGCACTCCATTCGCAGAACAAGAGGTAACAAAGGACCCCAATGTGTAATTGTACAATAAATCGAATTATCACCACATCGAGTTATTCGGTACCTACCATTCAAGCGATAAGTACCGCGCTACACGGTGATATCTAATTGCCTTAGCACATCCTATCTAATCCAATTCATTGTAACATTCAAAAAACTATTTAAATAATATAGGGGGTATATAAATGGAATATATATGGAATATATGGAATATTTAAACACCTCAGTATACAGTAAGATAACTTATTAAATGTCACAATGTCTGATTATGTAAGCATGGTGTATGTAATCCAGTTGTGTAAAGTTTTTTAAATAAAATATTTAAATAATGTATAAAGCATAAAAATGAAAAATTAAATATTTTTTCAGAAAATATTTAAATATGTATAAAGCATAAAAATGAAAAATTAAATATTTTTCCAGAAAATATTTAAATAATGTATAAAGCATAAAAATGAAAAATTAAAGATTTTTTAAAGAAAATATTTAAATGATGTTTAAAACATAAAAATGAACAATATATATTAATACAATCATTAACTCAATGTCACAATACCTAAGGATATAGCCATATCATGTATAATCTACTCGTGAAATTTTAGATTGTTGCTTAAATAATGTATGGAATATAAAACATAATAATTAAACATCTCAATATATAATAATGATGTAGTATTTATTGATTGGCATACTATCTGATTATATAACCATATGATATTTAATTGAATTAATGAAATAGTAATTGATTAATTCATAGTGTACAAATTGTGAAAATGTATAATGTACATGTAAATGTAAATTTAAAATGTATAAATTATGAAAATAGAATAATCAAATATTGAAATATACAGTGCCACAATGATTAACTATTAAATATCTGATTATATAACCGTATCATATCTAATTGAATTAATGAAAGGTTAATTGATTGATTCATAGTGTAAAAATTATGAAAAATGTATAATGTATATGTAAATCTAAATTTAAAATGTATAAATTATGAAAATTAAACAATCAAATATTGCAATATGTAGTGCTACAATGATTAACAATTAAATATCTGATTATATAACCATATCATATCTAATCCAATTAATAAAACATTAAACTTTATAATGGCTTAATGTATAGATACAATAATTCACATTGCTATCTTGAATGACCTCTTCAAATAATTCATGTTTTATTACAAGTGCTGAAGTATGTACTGATCA
The DNA here is from genome assembly GCF_964194155.1 of Cetorhinus maximus. Classification (NCBI taxonomy): domain Eukaryota; kingdom Metazoa; phylum Chordata; class Chondrichthyes; order Lamniformes; family Cetorhinidae; genus Cetorhinus; species Cetorhinus maximus. Next base: position 232,289 of record NC_135913.1, on the reverse strand, counting down.
AATTATTACAATATTTAATCATGTAATCTCAAATATCATATCTAATCTTAATAATGAAACATTAGCATTTCTGTTTCAATAACACTGAAAGATCTAAAGGATGCAATGCACTGCTAGAATATTTATTGACACAATAAATGTACAATTAAATATTATGATGTGTAACAAGGCAATGCATAGAAATGTCGCTGTTTAATAATATAATGAATGATAAAATATTCCATATCTAATTAGATAATGTATGATCATGTATATGATACTTGCATAAAGATTACAAAATTGAATTATAAATGCAAAGCATTATTATTCGATACATCAGAACATAATGATATTGAAACCTGTGCCATATATAATCTAGTTCCATAATGAACACTGATATAATAATGTGGCTATCCTAAATATTACAATATACAGTTAAGTAAAATATACAATTAGGTAATGTAGAATAAAATAATGAAACATTTAATTACGTTGTAATATTGAATAATGTAGGTAGTGGGGTACCGTTGTGTTTATGTTACTGGACATGTAATCCAGAGGCTTGTACTAAAGATCTGGAGACCTGAGTCTAAATCCCACCAGCTAAACGCCAGCTGTGGAATTTAAATACAATTGAACAAATACATCTTAAATTTAAAAAAAAAATCTTTTCTCGGTAATGATGCTCACGAAACTGCCAGATGGTTGTAAAAACCCATCCGTGTCAGTAATGCCCTCGAGGAACGGAAATCTGCCACCCTTACCCGCTCTGGCCTACACGTGATTCTAGACCCACAGCAATATGGGTTGGCTCGTTAACTGCCCTCTGAACCGGCCTAGCGAGCCCACTCGGTTTGCCAGGCACGTCTCCTCCCACCTTCTCAAGGGCAATCAAGGATCAGCAGCAAATGCTGACCTTGCCGGTGACAACTGCAAATGAATGACTAAAATAATTACAAACTATATGATAAATACACAACAAAGTCTAACAGTATATAATGGTGCACCTAATAAGATGTATAACCCTAGACATAATTGTGCAGCATCACTAAATAATTTATGGTGAAGTGTCAAGTATCTAAATAATGAAATATATTGATGTAGTATGACACGTAATGTTTACAATGGAACTTCAATGATAACATACATAGCATTAAATCAAACAATACAATATTAAATTATATAAGAAAATATGAATATAATTACATGATACAGAAGATATACTTTGTAATATATAAAAACATAATGTGACTTAATGATATTTATTTATATAAAATAAGTGACAGCCATTCACTGGTTCATTCCTCAGGGCAATACCTTGACCAATCAGGGTCAAGCTGCCTGGTTGTGACAGGGCTTTTGAGTGACAGTGTTGCCACCCCATACTGGCAAACTATTTAACTTTTTTTTTGTGGTTGTCCAACAAGAGGGCTTTAGTTTTGTTTTCCATATAGGTAAATGGAGGAGGTGTTATGCTGTAATATGAATACACCACTGGCCACTGACAGAAAGGTAGCAGAGGGAGGGTTCTCTCTGTTTCCATGGGCTTAGTGGGTACGGCAGTGGGGTTATCCTGGACTTGTACAGTTTGCAACATTTGAATCCTAGAAATTAAAAGCCGGCACCCGTAAGACTGACCGCAAAGCTCGTGTCGGACTGTCTGGAGTCCCGGCAGGATCAATAATATTCCTGTCGCGATTGGCACAATCAGTATTGAGAGGCAACCTAATCAGGGTGATTACCCAATCAAAACTGACTGGTCTGATTGCAATAACAACAATTAGCTGGGTTTGAGTAGTGTATTTAGGATAGACAATCATCCCAAAGTGTTCATAGGATCATAGAAAATTCATGGCACAGCAAGAGGCCACTTTGCCCATTGTTTCTGCACAGGCTGAAAAGCAAAGCTCCCAGCCTAATCCCACTTTTCAGCGTTTGATACAGAGCTGGTCATGAAGCTATTTATGTGTGTAATATTATTGGAAATTTCTTTTCTTTTAAAAATAGAGGTTTAGTCTGTGGGTGTGTCTTAACTGGATTAAAGCCAGCTGGTCTGGGTGCTTTGATGTGCACTAGTTTTGAGACTAGTGAGATGTGAGCGAGGTAGAGTGCGTTTGCATTTTGTTGAACAGAGCATTCAAGAAGTGGGGTGAAATCTGGCACCTAGCTAGCAGAGACCAAGCAATATGTTTATATTACTAATAAAATCGGTACTATGAAAAGGGTTTTATTGTTAGAGGAGGTGGAGTTCAAAGGGGCTGGTGATGCAAAGAGAATTTACGTTCACTGAGATGTGCTGGCTATAACAGGCAGCAGTTTTGTGTGTGCAGGGCAGAGGCAATAGAAGGTCAAAGCCTGTAATCCTGCCACTGTGTCAGCAAAGGAACCAAAGTGAAAGGAACCTCATTTTGAATTTGTAAGGTGAAAATGCTTTGCCTGGGGTCCGCTCAAAGTCTACGGGTTTGGAGATTAGTTTGGTAATTTGTTAATCGTTAGGATAGTGATAATTTGTAGCCATGTGTGTGTATTTAACTTGTGTGTAAATTAATAAATGTCTCATGTATTTTAATATAAAACCTCTCGAGAACTGGTGGTCTGATTCCTGAATTCAGAGTTGCAGCTCAAACGTACAAAATAAAAATAATAGGTCATGACAGTTGTTTCAAGTTTCCCTCTGGGATTTTGAAATAACTCAGCTTTTACCGACTGCTGGGTCACAACAGTAGCCCTGCAGGTTATGGCTCTGGAGGTGCACATCCAGACACCTTTCAAATGAGTTGAGGGTTTTCTGCCTCGATTACCCTTTCAGGCAGTGAGTTCCTAATCCCCCCCTCTACCAATCACTTTAAATCCGTTCCCCGCCCACTAGTCACTCACCTCTCTTTAACAAGGGCGACATCAGTGAAAAGCATTTTTGACATTTCATTAGCCGAGGCGCAGAATATAAATCACAGGGAGTTTATGCTGGAAGTGTATGAAACACTAGTCTGGCCTCAGCTGGAATATTGGATGCAGTTCTGGTCACCGCTCTGTTGGAAAGGTACAATTGCACTTGGAGAGGGCACAGAGGGGACTTACAGAGGATGTTGCCGGGAGTAGAGAGTTTTAGTTATGAGGGAAGGTTTGATAAGCTGGGGCCATTTTCTTAGGAGCAGAGGAGGCTGTGGGGTTGGGGGGGTGGGGGGTGTGGTGGTGGGGGAAGGGGGTGGGGGGAGTGTGTGACCTAGTTGAAATGTATAAAATTCCGAGGGGTCTAGAGGGAGCAGACCGGGAGGAGAGGGGAAGGAGGAGGGGGAGGGGAAGGGGAGGGGGGAGGGGGGAGAGAAGAGTGGAGAGGTGGAGGGGGAGGAGGAGGAGGAGAGGAGGAGGAGTTGGGGGGGAAGGGGTGGGGAAGGGCAGGGGAGGGGAGGAGAGGAGGAGGTGGAGGGGGAGGAGGTGGAGGGGAGGAGGAGGAGAGGAGGAGGAGGAGGTGGAAGGGAGGAGGAGGAGGAGGAGGTGGAGGAGGGGGAGGAGGTGGAGGGGAGGAGGGGGAGGGGGAGGAGGAGGAGGAGGTGGAGGATGAGGTGGAGGAGGAGGAGGTGGAGGGGAAGGGGAGGGGGGAGAGGGGAGGAGAGGAGGAGGAGGAGGAGGTGGAGGAGGTGGAGGGGAGGAGGTGGAGGGGAGGAGGTGGGGGGGAGGAGGAGGAGAGGAGGAGGAGGTGGAGGAGGAGGTGGAGGGGGAGGAGGTGGAGGGGAGGAGGAGAGGAGGAGGAGGAGGTGGAGGAGGAGGTGGAGGGGAGGAGGTGGAGGGGAGGAGGAGGAGGAAGTGGAGGGAAGGAGGAGGAGAGGAGGATGGGGAGCAGGGGAGGGGAGTCCTGCCTGCAGCTCATTGCCATGTGAAGTGTCTGCGGGGGTGGGCAGAGTTGGCGGGGGTGGGGGGGTGTTGGGGGCGGGGGGGGTGGCGTTATCCCTGTTAACCCTTCGGGAGGTCGGGCCAGAGGCCTCGACCTGCTCTTCCTCGGAATAGCCTCGAGGGGTCCCTGGCCACCCCAGCTGAGAGGCCGGAAGGTTTACCGTTTCAGCTGAAAGACGGAGCCTCTGACAGTGCAGCACCCCCGCACCGCCCCGCCCCGCCCCGGAGTGTCGGCTTGTGTTTGAGTTTTGTGCTCGAGGCCCGGAGAGAGAAGGCCCGAATCCTTCTGAATCGGGGGGGGGAGAAAAACCAGTGACTGAGCAAAGGCAGACGCCCCATCAAAAATCAGCAACAGCACCTGGGATTCGTATTTAACATTTAACGTTGACCCGAGGCTCCTTACTCAGGCCGTTCTCAACCAGAATCTCACATCGAACCGGAGAGGGAGTTACTCAGAGGGACAGGAGCGTCTTAAGGGAGGAGAGAGAGAGAAAGAGAGAGAGAGGAGGGACAGTTCAGGTGGAGAATTCCAGAGTTTCAGGTCCTCCTGCAGCCGAAGACACAGCGACTAAAATCGGGGAATGCTCAGGAGGACAGAGCTGGAGGGTGCGTGGAGATTGCACTGGGTTGTAGTGACTGGAGGAGGTTACAGAGATAGTGAGGGTTGTAGGGGCAGGAGGAGGTTACAGAGATAGGGAGGGTTGTAGGGGCTGGAAGAGGTTACAGAGATAGGGAGGGTTGTAGGGGCTGGAGGAGCTTACAGAGATAAAGAGGGTTGTAGGGGCTGGAGGAGGTGACAGAGATAGGGAAGTTTGTAGGGGCTGGAGGGGGTTTACAGAGATAGGGAGGGTTGTAGGGGCTGGAGGAGGTTACAGAGATAGGGAGGGTTGTAGGGGCTGGAGGAGGTTACAGAGATAGGGAGGGTCATAGGGGCTGGAGTAGGTTAAAGAGATAGGGAAGCTTGTAGGGGCTGGAGGAGGTTACAGAAATAGGGAGGGTGGTAGGGACTTGAGGAGGTTGCAGATATAGGGAGGGTTGTGGGGGCCTGAGGAGGTTACAGAGATATAGAGGGTGGTAGGGACTGGAGCTGGTTACAGAGATGGGGAGGGTGGTATGGGCTGGAGGGAGTTACAGAGATAGGGAGGGTGGTAGGGACTGGAGGAGGTTACAGAGATAGGGAGGGTGGTAGTAACTGGAGGAGGTTACAGGGATAGGAAGGGTGGTAGGGGCTGGATGATGTTACAGAGATAGGGAGGGTTGTAAGGGCTGGAGGAGATAACAGAGATAGGGAGGGTTGTAGGGGCTGGAGGAGATTACAGAGCTAGGGAGGGTTGTAGGGGCTGGAGGAAATTACAGAGATAGGGAGGGTTGTAGGGACTGGAGGAGGTTACGAGAAAGGGAGGGTTGTAGAGGCTGTAGGGGGTTACAGAGAAAGGGATGTTTGTAGGGGCTGGAGGAGGCTACAGAGGTAGGAAGGGTGGTAGGGGCTGGAGGGAGTTTCAGAGATAGGGAGGGTGGTAGGGACTGGAGGAAGTTACAGAGATAGGGAGGGTTGTAGAGGACAGAGGAGATTACAGAGATAGGGAGGGTTGTCGGGGCTGGAGGAGGTTACAGAGGTAGGGAGGGTTGTAGGGGCTGGAGGAGGTTACAGAGATAGGGAGGATTGTAGGGGCTGGAGGAGGTTACAGAGATAGGGAGGGTCATAGGGGCTGGAGTAGGTTAAAGAGATAGGGAAGCTTGTAGGGGCTGGAGGAGGTTACAGAAATAGGGAGGGTGGTAGGGACTTGAGGAGGTTGCAGATATAGGGAGGGTTGTGGGGGCCTGAGGAGGTTACAGAGATAGGGAGGGTGGTAGGGACTGGAGCTGGTTACAGAGATGGGGAGGGTGGTATGGGCTGGAGGGAGTTACAGAGATAGGGAGGGTGGTAGGGACTGGAGGAGGTTACAGAGATAGGGAGGGTGGTAGTAACTGGAGGAGGTTACAGGGATAGGAAGGGTGGTAGGGGCTGGATGATGTTACAGAGATAGGGAGGGTTGTAAGGGCTGGAGGAGATAACAGAAATAGGGAGGGTTGTAGGGGCTGGAGGAGATTACAGAGCTAGGGAGGGTTGTAGGGGCTGGAGGAAATTACAGAGATAGGGAGGGTTGTAGGGACTGGAGGAGGTTACGAGAAAGGGAGGGTTGTAGAGGCTGTAGGGGGTTACAGAGAAAGGGATGTTTGTAGGGGCTGGAGGAGGCTACAGAGGTAGGAAGGGTGGTAGGGGCTGGAGGGAGTTTCAGAGATAGGGAGGGTGGTAGGGACTGGAGGAAGTTACAGAGATAGGGAGGGTTGTAGAGGACAGAGGAGATTACAGAGATAGGGAGGGTTGTCGGGGCTGGAGGAGGTTACAGAGGTAGGGAGGGTTGTAGGGGCTGGAGGAGGTTACAGAGATAGGGAGGATTGTAGGGGCTGGAGGAGGTTACAGAGATAGGGAGGGTTGTAGGGGCTGGAGGAGGATACAGAGATAGGGAGGATTGTAGGGGCTGGAGGAGGTTACAGTGATAGGGAGGGTTGTAGGGGCTGGAGGAGGTTACAGTGATAGGGAGGGTTGTAGTGACTGGAGGAGGTTACAGAGATAGGGAGGGTTGTCGGGGCTAGAGGAGGTTACAGAGATAGGGAGGGGTGTAGGGGCTGGAGGAGGTTACAGAGATAGGGAGGGTTGTCGGGGCTAGAGGAGGTTACAGAGATAGGGAGGGGTGTAGGGGCTGGAGGAGGTTACAGAGATAGGGAGGGTTGTAGGGGCTGGAGGAGGTTACAGAGATAGGGAGGGTTTTAGGGGCTGGAGGATGTTACAGAGATAGGGAGGGTTGTAGGGGCTGGAGGAGGTTACAGAGATAGGGAGGGTTTTAGGGGCTGGAGGATGTTACAGAGATAGGGAGGGTTGTAGGGGCTGGAGGAAGTTACAGAGATAGGGAGGGTGGTAGGGACTGGAGGAGGTTACAGAGATAGAGAGGGTTGTAGGGGCTGGAGGGAGTTACAGAGATAGGGAGGGTTGTAGGGACTGGAGGAGAGTACAGAGGTAAGGAGGGTTGTAGGGGCTGGAGGAGGTTACAGAGATAGGGAGGGTTGTAGGGGCTGGAGGAGGTTACAGAGATAAGGAGGGTTGTAGGGGCTGGAGGAGGTTACAGAGATAGGGAGGGTTGTAGGGACTGGAGGAGGATACACAGATAGGGAGGATTGTAGGTGCTGGAGGAGGTTACAGTGATAGGGAGGGTTGTAGGTGCTGGAGGAGGTTACAGTGATAGGGAGCGTTGTAGGGGCTGGAGGAGTTTACAGTGATAAGGAGGGTTGTAGGGGCTGGAGGCGGGCACCGAGATAGGGAGGGTGGTAGGGGCCGGAGGAGGTTACAGAGATAGGGAGGGTGGTAGGGACTGGAGGAGGTTACAGTGATAGGGGGCGTTGTAGCGGCTGGAGGCGGGCACAGGGATAGGGAGGGTGGTAGGGGCTGGAGGAGGTTACAGTGATAGGGAGGGTTGTAGGGGCTGGAGGAGGTTACAGTGATAGGGAGGGTGGTAGGGACTGGAGGAGTTTACAGAGATAGGGAGGGTTGTAGGGGATGGAGGGAGTTACAGTGATAGGGAGGGTGGTAGGGGCTGGGGGAGAGTACAGAGATAGGGAGGGTGGTAGGGCCTGGAGGGTGTTACAGAGATAGGGAGGGTGGTAGGGCCTGGACGCAGTTACAGAGATAGGGAGGGTGGTAGGGGCTGGAGGAGGTTAGAGAGATAGGGAGGGTGGTAGGGCCTGGAGGGAGTTATAGAGATAGGGAGGTGCAAGGCCATGGAGAGATTTGATAACCAGGCTGAGATTTTAAAACCGTCGCTTTACAGGTTACCAATGGCCTGTAGCGAGCGCAGGGCTGAAAGGTGAAAGGGACTCGCTGAGAGTTTGGGCTGGGGACTATTAGCAGTGGGAAAAAAACTGTAAAATTCCCCTTCAACCCTCTCTGGCCTTTTTAACTTTTGACACCGTGACCCTAAATGCCCCCTAACTGATGTGGTGGGAACAAGCTGTCTGCACCATCACAACCGACCCTGCCTTGTCTCATGACCTTTACTGAAACCCCCCGCTTCACGTGTCAGGAGTTTAGTTAATTGAGGTTATCTTGGTTGGGTTAAACTGGGTGTTTCAGAGTGGATGGCCCGGAACACTTCTTCAGTGGGCTTTTTTGCACTTTATTCATTCATAGGACGTGGGTGTCACTGGCTAGGCCCAGCATTTGTTGCCCATTCCTAATTGCCCCCTTGAGAAGGTGGTGGTGAGCCGCCTTCTTGAACCGTTTCAGCCCGTGTGGTGCAGGTTACACCCACGGTGCTGTGAGGGAGGGAGTTCCAGGGATTCTGACCCAGCCACAGTGAAGGGGCGATGGTATCATTCTTACGCAGAAACAGAGGTCTATTGGGTATGTCCAAATCCCACTGTGGCAAGTCATGAAACCGGGCATATTGCATCTGTACAATCGTGACCGGGCATCAGAAATCTAGAGTCGCTTAAAGCGCAAGAGGAGGCCATTCAGCCCATCGGGTCTATTCCACCCCGGTTCTCTGTCGGCCCCACTCCCTGCTCTGCCCCCATAATCCCCCGTAGGTTTATTCCTTTCAAGTGCCCATCCTTTCGAATTCATTCATAGTCTCCATTTCCACCGGCCTGGTAGGTAGCGGGTTTCGCGTCATCACCGCTCGCTGCGTTAACAAGCCCCTTACTCACACTCCCCGCCTCACCTCTCTCCAAAACCGTCAATCTCGTCTGTGTGTCATCGACTATTGGAGATAGGTTGTTCCTTGTCTACCTTATCCAAACCTGTACATCTCTAGCAAATCTCCTCTCAATTGTCCAAGGAGAACAACTGCAGGTTGTCCATAGCTGAACTCCCTCACCCCTGGAACCATTCTGATAAACAGAAACAAAAGTGACTATGGAAGTTGCCAGATTTTCCTATATTGCCACTAGTTCACTAACTGTCGGTCAAGGGAGGGAATTTTTTATTTTATTCATTCGCAGGATGTGGGCTTCGCTGGCTGGGCCCAGCATTTATTGCCCATCCCTAGTTGCCCCGTGAGAAGGTGGTGGGTGAGCTGCCTTCTTGAACCGCTGCAGTCCCTGTGGTGTAGGTGCACCCACAGTGCTGTTAGGGAGGGAGTTCCAGGCGACAGTGAAGGAACGGCCGATATATTTCCAAGTCAGGATGGTGAGTGGCTTGGAGGGGAACTTCCAGGTGGTGGTGTTCCCATCTATCTGCTGCCCTTGTCCTTCTAGATGGTAGTGGTCACGGGTTGGAAGGTGCTGTCTAAGGAGCCTTGGTGAATTCCTACAGTGCATCTTGTAGATGCTACACATACTGCTGCTACTGTGTGTCGGTGGTGGAGGGAGTGAATGTTTGTGGATGTGGTGCCAATCAAGCGGGGCTGCTTTGTTCTGGATGGTGTCAAGCTTCTTGAGTGTTGTGGGAGCTGCACTCATCCAGGCAAGTGGGGAGTATCCCATCACACTCCTAACTTGTGCCTTGTGGATGGTGGACAGGCTTTGGGGAGTCAGGAGGTGAGTTAATCATCGCAGGATTCCTAGCCTCTGACCTGCTCTTGTAGCCACAGTATTTATATGGCTAGTCCAGTTCAGTTTCTGGTCACTGGTAACCCCCAGGATGTTGATAGTGGGGGATTCAGCGATGGTAATGCCATTCAATGTCAAGGGGCGATAGTTAGATTCTCTCTTGTTGGAGATGGTCATTGCCTGGCACTTGTGTGGCATGAATGTTACTTGCCGCTTGTCAGCCCAAGCCTGGATATTGTTCAGGTCTTGCTGCATTTGGACATGGACTGCTTCAGTATCTGAGGAGTTGTGAATGGTGCTGAACATTGTGCATTCATCAGTGAACACCCCCACTTCTGACCTTATGATGTAAGGAAGGTCATTGATGAGGCAGCTGAAGATGGCTGGGCCTAGGACACTATCCTGAGGAACTCCTGCAGTAATGTCCTGGAGCTGAGATGACTGACCTCCAACAACCACAATCATCTTCCTTTATGCTAGGTAGGAGTCCAAACAGCAGAGAGTTTTCCCCTGATTCCCAGTGACTGCAGTTTTGCCAGGGCTCCTTGATGCCACACTTGGTCAAATGCGGCCTTGATGTCAAGGGCAGTCACTCTCACCTCACCTCGGGAGTTTAGCTCTCTTGTCCATGTTTGAACCAAGGCTGTAATGAGGTCAGGAGCTGAGTGGCCCTGGTGGAACCCAAACTGGGCATCAGTGAGCAGGTCATTGCTAACCAAGTGCCGCGGGATAGCACTGTTGATGACCCCCTTCCATCACTCTACTGATAATGGAGAGTTAACTGACGGAGCGGCAATTGGCCGAGTTGGATTTGTCCAATTGCTGCCACTCAGCCTACTCTCGATCATCGGGAAGGAATCTCTCAGCCTTTCCCGCTCTGGCTGGCTTTTCCAAAATGTTGGAAATGTTGAAATAAAAACAAAAAGATGCTGAAACGCTTAGCATGCCCTCCAGCAGCAGCGGCGAGAGGAACAGAGTTCAGGTCTCAGCTCCGGAACCATTGGGAAACGTTAAAGATGGAACAGGATTGAAGAAAGCTCATGCGAATTAGGAGCAGGACTAAGGCCACTCGGCCCCTCGAGCCTGCTCCGCCATTCAATAAGATCATGGCTGGCCTGATAGTGACCTCAACCCCACATTCCCGCCGACCCCCGATAACCTTTCACCCCCTTGTTAATCAAGAATCTATCCAGCTCTGCCTTAAAAATATTCAGAGACTCTGCTTCCACCGCCTTTTGAGGAAGAGAGTTCCAAAGATTCCCAACCCTCTGAGGGAAAAATAATTCTCCTCATCTCTGTCCTACGCGGGCGACCCCCTTATTTTTAAACAGCAACCCTTGTGCTCGATTCTCCCACAAGAGGGAACGCCCTCTCCGCATCCACCCTGTCCAGACCCCTCAGGGTCTTATAGGTTTCAATCGAGTCGTCTCTCACTCTTCTCAACCCCAGCGGAGACAAGCCTAACCTGCCCCAACCTTTCCCCAGAACGCATCCCGTTCCAGGGGATTAGCCAAGTTAACCTTCTCTGAACTGTTTCCAATAGGTTTACACCCTTCCTTAAATAGGGAGACCAACACCGTACACTGTACTCCAGATGTGGCCTCACCAGAGCTCTGTACAACTGAGGAGGATGGGATGGGGACCAGGGGGGTGAGAGAGTGGAAGGGAAGGTCCCTGACAGGGTGGGAGACACTAGAGATTACATGGCAGAAGGTATATAAGGGTGAAAGGCAAAAGGAGATAGAAATGAGACAAGTGAAGAAGCAAAACACGTCTCCAGAGGAGGTGTAAATGGCTACAGCGTAAATCTCACCAACTGCTGCTGTCCGAAGAAACGGGAGCTTTGATCATGGTTTGAAATGGGTGAACTCATCGCTGGCCCTTCATATCCTCATGGCCGTTAGCGATGGGCATAAAACTCAGCCTCCCATTTGGGTTCTGCTGGGTTTGCTTTCGTCGCGTGTCAGTTTGGATCTTGATCTCGAATGCTTTTCCTTTCTGACCATTATTCCGCCATTCGCACTCACTCTGGTCAAATGTTTCGCCCCCTCACCGCAGCCATCACCACCCCTTTTTGCCCTTTGTCCCGTGGCATCTTTGTCGTTCGGTTACTCCCGCCCTCTACCCCACCCACGAGGTTACTTTTTCTCCTTCCCTCCCCCCCCTCCCCACTTCTGACAGCAAAAGACCCCCCGTCACACTTCTTACCCCCACCCACCACCCCCCCCCGCTTATTCCTGAAGAATTGACTCAAAATATTCCCCCTCCGCAATGGTGGCAGACAGCATCCATCCCTAATTGCCCTAGCTCAGAGGGCATTTCAAGAGTCAACCACATTGCTGTGGGTCTGGAGTCACATATAGGCCAGACCAGGTAATTTCCCCTTGAGGGGGATTAGTGAACCAGATGGGGTTTTTACAACAATGGCTTTCAGAGTCATCATTAGACTTTTAACTGTGGATTTTTTTTTAAATTCAGTACATAATCCACCCTCAGCCATGGCAGGATTCGAACCCGGGTCCCCAGAGCATTACCCTGGGTCTCTGCATCACTAGCCCAGCAACAACACCATGACCCCTTCGCCTCCCCACGATTGCTGTGTTTACTTATAATACAATCTGCTTTGCCAGTCTCACCCACATCTCAACGTCAACAAGCACCAGTCGACTTTACTGCTAAAGGAATGTGAATGTTAAATTTATGTATTGGCAAAGGATGGGAGGGACATCACAAAGATTCTATCCAGCGACCACGTTATAGGAAATTCAGCTTGGAAATACCCCAACCCTCGGCGCTTAGTTCAAATGACAAGGATGTGAATTGCCCCCGCCAGCATATCCAAATTGGTTAATCCAAGTGATACGGGGGTCATTGCTTGGAAGGAGCGGGCTTGGCAATGGCTCAGTGGGTAGCATTTGTACCTCTAGTCAGAAGGTTGTGGGTTTAAGACCCGGTCCATAGAGTGTAGCAAAGTATCTGTAACGACACCTCGGAACTGGACTCAGTGAGAGCTCCACTGTCGGAGAGTCAGTACTGAGGGTGTGCTGCACTGTCGGAGAGTCACGACTGAGGGAGCGCTGCACTGTCGGAGAGTCACGACTGAGGGAGTGCTGCACTGTAGGAGGGTCAGTACTGAGGGAGTGCTTCACTGTCGAAGGGTCAGTACTGAGGGAGTGCTGCACTGACAGAGAGTCAGTACTGAGGGAGTGCTGCACTGTCGGAGGGTCAGTACTGAGGGAGTGCTGCACTGTCGGAGGGTCAGTACTGAGGGAGTGCTGCACTGTCGGAGGGTCAGTACTGAGGGAGTGTTGCACTGCTGGAGGGTCAGTACTGAGGGAGTGCTGCACTGTCGGAGGGTCAGTACTGAGGGAGTGCTGCACTGTTGGAGAGGCAGTACTGAGGGAGTGCTGCACTGTCGGAGGGTCAGTACTGAGGGAGTGCTGCACTGCTGTAGGGTCAGTACTGAGGGAGTGCTGCACTGTCGGAGGGTCAGTACTGAGGGAGTGCTGCACTGTCGGAGGGTCAGTACGGAGGGAGTGCCACACTGTTGGAGAGGCAGTACTGAGGGAGTGCTGCACTGTTGGAGAGTCAGTACTGAGGGAGTGCTGCACTGTTAGGGGGTCAGTACTGAGGGAGTGCTGCACTGTCGGAGGGTCAGTACTGAGGGAGTGCTGCACTGTCGGAGGGTCAGTACGGAGGGAGTGCCACACTGTTGGAGAGGCAGTACTGAGGGAGTGCTGCACTGTTGGAGAGTCAGTACTGAGGGAGTGCTGCACTGTTAGGGGGTCAGTACTGAGGGGGCACCGCATGGTCGGAGGGTCAGTACTGAGGGAGCACTTCACAGTCGCAGGGTCAGTACAGAGGGAGTGCTGCACTGTTGCGGATCAGTACTGATGGAGTGCTGCACTGACAGAGGGTCAGTACTGAGGGAATGATGCACTGTTGGAGAGTCAGTACTGAGGGAGTGCTGCACTGTTGGAGAATCAGTACTGAGGGGGTGCTGCACTGTCAGAGGGTCAGTACTGAGGGAGTGCTGCACTGTCAGAGGGTCAGTATTCAGGGAGTGCTGCACTGTCGGAGGGTCAGTACTGAGGGAGTGCTGCACTGTCGGAGGGTCAGTACTGAGGGAGTGCTGCACTGTCGGAGGGTCAGTACTGAGGGAGTGCTGCACTGTCGGAGGGTCAGTACTGAGGGAGTGCTGCACTGTCGGTGGGTCAGTACTGAGGGAGTGCTGCACTGTCGGAGGGTCAGTACTGAGGGAGTGCTGCACTGTCGGAGGGTCAGTACTGAGGGAGTGCAGCACTGTCGGAGGGTCAGTACTGAGGGAGTGCCACACTGTTGGAGAGGCAGTACTGAGGGAGTGCAGCACTGTCGGAGAGGCAGTACTGAGGGAGTGCTGCACTGTCAGAGGGTCAGTACTGAGGGAGTGCTGCACTGTCAGTGGGTCAGTACTGAGGGAGTGCTGCACTGTCGGAGGGTCAGTACTGAGGGAGTGCTGCACTGTCGGAGGTTCAGTACTGAGGGAGTGCTGCACTGTCGGAGGGTCAGCACTGAGGGAGTACTGCACTGTCGCAGGGTCAGTACTGAGGGAGTGTTGCACTGCTGGAGGGTCAGTACTGAGGGAGTGCTGCACTGTTGGAGGGTCAGTACTGAGGGAGTGCTGCACTGTTGGAGAGGCAGTACTGAGGGATTGCTGCACTGTCGGAGCGTCAGTACTGAGGGAGTGCTGCACTGCTGTAGGGTCAGTACTGAGGGAGTGCTGCACTGTCAGAGGGTCAGTACTGAGGGAGTGCAGCACTGTCGGAGGGTCAGTACTGAGGGAGTGCTGCACTGTCAGAGGGTCAGTACTGAGGGAGTGCTGCACTGTCAAAGGGTCAGTTCTGATGGAGTGCTACACTGTTGGAGAGGCAGTACTGAGGGAGTGCAGCACTGTCGGAGAGGCAGTACTGAGGGAGTGCTGCACTGTTGAAGAGTCAGTACTGAGGGAGTGCTGCACTGTTAGGGGGTCAGTACTGAGGAGGCACTGCATGGTCGGAGGGTCAGTACTGAGGGAGCACTTCACAGTCGCAGGGTCAGTACAGAGGGAGTGCTGCACTGACAGAGGGTCAGTACTGAGGGAGTGCTGCACTCTCAGAGGGTCAGTACTGAGGGAGTGCTGCACTGTTGGAGGATCAGTACTGAGGGAGCGCTGCACTGTCAGAGGGTCAGTATTCAGGGAGTGCTGCACTGTCGCAGGGTCAGTACTGAGGGAGTGCTGCACTGTCGGAGAGTCAGTACTGAGGGAGTGCTGCACTGTCGGAGGGTCAGTACTGAGGGAGTGCTGCACTGTCGGAGGGTCAGTACTGAGGAAGTGCTGCACTGACAGAGGGTCAGTACTGAGGGAATGATGCACTGTTGGAGAGTCAGTACTGAGGGAGTGCTGCACTGTTGGAGGATCAGTACTGAGGGGGTGCTGCACTGTCAGAGGGTCAGTACTGAGGGAGTGCTGCACTGTCAGAGGGTCAGTACTGAGGGAGTGCTGCACTGTCAGAGGGTCAGGACTGAGGGAGTGCTGCACTGTCAGAGGGTCAGTATTCAGGGAGTGCTGCACTGTCGGAGGGTCAGTACTGAGGGAGTGCTGCACTGTCGGAGGGTCAGTACTGAGGGAGTGCTGCACTGTCGGAGGGTCAGTACTGAGGGAGTGCTGCACTGTCGGAGGGTCAGTACTGAGGGAGTGCTGCACTGTCGGAGGGTCAGTACTGAGGGAGTGCTGCACTGTCGGAGGGTCAGTACTGAGGGAGTGCTGCACTGTCGGAGGGTCAGTACTGAGGGAGTGCTGCACTGTCGGTGGGTCAGTACTGAGGGAATGCTGCACTGTCGGAGGGTCAGTACTGAGGGAGTGCTGCACTGTCGGAGGGTCAGTACTGAGGGAGTGCAGCACTGTCGGAAGGTCAGTACTGAGGGAGTGCCACACTGTTGGAGAGGCAGTACTGAGGGAGTGCAGCACTGTCGGAGAGGCAGTACTGAGGGAGTGCTGCACTGTCAGAGAGTCAGTACTGAGGGAGTGCTGCACTGTCAGTGGGTCAGTACTGAGGGATTGCTGCACTGTCGGAGGGTCAGTACTGAGGGAGTGCTGCACTGTCGGAGGGTCAGTACTGAGGGAGTGCTGCACTGTCGGAGGGTCAGCACTGAGGGAGTACTGCACTGTCGCAGGGTCAGTACTGAGGGAGTGTTGCACTGCTGGAGGGTCAGTACTGAGGGAGTGCTGCACTGTCGGAGGGTCAGTACTGAGGGAGTGCTGCACTGTTGGAGAGGCAGTACTGAGGGAGTGCTGCACTGTCGGAGCATCAGTACTGAGGGAGTGCTGCACTGCTGTAGGGTCAGTACTGAGGGAGTGCTGCACTGTCAGAGAGTCAGTACTGAGGGAGTGCAGCACTGTCGGAGGGTCAATTCTGAGGGAGTGCCACACTGTTGGAGAGGCAGTACTGAGGGAGTGCAGCACTGTCGGAGAGGCAGTACTGAGGGAGTGCTGCACTGTTGGAGAGTCAGTACTGAGGGAGTGCTGCACTGTTAGGTGGTCAGTACTGAGGGGGCACTGCATGGTCGGAGGGTCAGTACTGAGGGAGCACTTCACAGTCGCAGGGTCAGTACTGAGGGAGTGCTGCACTGTCAGAGGGTCAGTACTGAGGGAGCGCTGCACTGTCAGAGGGTCAGTACTGAGGGAGTGCTGCACTGTTGGAGGGTCAGTACTGAGGGAGTGCTGCGCTGTCAGAGGGTCAGTGCTGAGGGAGTGCTGCACTGTTGGAGGTTCAGTACTGAGGGAGTGCTGCACTGTTGGAGGGTCAGTACTGAGGGAGGGCTGCACTGTCAGAGGGTCAGTGCTGAGGGAGTGCTGCACTGTCAGAGGGTCAGTGCTGAGGGAGAGCTGCACTGTTGGAGGATCAGTGCTGAGTGGGAGTGGGGGCTTCACTGTTATTAGGGTCGGTACTGCACTGCCGGAGGCACAGTATTGAGGAAGTGCTGCACCGTCGGAGGGGCAGCGCAGAGGGAGTGCTTCCTTCCTGACGTGACATTAAACTGAGGTCCCCCCTCTCCCCCCCTGCCCGTCCTTTGCCTCTCAGGTGTCTGTAAAAGTTATCATGCCCACCTTGGGGTGAAGAACAGGGTGGGGGAAGTCCACATTGACGTTCTGGGGCCAACATTTACCACCGATCCAACATCTGCACAAATAAATGAGCATCTCCTTGCTCTCTGTGGGATCTTGCTGTGCAGAAACGATGCCCTGCGTTTCCTGTGGTACAGGAGAAAAAAACGAGTGCGCGGTTACCTGGATCCATGTTGATGTGGTGCGGGGGGGGAGGTGCTGTGTGAAAATGCAAGGGCTTTCTTTATCCTAGCGATGAGGAGTGCAATCTTCCCCTCTGCTACCCTGAGACAACAGCGGCAGTAGCAACTAGCTCCAGGAGGTGACAGGTTGCTCCTGTAGATGACCTATTTATTCCTCCAGCCTTAAACAGGCATCCACCTCAACAGGATTGGACCACGGGTCGGAAAATCAAAACTCCCGTGTGTATTCCTGCTCCAGGAGCTGGCCGCAAACTCCCCAGACTCTGTCCGAATATCTGCGCTGGCATCCGCCCATTCTCTCTGCGCTGTGGAGAGACCCAGCGGTCGATGATTTAAGTCGGCCGCTGGCTGTAAAAAGGGGACTTGACAGGAACGCGTTGGAATCTCCCCTCCCGCTCCCTCAATTAAACAGCGGCTTGGTCGCCGGTTGTGACTTGTGTGAATTTTAATTCCAGGGGGTGAGATTCCCGCTCTTTCCTCCCGCCAACTCTGACCTCCCACGCATCTCCCCAATTCAGTCGCTCCCAGGGTTAGGCGGGCGTGCCTTCAGCTGGACCAGCACTGTTTCCTTACTTGGCTGGCTGCTCTTGTGAAGCCTCTTGGGGCCTTTTCTTTAACTCAAGGCCAGACAAGTGTCCTTGTCGATGAGGTGGCCGCTGACATTGTCACAGAGAATTGTCCCCTTTATTCTTTTCATGGGACGTGGGCATCGCTGGCCAGGCCCCAGCATCCGCTGCCCATCCCTAATTGCCCTTGAACTGAGTGGCTTGCGAGGCCATTTCAGAGGGGCAGTTAAGAGTCAAGCACGTCGCTGTGGGCCTGCAGCCACAGGTAGGCCCAGACCGGGTAAGGACGGCAGATTTCCCTCTCTAAAGGGCATCGGTGAACCAGATGGGGGTTTTGTAGCAATCGGTAATAGTTTCATGGTCACCATCACTGAGTCCAGCTTTCACTAGTCACTGGACTGGTAATGCAGAGACCCCAGGGTAATGCTCTGGGCCAGCAGCAGATGGTGATGTACGAATTCAAAAGAAAAACCGGAATTAAAAGTTTAACGGTGACCATGAAACCACTGTCGATTGTCGTAAAACCTCATTTGGTTCACTAACGTCCTTGAGGGAGGGAAATCTGCTGTCCTCGCTCAGTCTGGCCGACACGTGACTCCTGAACCCACATGTGGTTGACTCTTAAATGCCCCTCTGAACAAGGGCAATTAGGGATGGGCGATAAATGCTGGGGCCTAGCCAGCGACCCCCATGAATGAATGGGGAAAAAAAAAAGATTGTTGTCTTGCACTCATCAGGACAAATGCAAGAATACCAAATTTCAGAGAACGATAACGGTTGATGCTGCAGGATAAACGGGTGCTGATTGGTTGGTAGGTCATGCAATTGGCATGATGAATGCAAGGCCCAAAGCGTCTGCAACATGTCTCTCTTTTCAGCTATTTGGAGCTGAGTGAATTGTTGAATGAAATTTGTCGGATGTAAGAAATGATTCAAATAAACGACTTCACAGTAAAAAAATTCCATGGTCTGACTTTCAGCTCATTTCAAACGTGGGCCTGTGGGCCACATACCTCAGCCTAGAGAGAAACAAAATCTTTATTTTGCTTTTTAAATCATGTTTTGGACTTTCGTCCCTGCATTTCACGGGCAGCTTAGCTGGTCAGAAATGGAAACAGGGACTGCTGGAAATGGTCAGCATCTCTGGAGAGAGAAACTTAGTTAGCGTTTCGGGTTGGCAATGATTGGGCGGAGCTGGGAGAAGCCTGAAATGGGGCAGGTTATAAAACGCGTACAGAGGCAGAGAGTGCCGGGAGGGGGTGAGAGAACAAAGTGGGGGTGTCGTGGTTTTTGCAGGAGAGATTAAATGACATAGATGACTATGTCGGGGGCTGGATTAGTAAGTTTGCGAATGTCACAAAGATTGGCCGGGTGGTTAACAGTGAGGTTAAGAGTCTTGGGCTACAGGAAGATATAGACGGGATGGTCAAATGGGCAGATAAGTGGCAGATGGAATTTAACCCTGAAAAGTGTGAGGTGATACACTTTGGAAGGAGTAATTTGACAAGGAAGTATTCAACGAGCGGCATGACACTAGGAAGTTCTGAGGAACAAAGGGACCTTGGCGTGTGTGTCCATAGATCTCTGAAGGCAGAGGGGCATGTTAGTGGGGTGGTGAAAAAGGCATATGGGACACTTGCCTTTATCAATCGAGGCATAGATTACAAAAGTAGGGTGGTCATGTTGGAGTTGTATAGAACCTTGGTGAGGCCACAGCTGGAGTGCTGTGTGCAGTTCTGGTCGCCACATTATAGGAAGGATGTGATTGCGCTGGAGGGGGTGCAGAGGAGATTCACCAGGATGTTGCCTGGGATGAAACATTTAAAGTTATGAAGAGAGGTTGGATAGACTTGGGTTGTTTTTGTTGGAGCAGAGAAGACTGAGGGGCGACCTGATCGAGGTGTACAAGATTACGAGGGGCATGGACAGGGTGGATAGGGAGCAGCTGTTCCCCTTAGTTGAAGGGTCAGTCACGAGGGGGCATAAGTTCAAGGTGAGGGACAGGAGGTTTAGGGGGGGATGTGTGGAAAACCTTTTTTACCCAGAGGGTGGTGACGGTCTGGAATGCACTGCCTGGGAGGGTGGTGGAGGCGGGTTGCCTCACATCCTTTAAAAAGTACCTGGATGAGCACTTGGCACGTCATAACATTCAAGGCTATGGGCCGAGTGCTGGTAAATGGGATTAGGTAGGTAGGTCAGGTGTTTCTCAGGTGTCAGTGGAGAATCGATGGGCCGAAGGGCCTCTTCTGCGCTGTGTGATTCTGTGATTCTGCAAGGTTAAGAAGATGGCGACGGAACCAGACAAAACTGAAAGGCAAATCTAGAGAAAGTGCCAATCGCACAGCACATTCATCACAAAAAGCTGCCGCCCGCACAAATGGGAGACTTCGTCGTGAACTGAAGGTGTTGAAGTTGCTGCCGATTCTTAACACTCGCAGGGCAAACAGGGGATTAAGTTCTGGCTTGCCAGTCTCGCCCACGTCTCTCAGCCGACGAAAACAGAGCGCCGAGGTGTTTGAGTGAGGGTCGGGGCTGAGAAAAGACGGGGCGAAGTCGGCAAAGGCGCGTTCTGGGCGGCTGGTCCCTTCAAACTCGCATTGAGCCTCATTGGAAGTATGCACAAGGCAGAGGACATGGAGATCAGGGTGAGAGAGCGATGGGAGAATTGAGGGTGTGATCTAACAAGGTGTGAAGAAGCTTGCGAATTGAAGGGAGGTGCTGAAGCAAAGGTGTTGCACAGCCTGAATTCGGTTCCACCAATGCAGAGTGCACCACACTGTGAGCAGCAAACGGACTGGACTAAACTGAGCATCAACCGCATTTATTCACAAGGCAGCCTTTTCATTGCTTCCGCTTTCTTGGTTCGGACATGAGACCAGAACAGAGCCTGTCCCTGTCCCTCCCCTCGCTCAACGCCCACATAAACCCGGCTCCATTGCCTTTTCTGCTCCTAGACTCGACTGCAGCACAGGTCTCCCTGCGCTGCCTCCCGTCCCCAGCCTCTGTAAACTTCAGCTCATCTGGAAGATGACAGCCCAATGTTCTATCCCACACCAGGACAGGCTCGCCCACCACCATCCCAGACCAGCCCCCTCACTGAACAACAACAAGCCCCAGACTGGTAACTGCTCAATTGTTGACAAAGCCCTTCCTGGGCACATTCCTCCCAATCTCTGTAACAGACCCTACACCCCTCCCTATCTCTGTAACCTCCTCTAGCCCCTACAACCCTTCCTATCTCTGTAACCTCCTCCAGACCCTACAACCCTCCCTATCTCTGTAACCTCCTCCAGCCCCTACAACCCTCCCTATCTCTGTAACCTCCTCTAGCCCCTACAACCCTCCCTATCTCTGTAACCTCCTCCAGCCCCTACAACCCTCCCTATCTCTGTAACCTCCTCCAGCCCCTACAACCCTCCCTATCTCTGTAACCTCCTCCAGCCCCTACAACCCTCCCTATCTCTGTAACCTCCTCTAGCCCCTACAACCCTCCCTATCTCTGTAACCTCCTCCAGCCCCTACAACCCTCCCTATCTCTGTAACCTCCTCCAGCCCCTACAACTCTCCCTATCTCTGTAACCTCCTCCAGCCCCTACAATCCTCCCTATCTCTGTAACCTCCTCCAGCCCCTACAACCCTCCCTATCTCTGTAACCTCCTCCAGCCCCTACATCCCTCCCTATCTCTGTAACCTCCTCCAGCCCCTACAACCCTCCCTATCTCTGTAACCTCCTCCAGCACCTACAACCCTCCCTATCTCTGTAACCTCCTCCAGCCCCTACATCCCTCCCTATCTCTGTAACCTCCTCCAGCCCCTACACCCCTCCCTATCTCTGTAAAATCCTCCAGCCCCTACACACCCCCTATCTCTGTAACCTCCTCCAGCCACTACAACCCTCCCTATCTCTGTAACCTCCTCCAGCCCCTACAAACATCTCTATCTCTGCAACCTCCTCCATCCCCTACAACCCTCCCTATCTCTGTAACCTCCTCCAGCCCCTACAACCCTCCCTATCTCTGTAACCTCCTCCAACCCCTACATCCCTCCCTATCTCTGTAACCTCCTCCAGCCCCCACAACCCTCCCTATCTCTGTAAACTCCTCCAGCACCTACAACCCTCCCTATCTCTGTAACCTCCTCCAGCCCCTACATCCCTCCCTATCTCTGTAACCTCCTCCAGCCCCTGCACCCCTCCCTATCTCTGTAAACTCCTCCAGCCCCTACACCCCCCCATCCATGTAACCTCCTCCAGCCGCTACACCCCTCCCTATCTCTGTAAACTCCTCCAGCCCCTACATCCCTCCCTATCTCTGTAACCTCCTCCAGCCCCTGCACCCCTCCCTATCTCTGTAAACTCCTCCAGCCCCTACACACCCCCCATCTCTGTAACCTCCTCCAGCCGCTACACCCCTCCCTATCTCTGTAAACTCCTCCAGCCCCTACACCCTCCCCATCTCTGTAATCTCCTCCAGCCCCTATACCCCTCCCTATCTCTGTAAACTCCTCCAGCCCCTACACACCCCCTATCTCTGTAACCTCCTCCAGCCACTACAACCCTCCCTATCTCTGTAACCTCCTCCAGCCCCTACAAACATCTCTATCTCTGTAACCTCCTCCAGCCCCTACAACCCTCCCTATCTCGGTAACCTCCTCCAGCCCCTACATCCCTCCCTATCTCTGTAACCTCCTCCAGCCCCCACAACCCTCCCTATCTCTGTAATCTCCTCCAGCACCTACAACCCTCCCTATCTCTGTAACCTCCTCCAGCCCCTACATCCCTCCCTATCTCTGTAACCTCCTCCAGCCCCTGCACCCCTCCCTATCTCTGTAAACTCCTCCAGCCCCTACACCCCCCCATCTCTGTAACCTCCTCCAGCCGCTACAACCCTCCCTATCTCTGTAACCTCCTCCAGCCCCTACAAACATCTCTATCTCTGTAACCTCCTCCAGCCCGTACAACCCTCCCTATCTCTGTAACCTCCTCCAGCCCCTACAAACCTCCCTATCTCTGTAACCTCCTCCAGCCCCTACAAACCTCCCTATCTCTGTAACCTCCTCCAGCCCCTACAATCCTCCCTATCTCTGTAATCTCCTCCAGCCCCTACAACCCTCCCTATCTCTGTAACCTAATCCAGCCCCTACAAACATCTCTATCTCTGTAACCTCCTCCAGCCCCTACAACCTCTCTCTCTGTAAACATCCTCCAACCCCTACAACCCTCCCTATCTCTGTAACCTCCTCCAGCCCCTACAATCCTCCCTATCTCTGTAACCACCTCCAGCCCCTACAACCCTCCCTATCTCTATAACCTCCTCCAGCCCCTACAACCCTCTCTCTCTGTAAACATCCTCCAACCCCTACAACTCTCCCTATCCCTGTAACCTTCTCCAGCTTCTACAACCGCCCCTATCTCTGTAAACGTCTCCAGCCCATACAACCCTCTCCACCTCTGTAACTTCCGCCAGCCTGTACATTCCTCCCTATCCCTGTAACCATATTCTGTTTCTACAACCCTCCCTATTACTGTAACCTCCTCCAGCCCCTACAGCCCTTCCTATCTCTGTAACCTCCTCCAGCCCCTACAATGTTCCCTATCTCTGTAACCTACTCCATCCCCTAGAACCTTCCCTATCTCTGTAACCTCCTCCAGCCCCTACAACCCTACCTATCTCTGTAGCCTCCTCCAGTCTATACAACCCTCCCTATCTCTGTAACCTCCTCCAGCCCCTAAATCCTCCCTATCTCTGTAACCTCCTCCAGCCCCTACAACCCTCCGTATCTCTGTAACCTCCTCCAGCACCCACAACCCTCCCTATCTCTGTAACCTCCTCCAGCCCCTACAACACTCTCTATCTCTGTAACCTCTTCCTGCTCCTGCAACCCTCCCTATCTCTGTAACCTCCTCCAGCATCTACAACCCGCCCTATCTCTGTAACCTCCTCCAGCCTGTACTTTATAACCTTGACCTACATACGCAGGAACTGCGTCTGAGACACAGGCGGACGGTCAGGTACTAGACGGGATTAAATCTTTCCATTTTCCACGCTGTGGAGTGGAGATGTACAGCAGCTTACACTGAGACACACACGCCAGGTACAGCTACAGAAAGTATTGAATTACTGCCAACCACTCAACATGGTCCCCTTCTGTTTAGGCCAATAGGCATTCAATATTGCATTGACTGCACAAATGTTAAGACGCGGGTGCCCTCTTGTCTTACACTTGTAACTTGCACCATGAGGCTCTGGTCCGTGGTCGGAAACCGGCTGGACAATGTTAGCAGGTTCGCTACACCACAGCCCACACAGGTCATTGCATTTTAGTGGTTTCAATGGCCTTTTCATCTGGTCTCTGTCTGTCAAGCCGCAAACCCGCAGTGAAAGATGCCTCGCTGCTCTCCCACAGTGAAACAATCAACAAAGGGACGGAAAGAAATCTGGGCAGCTGCTCTTGTGAGTGAGATTCGAGAAAGGTGAGGTGAGCAGACACCTCGATGTGTCAGAAAGGGAGGACCCGAATGGCCCATCAGAATGCTACCCTCGAGAGAGCAACTCTTCCAGTCCCTTAAACCAAAGCATTCAGGAACGTATAACACAGTCAGTTCAATATCCCACTCACTCAGCCCCGTATCCCACTCACTCAGCCCTGTATCCCACTCACTCAGCCCCGTATCTCACTCACTCAGCCCCGTATCCCACTCACTCAGCCCTGTATCCCACTCTTTCAGCCCCATATCCCACTCACTCAGCCCCATATCCCACTCACTCAACCCCGTATTCCACTCACCCAACCCTGTATCCCACTCACTCAGCCCCATATCCCACTCACTCAGCCCCATATCCCACTCATTCAGCCCCGTAACCCACTCACTCAGCCCCGTATCCGAGTCACCCAGCCCCGTATCCCACTCACTCAGCCCCATATCCGTCTCACCCAGCCCCATATCCCACTCACTCAGCCCCGTATCCCACTCACTCAGCCCCGTATCCCACTCACTCAGCCCCATATCCCACTCACTCAGCCCCGTATCCCACTCACTCAGCCCCGTATCCCACTCACCCAGCCCTGTATCTCACTCACCCGTTCCCCTATCCCACTCGCTCAGCCCCGTAACCCACTCGCTCAGCCCCGTAACCCACTCCCTCAGCCCTGTATCCCACTCACCCGTTACTGCATCCCACTCACTCAGCCCCGTATCCCACTCACTCAGCCCTGTATCCCACTCACCCAGCTCCGTGTCCCACTCACCCATTCCCGTATCCCACTCTCTCAGGCCCGTATCCCACTCACTCAGCCCCGTATCCGTCTCACCCAGCCCCGTATCCCACTCACTCAGCCCTGTTTCCCAATCACCCAGCCCCGTATCCCACTCAGTCAGCCCCGTATCCCACTCACCCAGCCCTGTATCCCACTCACTCAGCCCCGTATCCTTCTCACCCAGCCCCGTATCCCACTCACTCAGCCCTGTTTCCCAATCACCCAGCCCCGTATCCCACTGACTCAGCCCCGTATCCCACTCACTCAGCCCCGTATCCCACTGACTCAGCCCCGTATCCCACTCACCCAGCCCTGTATCCCACTCACCCGTTCCGTATCCCACTCGCTCGCCCCGTATCCCACTCACTCAGCCCCATATCCCACTCACCCAGCCCTGTATCCCACTCACCCGTTCCCGTATCCCACTCGCTCACCCCGTATCCCACTCATTCAGACCCGTATCCCACTCACTCAGCCCAGTATCCCACTCACCCAGCCCTGCATCCCACTCGCTCAGCCCCGTATCCGACTCACCCAGCCGTGTATCCCACTCACTCAGCCCCGTATCCCACTCATTCAGCCCCGTATCCCCCTCACCCGTTCCCGTATCCCACTCACCCAGCCCTGTATCCCACTCACTCAGCCCTGTATCCCACTCACTCAGCCCCGTATCCCACTCACCCATTCCCGTATCCCACTCACTCAGCCCTGTATCCCACTCACTCAGCCCCGTATCCCACTCACTCAGCCCGGTATCCCACTCACCCGTTCCCGTATCCCACTCACCCAGCCCTGTATCCCACTACTCAGCCCCGTATCCCACTCACTCAGCCCTGTATCCCACTCACTCAGCCCTGTATCCCACTCACTCAGCCCGGTATCCCACTCATCCGTTCCCCTATCCCACTCGCTCAGCCCCGTAACCCACTCGCTCAGCCCCGTAACCCACTCCCTCAGCCCTGTATCCCACTCACCCGTTACTGCATCCCACTCACTCAGCCCCGTATCCCACTCACCCAGCCCTGTATCCCACTCACCCAGCCCCGTGTCCCACTCATCCGTTCCCGTATCCCACTCGCTCAGCCCCGTAACCCACTCGCTGAGCCCCGTAACCCACTCCCTCAGCCCTGTATCCCACTCACCCCTTACTGTATCCCACTCACTCAGCCCCGTATCCGTCTCACCCAACCCCGTATCCCACTCACTCAGCCCTGTATCCCACTCAGCCCCGTATCCCACTCACTCAGCCCCGTATCCCACTCACCCATTCCCGTATCCCACTCACTCTGCCCCGTATCCCACTCACCCATTCCCGTATCCCACTCACTCTGCCCCGTATCCCACTCACACATTCCCGTATCCCACTCGCTCAGCCCCGTATCCCACTCACCCAGCCCCGTATCCCACTCGCTCAGCCCCGTATCCCACTCACCCAGCCCCGTATCCCACTCGCTCAGCCCCGTATCCCACTCACTCAGCCCCGTAACCCACTCGCTCAACCTCTTGTCCCACTCACCCATTCCCGTATCCCACTCACTCAGCCCTGTATCCCACTCACCCGTTCCGGTATCCCACTCATTCAGCCCCGTATCCCACTCACCCAGCCCTGTATCTCACTCACCCATTCCCGTAACCCACTCGCACACCCCCGTATCCCACTCACCCAACCCTGTATCCCACTCACTCAGCCCTGTATCCCACTCACTCAGCCCCGTAACACACTCACTCAGCCCATTATCCCACTCACTCAGCCCTGTATCCCACTCACTCAGCCCCGTATCTCACTCGCTCAGCCCCGTAACCCACATGCTCAGCCCCGTTTCCCACTCACTCAGTCCCATATCCCACTCAATCAGCCCCATGATCCACTCACTCAGCCCTGTATCCCATTCACCCAGCCCCGTATCCCACTCACCCAGCCCAATATCCCACTCAGACAATCCAATATCCCACTCACGCAGTCCAATATCCCACTCAAACAGTCCAATAATCCACTCACCCAGTCCAATATCTTACTCACCCAGTCCAATATCCCACTCACCCAGTCTAATATCCCACTCACCCAGTCCAATACCCCACTCAGACAATCCAATACCCCACTCACCCATTCCAATATCCCACTCACCCAGTCCAATATCCCACATACCCAGTCCAATATCCCACTCACCTACTCCAATATTCCACTCACCCAGTCCAATATCCCACTCACCTAGTCCAATATTCCACTCACACAGTCCAATATCCCACTCACCCATTCCAATATCCCATTCACCCAGTCCAATATCCCACTCACCCAGTCCAATATCCCACTCACCCAGTCCAATATCTCACTCACCCAGTCCAATATCCCACTCACCTAGTCCAATATTCCACTCACCCAGTCCAATGTCACACTCACCCAATCCAATATCCCACTCACCCAGCCCAATATCCCACTCACGTCTAATATCCCACTCACCCAGTCCAATATCCGAGTCACCCAGTCCAATATCCCACTCACCCTGTCCAATATCCCACTCAACCAGTCCAATATCCCATTCACCCAGTCCAATATCCCACTCACCCAGTCCAATGTCACACACACCCAGTCCAATATCCCACTCACCCCGCCCTGTATCCCACTCATCCATTCCCGTATCCCACTCACTCAGTCCCGTATCCCGGTCACTCAGCCCCATATCCCACTCACTCCGACCCGTATCCCACTCACTCAGCCCCGTATCGCACTCACTCAGCCTCGTATCCCATTCACCCAGCCCAATATCCCACTCAGACAATCCAATATCCCACTCACGCAGTCCAATATCCCACTCACACAGTCCAATATCCAATGCAAACAGTCCAATATTCCACTCACCCTGTCCAACATCCCACTCACCCAGACCAATATCCCACTCACGCAGTCTAATATCCCACTCACCCAGTCCAATATCTCACTCAGACAATCCAATACCCCAATCACCCATTCCAATATCCCACTCACCCAGTCCAATATCCCACTCAGACAATCCAATACCCCAATCACCCAATCCAATATCCCACTCACCCAGTCCAATGTCCCAATAACTGTGAGGTTGCCAGAAATGAACACAATCCCCAGCGGGAGGAGACCTTTGACCTTTCAGTGAGGTTTCTCATTCCTCCCGCTTTCATTTCATTTTCGGCCATGATATCTTTAAGTTGGACAGTTTGCATCACTCTGGAGCCTTGTAGCTCCTGACTGCACCTGACAGTAAAACCCACTCCACTACTCAGTCTGTCATAGATTACAATTATATCATTTTCCTTTGTAGTAAAGCATCACAAGACATTTCACAAGGTTAATTGCCAAACAAAATGCGACAGTGATATACACAAGGAGACCTTCAAACACCCTGTTTAGGCTTCACCCCTTTGATCGTTGACCTACATTTGCTCCCATTTATGCAAAGTCTGATTTTATAATTTTCATTCTTTTTTAAATATTGCCTCCCACAATCACTATAACCTCCTCCAGCCCCTACAACCCTACCTATCTCTGTAACCTCCTCCAGTCTCTACCACCTTCCCCATCTCTGTAACCACCTCCAGCTCCTAGAACCCTCGGTATCTCTGTAACCTCCTCCAGTCTCTACAACCCTCCCTATCTCTGTAACCTCCTCCAGTCTTTACAACCCTCCCTATCTCTGTAACCTCCTCCAGCCCCTACAACCCTCCCTATCTCTGTAACCTCCTCCAGTCCCTACAACCCTCCCTATCTCTGTAATCTCCTCCAGCACCCACAACCCTCCCTATCTCTGTAACCTCCTCCAGCCCCTACAACACTCTCTATCTCTGTAACCTCCTCCTGCTCCTGCAACCCTCCCTATCTCTGTAACCTCCACCAGCCTCTACAACCCGCCCTATCTCTGTAACCTCGTCCAGCCTGTACTTTATAACCTTGACCTACCTACGCAGGACCTGCATCTGAGACACAGGCGGACGGTCAGGTACTAGACGGGATTAAATCTTTCCATTTTCCCCGCTGTGGAGTGGAGATGTACAGCAGCTTACACTGAGACACACACGCCAGGTGCAGTTACAGAAAGTATTGAATTACTGTCAACCACTCAACATGGAGCCTGTCTATTTAGGCCAATAGGCATTCAATATTGCATTGACTGCACAAATGTTAAGACGCGGGTGCCCTCTTGTCTTACACTTGTAACTTGCACCATGAGGCTCTGGTCTGTGGTCGGAAACCGGCTGGACAATGTTAGCAGGTTCGCTCCACCACAGCCCACACAGGTCATTGCATTTTAGTGCCTTCAATGGCCTTTTCATCTGGTCTCTGTCTGTCAAGCCGCAAACTCGCAGTGAAAGATGCCTCGCTGCTCTCCCACAGTGAAACAATCAACAAAGGGACGGAAAGAAATCTGGGCAGCTGCTCTTGTGAGTGAGACTCGAGAAAGGTGAGGTGAGCAGACACCTCGATGTGACAGAGAGGGAGGACCCGATTGGCCCATCAGAATGCTACCCTCGAGAGAGCAACTCTTCCAGTCCCTTAAACCAACGCATTCAGGAACCTATAACACAGTCAGTTCAATATCCCACTCACTCAGCCCCGTATCCCATTCACCCAGTCCCGTATCCCACTCACTCAGCCCTGTATCCCACTCACTCAGCCCCGTACCCCACTCACTCAGCCCTGTATCCCACTCACCCAGTCCCGTATCCCACTCACTCAGCCCCGTATCCCACTCACTCAGCCCCGTATCCCACTCACCCAACCCTGTATCCCACTCACTCAGCCCCATATCCCACTCAGCCAGCCCCGTATCCCACTCACCCAGCCCCTTATCCCACTCACCCAGCCCCGTATCCCACTCACTCAGCCCCGTATCCCACTCACTCAGCCCTGTATCCCACACACCTGTTCCCGTATCCCACTCACTGAGCCCTGTATCCCACTCACCCAGTCCCGTATCCCACTCACTCAGCCACTAAACTCCTCCAGTCCCTACCACCCTCCCTATCTCTGTAACTTCCTCCAGCCCCTACAACCCTCCCTATCTCTGTAACCTCCTCCAGCCCCTACAACACTCTCTATCTCTGTAACCTCCTCCTGCTCCTGTAACCCTCCCTATCTCTGTAACCTCCTCCAGCCCCTACATCCCTCCCTATCTCTGTAACCTCCTCCAGCCTGTACTTTATAACCTTGACCTACCTACGCAGGACCTGCATCTGAGACACAGGTGGACAGTCAGGTACTAGACGGGATTAAATGTTTCCATTTCCCCCGCTGTGGAGTGGAGATGTACAGCAGCTTACACTGAGACACACACGCCAGGTGCAGTTACAGAAAGTATTGAATTACTGCCAACCACTCAACATGGAGCCCGTCTGTTTAGGCCAATAGGCATTTAATATTGCATTGACTGCACAAATGTTAAGACGCGGGTGCCCTCTTGTCTTACACTTGTAACTTGCACCATGAGGCTCTGGTCTGTGGTCGGAAACCGGCTGGACAATGTTAGCAGGTTCACTACACCACAGCCCACACAGGTCATTGCATTTTAGTGGTTTCAATGGCCTTTTCATCTGGTCTCTGTCTGTCAAGCCGCAAACCCGCAGTGAAAGATGCCTCGCTGCTCTCCCACAGTGAAACAACCAAAAAACGGATGGAAAGAAATCTGGGCAGCTGCTCTTGTGAGTGAGACTCGAGAAAGGTGAGGTGAGCAGACACCTCGATGTGTCAGAGAGGGAGGACCCGATTGGCCCATCAGAATGCTACCCTCGAGAGAGAAACTCTTCCAGTCCCTTAAACCAACGCATTCAGGAACGTATAACACAGTCAGTTCAATATCCCACTCACTCAGCCCTGTATCCCACTCACTCAGCCCTGTATCCCACTCACCCAGTCCCGTATCCCAATCACCCAGCCCCGTATCCCACTCACCCAGCCCCGTATCCCACTCACCCAGCCCTGTATCCCACTCACTCAGCCCCGTATCCCACTCACCCAGCCCCGTATCCCACTCGCTCAGCCCCGTAACCCACTCGCTCAGCCCTGTAACCCACTCGCTCAGGCCTGTATCCCACTCACCCGTTCCCGTATCCAACTCACTCAGCCCCGTATCCCACTCACTCAGCCCCATATCCCACTTGCTCAGCCCCGTATCCCACTCACCCGTTCCCGTATCCCACTCGCTCAGCCTGGTATCCCACTCACTCAGCCCCGTATCCCACTCACTCGTTCCCGTATCCCACTCGCTCAGTCCCGTAAGCCACTCACCCAGCCCCGTATCCCAGTCACTCAGCCCCGTATGCCACTCACTCAGACCTGTATCCCACTCACCCGTTCCCGTATCCCACTCGCTCAGCCCCGTAACCCACTCACCCAGCCCCCTGTCCCACTCAATCAGCCCCTTGTCCTACTCACACAGCCCCGTATCCCACTCACTTAGCTCAGCATCCCACTCAGTCAGCCCCGTATCCCATTCACCCAGTCCAAAATCCCACTCACCCAGCCCAATATCCCACTCAGACAATCCAATATCCCACTCACCCAGCCCAATATCCCACTCAAACAGTCCAATATTCCACTCGCTCAGTCCAATATCTCTCTCACCCAGCCCAATATCCCACTCACCCAGTTCAATATTCCACTCACCCTGTCCAATATTCTACTCACCCAGTCCAATATCCCACTCACCCAGTCCAATATCCCACTCACCCAGTCCAATATTCTACTCACCCAGTCCAATATCCCACTCACACAGTCCAATATCCCACTTACCCATTCCAATATTCTACTCACCCAGTCCAATATCCCACTCATCCAGTCCAATATCCCACACACTCAGTCCAATATCCCATTCACCAAGTCCAATATTCTGCTCACCCAGTCCAATGTCACACTCACCCAATCAATATGCCACCCACCCAATCCAATATCCCACTCACCCAGACCAATATCCCACTCACCCAGTCTAATATCCCACTCACCCAATCCAATATCCCACTCACCCAGTCCAATGTCCCAATAACTGTGAGGTTGCCAGAAATGAACACAATCCCCAGCGGGAGGAGACCTTTGACCTTTCAGTGAGGTTTCTCATTCCTCCCGCTTTCATTTCATTTTCGGCCATGATATCTTTAAGTTGGACAGTTTGCATCACCCTGGAGCCTTGTAGCTCCTGACTGCACCTGACTGTAAAACCCACTCCACTACTCAGTCTGTCATAGATTACAATTATATCATTTTCCTTTGTAGTAAAGCATCACAAGACATTTCACAAGGTTAATTGCCAAACAAAATGCGACAGTGATATACACAAGGAGACCTTCAAACACCCTGTTTAGGCTTCACCCCTTTGATCGTTGACCTACATTTGCTCCCATTTATGCAAAGTCTGATTTTATAATTTTCATTCTTTTTTAAATATTGCCTCCCACGATCACTATAACCTCCTCCAGCCCCTACAACCCTACCTATCTCTGTAACCTCCTCCAGTCTCTACAACCTTCCCCATCTCTGTAACCACCTCCAGCTCCTAGAACCCTCGGTATCTCTGTAACCTCCTCCAGTCTCTACAACCCTCCCTATCTCTGTAACTACCTCCAGCCCCTACAACCCTACCTATCTCTGTAAACTCCTCCAGTCTCTACAACCCTCCCTATCTCTGTAACCTCCTCCAGCCCCTACAACCCTCCCTATCTCTGTAACCTCCTCCAGCACCCACAACCCTCCCTATCTCTGTAACCTCCTCCAGCCCCTACAACACTCTCTATCTCTGTAACCTCCTCCTGCTCCTGCAACCCTCCCTATCTCTGTAACCTCCTCCAGCCTCTACAACCCGCCCTATCTCTGTAACCTCGTCCAGCCTGTACTTTATAACCTTGACCTACATACGCAGGACCTGCATCTGAGACACAGGCGGACGGTCAGGTACTAGACGGGATTAAATCTTTCCATTTTCACCGCTGTGGAGTGGAGATGTACAGCAGCTTACACTGAGACACACACGCCAGGTGCAGTTACAGAAAGTATTGAATTACTGTCAACCACTCAACATGGAGCCCGTCTGTTTAGGCCAATAGGCATTCAATATTGCATTGACTGCACAAATGTTAAGACGCGGGTGCCCTCTTGTCTTACACTTGTAACTTGCACTATGAGGCTCTGGTCTGTGGTCGGAAACCGGCTGGACAATGTTAGCAGGTTCGCTACACCACAGCCCACACAGGTCATTGCATTTTAGTGGCTTCAATGGCCTTTTCATCTGGTCTCTGTCTGTCAAGCCGCAAACCCGCAGTGAAAGATGCCTCGCTGCTCTCCCACAGTGAAACAATCAACAAAGGGACGGAAAGAAATCTGGGCAGCTGCTCTTGTGAGTGAGATTCGAGAAAGGTGAGGTGAGCAGACACCTCGATGTGACAGAGAGGGAGGACCCGATTGGCCCATCAGAATGCTACCCTCGAGAGAGCAACTCTTCCAGTCCCTTAAACCAACGCATTCAGGAACGTATAACACAGTCAGTTCAATATCCCACTCACCCAGACCCATATCCCACCCACCCAACCCCGTATCCGACTCACCCAGTCCTGTATCCCACTCACCTGTTTCCGTATCCCACAAACCCAGACCCGTATCCCACTCACCCATTCCCGTATCCCACTCACTCAGCCCCGTATCCCACTCACCCAGCCCCGTATCCCACTCACCCAGCTCCGTATCCATCTCACTCAGCCCTGTATCCCACTCACCTGTTCCCGTATCCCACTCGCTCAGCTCTGTATCCCACTCACTCAGCCCCGTATCCCACTCACCCGTTCCCGTATCCCAATCGCTCAGGTCCGTATCCCACTCACTCAGCCTCGTATCCCACACACCCATTCCCGTATCCCACTCACCCGTTCCCGTATCCCACTCGCTCAGCCCCGTATCCCACTCACTCAGCCCTGTATCCCACTCACCCATTCCCGTATCCCACTCACCCGTTCCCATATCCCACTCACTCTGCCCCGTATCCCACTCACTCAGCCCCGTATCCCACTCACCCAGCCCTGTATCCCACTCACCCGTTCCCGTATCCCACTCACTCAGCCCCGTATCCCACTCACCCAGCCCCGTATCCCACTCGCTCAGCCCCGTATCCCACTCACTCAGCCCCGTATCCCACTCACCCAGCCCCGTATCCCACTCGCTCAGCCCCGTATCCCACTCACTCAGCCCCATATCCTACTCACCCAGCCCGGAATCCCACTCACCCATTCCCGTATCGGACTCACTCAGCCCCGTATCCCACTCACCTGTTCCTGCATCCCACTAGCTCAGCCCCGTATCCCACTCACTCAGCCCCATATCCCACTCACCTGTTCCTGCATCCCACTAGCTCAGCCCCGTATCCCACTCACTCAGCCCCGTATCCCACTCACTCGGCCCCATATCCCACTCACTCAGCCCCGTATCCCACTCACTCAGCCCTGTATCCCACTCACTCAACCCTGTATCCCACTCACCTGTTCCCGTATCCCACTCACTCAGCCCCGTATCCCACTCACCCGTTCCCGTATCCCACTCACTCAGCCCCATATCCCACTCACTCAGCCCCGTATCCCACTCACTCAGCCCTGTATCCCACTCACTCAGCCCCGTATCCGACTCACTCAGCCCTGTATCCCACTCACCCAGCCATGTATCCCACTCACCCAGCCCCGTTTCCCACTCACCCAGCCCCGTATCCCACTCATCCAGCCCCGTATCCCACTCACCCAGCCCCTTATCCCACTCACCCAGACCCGTATCCCACTCACCCAGCCCGGTATCCCACTCACCCGTTCCCGTATCCCACACACTCAGCCCTGTATCCCACTTGCTCAGCCGCGTATCCTACTCGCAAAGCCCCATATCCCACTCACCCATTCCTGTATCCCACTCACTCATCCCCGTATACCACTCGCTCAGTCCCGTATCCCACTCGCTCAGCCCCGTATCCCACTCGCTCAGCCCCGGATCCCACTCACTCAGCCCTGTATCCCACTCACCCATTCCCGTATCCCACTCACCCGTTCCCGTATCCCACTCACTCAGCCCCATATCCCACTCACTCAGTCCTGTATCCCAGTAGCTCAGCCCCGTATCCCACTCACTCAGCCCCGTATCCCACTCACTCAGCCCTGTATCGCAATCACTCAGCCCCGTATCCCACTCACTCAGCCCCGTATCCCATTCACTCAGCCCTGTATCCCACTCGCTCAGCCCCGTATCCCACTCACTCAGCCCTGTATCCCATTCACCCGCTCCCCTATCCCACTCACTCAGCCCTGTATCCCACTCACTCAGCCCTGTATCCCACTCACCCATTCCCGTATCCCACTCGCTCAGCCCCGTATCCCACTCACTCAGCCCTGTCCCATTCACCCGTTCCCGTATCCCACTCACTCAGCCCTGTATCGCACTCACTCAGCCCCATATCCCACTCACTCAGCCCTGTATCCCATTCACCCGTTCCCGTATCCCACTCACTCAGCCCCGTATCCCATTCACTCAGCCCTGTATCCCACTCACCCATTCCCATATCCCACTCACTCAGCCCCATATCCCACTCGCTCAGCCCCGTATCCCACTCACTCAGCCCTGCATCCCACTCACTCAGCCCCGTATCCCACTCACTCAGCCCTGTATCCCACTCACCCATTCCCGTATCCCACTCACTCAGCCCCGTATCCCACTCGCTCAGCCCCGTATCCCACTCACTCAGCCCTGTATCCCATTCACCCGTTCCCGTATCCCACTCACTCAGCCCTGTATCGCACTCACTCAGCCCCATATCCCACTCACTCAGCCCTGTATCCCATTCACCCGTTCCCGTATCCCACTCACTCAGCCCCGTATCCCATTCACTTAGCCCTGTATCCCACTCACCCATTCCCGTATCCCACTCACTCAGCCCCGTATCCCACTCGCTCAGCCCCGTATCCCACTCACTCAGCCCTGCATCCCACTCACTCAGCCCCGTATCCCACTCACTCAGCCCTGTATCCCATTCACCCGCTCCCGTATCCCACTCACTCAGCCCCGTATCCCACTCACTCAGCCCTGTATCCCACTCACCCATTCCCGTATCCCACTCACTCAGCCCCGTTTCCCACTCGCTCAGCCCCGTATCCCACTCACTCAGCCCTGTATCCCACTCACCCAACCCTGTATCCCACTCAGCCTTTCCCGTATCCCACTCAATCAGTCCCTTGTCCCACTCACTCAGCCCCGTATACCATTCACCCAGTCCAAAACCCCAATCACCCAGCCCAATATTCCATTCAGACAATCCAATATCCCACTCACGCAGTCCAATATCCGACTCAAACAGTCCAATATTCCACTCACCCAGTCCAATATCACACTCACGCAGTCCAATATCCCACTTAAACAGTCCAATATTCCACTCACCCAGTCCAATATCACACTCACTCAGTCCAATATCCCACTCAAACAGTCCAATATTCCACTCACCCAGTCCAATATCACACTCACTCAGTCCAATATCCCACTCAAACAGTCCAATATTCCACTCGCTCAGTCCAATATCCCTCTCACTCAGTCCAAAATCCCACTTCCCCAGCCCAATATCCCATTCAGACAATCCAATATTCCACTCATTCAGTCCAATATCCCACTCACCCAGTCCAATATCGCACTCACCCAGTCCAATATCACACTCACCCAATCCAATATCCAACACACCCAGACCAATATCCAACCACCCAGCCCAATATCCCACTCACCAAGTCCAAAATCCCACTCACCCAGTCCAATATCCCACTCACCAAGTCCAATTTCCCACTCACCCAGTCCAATGTCCCATTCACCCAAATCAATATCCCACTCACCCAGTCCAATATCCCACTCACCCAGTCTAATATCCCACTCACCCAGTACAATATCCCACTCACCAAGTTCAATATCCCACTCACCCAGTCCAGTATCCCACTGACCCAGTCCAATATCCCACTCACCCTGTCCAATATCCCACTCACCCAATGCAATATCACACTCACCCAGTCCAATATCCGACACACCCAGTTCAATATCCCACTCACCCAGTCCAATATCCCACTCACCCAGTCTAATATCCCACTCACCCAGTACAATATCCCACTCAGACAATCCAATATCCCACTCACCCAGTCCAATATCGCACTCACCCAGTCTAATATCCCACTAAACCAGTCCAATATCCTACTCACCCAGTCCAATATCCCACTCAGACAATCCAATACCCCACTCACCCATTCCAATATCCCACTCACCCAGTCCAATACCGCACTCACCCAGTCCAATATCCCACTCACCCAGTCCAATATCCCACTCACCCAGTCCAGTGTCACACTCACCCAATCCAATATCCCACTCACCCTGTCCAATATCCCACTCACCCAGTCCGATATCCCACTCACCCAGTCTAGTATCCCACACACCCAGCCCAATATCCCACTCACCCAGTCCAATTTCCCATTCACCCAGTCCAATGTCCCATTCACCCAAATCAATATCCCACTCACCCAGTTCAATATCCCACTCACCAAGTCCAATATCCCACTCACCCAGTCCAATTTCCCACTCACCCAGTCCAATATCCCACTCACCCAATCCAATATCGCACTCACGCAGTCCAATATCCCACTCACCCAGTCCAATATCCCACTCACCCAGTCCGATATCCCACTCACCCAGTCTAATATCCCACTCACCCAGTCCAATATCCCACTCACCCTGTCCAATATCCCACTCACCCAGTACAATATCCCACTCACCCAGTCCAATATCCCACTCACCCAGTCCAATATCCCACTCACCCACTCCAATATCACACTCACCCAATCCAATATCCCACTCACCCAATCCGATATCCCACTCACCCAGTCCAATATCCCACTCACCCAGTCCGATATCCTACTCACCCAGTCCAATATCCCACTCACCCAATCCAGTATCCGACTCACCCAATCCAATATCCCACTCACCAAGCCCAATATCCCACTCACACAGTCCAATATCCCACTGACCCAATCCAATATTCCACTCACCCAGTCCAATATCCCACTCACCCAATCCAATATCCCACTCACCCAGTCCAATGTCCCAATAACTGTGAGGTTGCCAGAAATGAACACAATCCCCAGCGGGAGGAGACCTTTGACCTTTCAGTGAGGTTTCTCATTCCTCCCGCTTTCATTTCATTTTCGGCCATGATATCTTTAAGTTGGACAGTTTGCATCACCCTGGAGCCTTGTAGCTCCTGACTGCACCTGACTGTAAAACCCACTCCACTACTCAGTCTGTCATAGATTACAATTATATCATTTTCCTTTGTAGTAAAGCATCACAAGACATTTCACAAGGTTAATTGCCAAACAAAATGCGACAGTGATATACACAAGGAGACCTTCAAACACCCTGTTTAGGCTTCACCCCTTTGATCGTTGACCTACATTTGCTCCCATTTATGCAAAGTCTGATTTTATAATTTTCATTCTTTTCCAAATATTGCCTCCCATGATCACTATAACCTCCTCTAGCCCCACAACCCTCCCTATCTCTGTAACCTCCTCCAGCCCCTACAACCCTCCCTATCTCTGTAACCTCCTCCAGCCCCTACAACCCTCCCTATCTCTGTAAACTTCTCCAGCCCCTACAACACTCCCTATCTCCGTAACCTCCTCCAGCCCCTACTACCCTCCCTATCTCTGTAACCTCCTCCAGCACCCACAACCCTCCCTATCTCTGTAACCTCCTCCAGCCCCTACAACCCTCCCTATCTCTGTAACCTCCTTCAGCCCCTTCAACCCTCCCTATCTCTGTAACCTCCTCCAGCCCCTACTACCCTCCCTATCTCTGTAACCTCCTCCAGCACCCACAACCCTCCCTATCTCTGTAACCTGCTCCAGCACCCACAACCCTCCCTATCTCTGTAACCTCCTCCAGCACCCACAACCCTCCCTATCTCTGTAACCTCCTCCAGCCCTTACAACCCTCCCTATCTCTGTAACCTCCTCCAGACCCTACAACCCTCTCTACCTCTGTAACCTCCTCCAGCCCCTACAACCCTCCCTATCTCTGTAACCTCCTCCAGCACCCACAACCCTCCCTATCTCTGTAACCTCCTCCAGCCCCTTCAACCCTCCCTATCTCTGTAACCTCCTCCAGCCCTTACAACCTTCCCTATCTCTGTAACCTCCTCCAGCCCCTACAACCCTCCCTATCTCTGTAACCTCCTCCAGCCCCTTCAACCCTCCCTATCTCTGTAACCTCCTCCAGCCCTTACAACCCTCCCTATCTCTGTAACCTCCTCCAGCCCCTACAACCCTCCCTATCTCTGTAACCTCCTCCAGCTCCTTCAACCCTCCCTATCTCTGTAACCTCCTCCAGCCCCTTCAACCCTCCCTATCTCTGTAACCACCTCCAGGCCCTACGACCCTCCGTAGCTCTCTAACCTCCTCCAGCTTTTTGTCACGCATCCTAACATCCTCTCGTGAGGCTCGGTGACAGTTTCTGCTGCAGAGTCGCTCCTGAGAAGCGCTTCGGGGGCATTTGGCTCTGTTAAAGTTGTCACGCGACAGCAAGTTGTTGTGAGTTTACATGACGCCTTCGTCACACTCTGTCTGCAGCTGGAGCTGACTCCAGATCTTAGGGGCCCTCACTGGATCCTTCGGGTATGTTGGCTCTGGCGGGCATGCATTGTAGATTTACCAGTGTGATAAGCCGACCGCAAAGGTGAAATTTGAGGAATTAAAGAGTGGCCGTCATTACACGATCTGGGCACACCAGTCGTGTAACTTCAGGCTTTAGAAACTCATAGGTTCATCAGTCCTGTCCACTCTATGTAATGGCAACTCAACGTGGAGATGCATTGTCAATAGTTCTCCTTCTTTGGAGGGCCGGGGTGCGGGGTGGAAATATACTTTAAAAAGAAAGGGGGATGTTGTGATAGGCAGGAAAAGGATTGCAGTGTGACATCACCCGAGAGGAAGTGTGTGAGCGATTGGTGCTTCTCGGTCGTTCTAACACACACGACGGTTTACACAACCTGGAAGTGGTATTCCCCGGAGTTCAGGGGATTACGGGGCGATTTCATTGAAGTTTTGGTCACCTTAAGGGGTAGCGAGGGAGAGATAAACTATTTGCAATGGTCGGGGAGTCCCAGATGAGGCCTAAAATTAAGCGCCAGGCTATGGAGCAGTGGGGTTATGACTTACAAAGCACTTTCGCACACAGAGGGCAGCCAAGGTTTGTAAATTCTCTTCCTCGAATGGAGGCTGTTCCTCGATCAGTTGTTGATTTTTAAGCGTGATCTTGAGAGGTTTTTGGTAACCAAGGGTGTTGAGGGAAATGGGGCGAAGGCGGGAGTTAGGTCACAGATCAGCCGTGATGTCACTGGACGGCGGAACAGGCTCAGAGGGGCTGAATGGCCTCCTCTTGTTTCCCTGGATCCCCGCAGAGCTGAGCGCTGAGCCTGCGGGCGCGCACACCTGATGTCGCTGGGCTGGGACATACGCGTGGTGCCTTTTATTCCTTAACATGTCGTTAACCCTATCAAAGCCACAGGAAGACATCTGCAAACCACCCATATCCCCTGTGGCCTCGCCATTGACTATTGATGTGTTTTCCTGCTGAATTAAGCGAGCTTCTTGTTCGAATCGCAGAATCGTAGACGATCACTGCACAGGAGGAGGCCATTCGGCCCATCGCGCCTGTGCCAGCTCAGTGCTAGGACGATCCAATCAGCGCCGCTCGGCTCTGCCGATTCCCCCGGGGCTCTGTGAATCATTTCCTTTCAAGTGTTTATCCGATTCTCTCGTGAAATGCGTGATTCAGTCTGCTTTCACCGTCTTCTCAAGCTATGTGTTCCAGATCAGAACATCTGACAGTGCAGCACTCCCTCAGTACTGACCCTCTGACAGTGCAGCACTCCCTCAGTACTGACACTCCAACAGTGCAGCACTCCCTCAGTACTGTCCCTCAGCAGTGCAGCATTCCCTCAGTACTGACCCTCCGACAGTGCAGCACTCCCTCAGTACTGTCCCTCCAACAGTGCAGCTCTCCCTCACTACTGACCCTCCGGCAGTGCAGCACTCCCTCAGTACTGTCCTTCAGGCAGTGCAGCACTCCCTCAGCACTGACCCTCAGGCAGTGCAGCGCTCCCTCAGTGCTGACCCTCCAACAGTGCAGCACTCGCTCAGTACTGACTCTCCTACAGTGCAGCTCTCCCTCAGTACTGACCCTCTGACAGTGCAGCACACCCTCAGTACTGACCCTCTGACAGTGCGGCACTCCCTCAGCACTGACCCTCCTACAATGCGGCAGTCCCTCACTACTGATCCTCCAATAGTCCAGCACTCCCTCAGTACTGGCTCTGGACTATCAGCCAGGATTGTTTTGCTGAAGGGCTGGTTTGGGATTTGAACTCACCGCCTCCTGTTTCAGAGGTGATAATGCTACCCAGTGAGCCGCAGCACAGCTGAGGGCCAGTACTGAGGGAGTGCTGTGTTGTCCGTGGGTCAGTACGGAGGGAGTGCTGCATTGTCAGAGGGTCAGCGCACTGAGGGAGTGCTGCAGTGTCAGAGGGTCAGTACTGAGGGAGTGCTGCACTGTCGGAGGGTCAGTACTGAGGGAGCACTGCACTGTTGGAGAGTCAGTACTGAGGGAGTGCTGCATTGTCTGAGGGACAGTTCTGAGGGAGTGCTGCACTGTCGGAGGGTCAGTACTGAGAGAGTGCTGCACTGTCAGAGGGTCGGTACTGAGGGAGTGCTGCACTGTCAGAGGGTCAGTACTGAGAGAGTGCTGCACTGCTGGAGGGTCAGTACTGAGAGAGTGCTGCACTGTCAGAGGGTCAGTACTGAGGGAGTGCTGTACTGTCAGAGGGTCAGTACTGAGGGAGTGCTGCATTGTCTGAGGGACAGTTCTGAGGGAGCGCTGCACTGTTGGAGGGTCAGTACTGAGGGCGCGCTGCACTGTCAGAGGGTCAGTATTGAGGGAGCGCTGCACTGTCAGAGGGTCAGTACTGAGGGAGCACTGCCCTGTTGGAGGGTCAGCACTGAGGGAGTGCTGCACTGTCGGAGGGACAGTATTGAAGGAGCTCCACACAGTCCGAGGGACAGCACCGGCCATTAAGGCTTCCTTCACCACAGTTCGGGCTCCACCACCTTGGAGGAACAGGTGGCGCTCCTGCCACAGATGAAGTTGGTGGGCAGTGTGAACGCTGACCCACTTGAACCCCACCCCCCACCATAATCCCACGCTTCGAGACCTTGTCCTGCACCACCGCGGGCTGACCTGAGCCGCCCCTTGTATCGCCGGACTGGTTACCTTTGGCTTCTGATTCCCCGTCCGCGTTGGTGGGAGTGGATTGTGTGCCACCCAGAGCTCGACGTGCCACCCACAGCCATCGGTTGTGGCCAAGCGGGGCCACCAAAGAACCCATCGCACCCGCGAACACCCCCAACCCCCACAAGGCAGGAGGAGAGCAAAACTGGGAACGCAGAGCGGAGGCATTTGATAAAGTGACTCATGAGAGACGGGGGGCCACGGGATTGACGGCAAATTGATTCGGAAGTTGGCGGGAGGCAGGGGATGAGATATAATCGGCAGATACTCGAATTAGCAGGAAGGTGACTTGTGGCCACCCCACAAGGAGCAGCACCAACGATTCACCGTATTTATTAGCAGCCGAGGTGGTGGGATGGAACGCCGCCGATCCGCATTTGCCGAAGGGCCAAAAATTGGCGGGATGTTTCGGCACTGCCGGACGGCAACGCCAAATCACGAAAGAGAAATCGGTTAAGCGAAGGGGCAAAAACTGTGGTGAACGGATTGCAGCGCTGGCAAATGGATGTCAAAAGGATAGAACGGGAGGCTCACCCTGCCTGAAACGCCAGCGGACGGTGGGGGGAGGGGAGGGCAAGCGGGGGAGGGAGAGTGGGGAACTTCACGCATGCGCGTATGTGCCACGCTGGGGAGTCCCCCTGAGGCGCAGAGCTGCCTCAGGGAGATGAACAAGTTTTTTTTAAAAAAAATAATAAAGCTTGGAAAAATGTTATAAAACGTGTCCCCTCATGCTACTCGGTCACGTGAGCAGGAACATGTTGTGAGTGAAATCTGAAAAAATGTTATTTCCTTTTTATTTGGCGTCGGAAACCTCAAGCCGCCCGTCGGGTGGGGTCTCCAAAAAAGCGCAAAGGGCCGCTTGGCGTCTTCGCCTGCCCTCCAGCCCCAAGGTTGGATGGGGCATGCGAAAATTTCTATTTAGCTGATCCTTTAATAGCCTCGGCAGGCCTTTTAATTGTCGGCGGGCGCGGGCTGCCGACTCCGGCGCGCAGCTGCACGTTGATGCCGGGACGCTCGCCGGACGTCAGCGTGCGCCATTTTACGCTCGAGCGGGTCGGGTCTGCGCCCACCCGCTGAGGTAAAAATTTTGCCCTGCGTGTGCGTTTGTCTGTTTGGTTATGTGTATAACTATATGTGTGTTTGTGCATTTGTGTATGTATTTTTGTGTGTTTGTGTGTGTGCCCATTGCTTGTGTGGAGCTTTAATAAACGAATACTTGGTTATGTCCGGTACACGAAATATGCCGAGGGTGTGTGTTTTGGGTGCATGGTGTCTTAATGTTTGTGTTGGCGTCCTTGTCGCAGTGAGAGTGTGGTGACAATCATGGGCCTGTGTTATGTACCTGTGCTGTGAGGGTCTTGCAAAGAACATATTTTTATTTGTTCTTGGACTGTGACTTTAA
Organism: Cetorhinus maximus; assembly: GCF_964194155.1. NCBI lineage: Eukaryota > Metazoa > Chordata > Chondrichthyes > Lamniformes > Cetorhinidae > Cetorhinus > Cetorhinus maximus. The sequence continues at coordinate 188,935 of NC_135913.1, read as the reverse complement.
GGTTGGACTGCGGCTTTAAAAACTACCATGGCTGCAGTTTAAAAGATGTGCCCCCTAGAGCAGGAAGAAGAAAATCTACAGTGTTGCCACCCTAGAACAATGTGTGCCAGGCTGGACAGAATGGTGCTGGAACGGAGACCTGGCTTAAGAGGGGACTGCTTAGCGACGGCTTTTTGATTGGCTTCTGACCAAGTGGCCAGGTCCTGTGTGAGGATAGCGCAGTGGATCAGCCCCTAGCCTGAAAAGAGGAAAGACCTGAAACCTATCTCTCTCCTGTGTTTGGTAAGGCTCCAGTAATCCTGCCATAGTAGCCAGCTGGCTATCCCTCACATCGCTGGATCCTGCTTCCTTTGAGAAACTCCTGTCAGGAGGGAAAGGGAAAAAAAGAAATCACCAGCAGAGACATTAAAAGCAAGTTTCAACACAGACTGCAAGTGCTGGGAGACCCACCTCGTGTCAGCCACAACAACCTGCAAGGAATTTGGAAGAAAGCAATCAAAGTTAACCCATCGAATCCCAAACTCTGGACTGGTGCTATTGAACTGTTTTATCTCACCCTTAAAATCCATGTTTTGTGTGTCTTATGTGTGTGTGTGTGTGAATAGGGATTGAAGAAGGGGTGGAGTTTAAGTTATAGAGTTGTAAGTTAACAGTTCATATTTCTTTCTCTTGCCACTGGTTGCAGACAATTTGTTTAATAAACAGTCATTTACTTTGTTAAGGTGACAAACCTGGTCCTCGTATCCTTTTAGCCTAAATTAAATGGTTTCGGTAGAACTGGGGAAACTTGGTGGTCGGGTTAAGCTCCTCACAGTTGGCACAGCTCGGGGCTCGATACGGACAGCGCACTATCCCCGGTGAGCCGTGGCAGTCCGTCTATCGCTCTTTACTGCTCTGAAGGAGAGTCACACAAGGACTGGAAACGTTCACTCTTGTCGTTCTCTCCGCAAACGCCAACAGGCCTGCTGAGTTCTTCCAGCGTTTCCTGTTTCTGCACGTGGCTTACGTTTGAGCCACGTGTATTTAGGTGCCCGCGGTCTACCTGCCACTCTGCATCTGTTGTGCCCAGGCCGGCCTCTCTGTACCCTCTCTCTCTCTCTCTCTCTCTGTTTTCTGGGTAGGTTTGTGTGGTTGTTTTTTTTTAACTTTGACGCAATGCTGTGCGGGCGGGTTGTGCGTAGCGAGGTTCTTGCAGGATTTTTTTGTTGCCATTTTCACATCAGCAAATTTAACATGTTTGTCTGCATCTGTGAGCCCTGGTACTGATCTTCACCAGTGCGCGTTTATGCAAGCATGACCCAGACCTCCCTGTCGCTTGCCATTTCAACACCCCACCCTGCTCTCTTGCCCACATGTCCATCCTTGGCTTGCTGCATTGTTCCAGTGAAGCCCAACGCAAACTGGAGGAACAGCACCTCATCTTCCGACTAGGCACTTTACAGCCTTCCGGACTGAATATTGAGTTCAACAGCTTCAGACCATGAACTCTCTCCTCCATCCCCACCCCCATTCTGATCTCCCTTTATCCAATAATTTATAATTTTTTCAATATATATATATATTTCCTAAATAATTTTTTCTTTTCCCACCTATCTTTATTATTATTTTAAAATTTATTTCCATCCATTGTTTTATCTCCACCTTTTAGCCTATTTCGATCCCTTCCCCCCCCCACCCCACCCCCACTAGGGCCATCTGCCACTAGCTTGTCCTGCTTTCTACCCTTAATGTCCCCATTAGCACCTCCTTTAGCTAATATCACCACCGTCAACATCCCTTTGTCCTTTGGTCTATGACATCTTTGGCAATCTCTCCTTTGCCTCCACCTATCACTTGCCCTCTATCCAGCTCTACCTGTCCCACCACCCCCCCACCTCAACCAGCTTATATTTCACCTCATTTCTATATTCCCTCAGTTCTGATGAAGAGTCAGACGGACTCGAAAGGTTAACTGCGTTCCTCTCCGCAGATGCTGCCAGACCTGCTGAGTTTTTCCAGCTATCTTTGTTTTTGTTTCAGATTTCCAGCGTCCGCAGTATTTTGCGCAAAGAAGCCAATCGGCCCATCAAACCTACCCCGCACATCACCGTAATAATAATAATAATGAAATAGAAGAAAAATACTCTGGGTGTTGGAGATCCCACACATCGTGATGGCCACACCATGACTGGAGTCTTACCATCCCGCTCCACCACCACCGCCCCCATGGGGGTCATGTGATCCCCTGAGGGAGACCAAAAAAGCCTACTACCGAAAGAAATTAAAAAAAAGAGACTTGCATTTATATAGCGCCTTTCACAACCTCAGGAGGTCCAAAGCGCTTTCCAATCAATGAAGCACTTTTTGAAGCATTATCAAGCACAATATGCGCACAGCTTGTCCTCTCAAACAGCAGTGTGAAAATATTCCAGGTAATATGTTTTAGTAATACTGGGTTGAGGGATGAATATTGGCCAGAACACCAGGGTTTCTAAGCTCCCCTTCAAAATAGTGCCTTTTACACCCCCCCGGGAGAGGGCAGATGGGGCTTTAATGCCTCGGCTGAAATATGGCAGCTGTTGCATATTTTATTCTCGGGTCTGTGCAGAGATGACATTAGTTTCTATGTGTGTAACAGGTTTAATACTCAATGCTTTAAAATGTCCGCTCCATGCTTCTAGCTCTGGCTCCTTCCAGCTCTTTCAACAGGTTGTTTATTTTTCTCAAGAGTCCACACTTGGGCTTAACCAATCAAGCACAGTGAGCATCAATAGTAAACAGGCTCACACAATCAAGCGCAGACCAATTGAACATTACAGCATCTCTGACGGTCCACAGCTCCCTCAATGCGGCAATGGAGTTTCAGCCTAGATGTCTGTGCTAGAGTGGGACTTGAACCCATTACCTTCTCACTCTGAGGCTGGAGTGGACCCACTAAGGCACAGCTGACACAAATGGGGAGAACCAGAATTTGGGAAACTCCTGTCCGTCCTTGGTAGGCGCGCAAATACCAGATCAGGAGGTCACATGGAACACATGTGATGGCACCTGACCTTCTGAATGACCCAACCTCTTGCCCCTCTGCCAAGGACCGACCTGGCTTCCTCTTAAAGACACTGAGAGGGCCAGCGCCCTCCATACCAGGCAGCGTCATATTCCAGAGACCCACTCCTCTCTGGGATAGGAAGAACTGCTCACCACCCTCCAAACGCCTGAGCTCATCCGAGCCCTGATGCCCCAAATCTTAACTCAGGCCAAGCCCTGTTTTCCCATCATCCTTCACTGTGTGCACTGAAGTTCATGGCCCGGACAGGTAATGCCTCGATTTTAAAAATGATTTTCGAATCAATATTTATCAATTGATATTCTCGCCTTAAACTTCTCCACCTCTCTCTCTCTCTCTCCTCCCTTAAGACACTCCTCAAAACCTACCTCTAGGATTAAGCTTTCAGTGGCCTTGTCCTGATGTCCCCTTATGCGGCTCTGTGTCAAATATCTGCCTGATTTTTCTCTCCTGTTAAATGCCTGAGAGCTATTGAATTATAGAATAATACAGCATTGAAGGAAGGCCAGGCAGACTGGCATACCTCAGCCAACTCTTTCAAAGAGGAGTGTAATTCAGTCCCCCGCCCCGGTGCTTATTTTTAACCTTGGAGCAGTTGGGAAAGATGGTGGTGTGGTGGTAATGTCGTTGAACTAATGATCCAGAGGTCCAGGGTAATGTTCAAATCCCACCATGGCAGCTGTTGGAAGTTAAGTTCAATTAATAAATAAATCAAGTTACGGTGATTGCGAAACTAACATAGATTCTCGCAAAAACCCCATCTGTTTCACTGTGGGACTATCTTTGATTGTCGCAAAAACCCCATCTGGTTCACTGTGGGACTATCATTGATTGTCGCAAAAACCCCATCTGGTTCACTGTGGGACTATCACTGATTGTAACAAAAACCCCATCTGGTTCACTGTGGGACTATCACTGTAACAAAAATCCCATCTGGTTCACTGTGGGACTATCATTGATTGTCGCAAAAACCCCATCTAGTTCAGTGTGGAACTATCACTGATTGTAACAAAAACCCCATCTGGTTCACTGTGGGACTATCATTGATTGTAACAAAAACCCCATCTGGTTCGCTGTGGGACTATCATTGATTGTAACAAAAACCCCATCTTGTTCACTGTGGGACTATCATTGATTGTCACAAAAACCCCATCAGGTTCACTGTGGGACTATCATTGATTGTCACAAAAACCCCATCAGGTTCGCTGTGGGACTATCATTGATTGTCACAAAAACCCCATCAGGTTCACTGTGGGACTATCATTGATTGTAACAAAAACCCCATCTGGTTCACTGTGGGACTATCATTGATTGTCACAAAAACCCCATCAGGTTCACTGTGGGACTATCATTGATTGTCACAAAAACCCCATCAGGTTCACTGTGGGACTATCATTGATTGTTGCAAAAACCCCATCAGGTTCACTGTGGGACTATCACTGATTGTAACAAAAGCCCCATCTGGTTCGCTGATGCCCCTTTAGGGAAGGAAACCTGCCATCCTTTCCCAGTCTGGCCTAAGTGTGACTCCAGACCCTCAGCGATGTGGCTCTGCCCTCTGAAACGGCCAAGCAAGCCGCTCAGTTCACGGGCGATTAGTGGTGGGCAACAAATGCTGGTCTTGCCAGCGCCGCCCCACATCCCAAGAGAGAATAAAAGTACAAAAAAAACCTCCTAATCAATGCAAGTGTTTGGGTTTCCAGCCTCCATGATTTGAAAACAGTTAGAGGGGCATTGGCAAAGACGCCAAAGGGAGCTTCCCTGGAAAGGCGCCAGAACTGAGAAGTCATACCCATCGGGGGTGTGGGACGAACAATTGGAGCCCTTTCCTCAGGCTGAGAGAGGACTGGGGCGCGGGGAGTGGGTGAGCTGACCGAGATCCCAAAAGGGTTTGACGGGGGGGTAGGGGGTAGAGGTGCTTCTGCCAGAGGGCGAGACAAAAGGCCATCAGCGTCGGATGGTCAACCATGAATCCAACTGGTGAGTCGGCGGGGAGGGGGTGGGGGTGGGGTGGGGAGGGGAAGGGACAATTACCCGGGGAGCGACGGGGGTGCGGAATGCTAGCGTAGGCCGGGATTGTCCGGTCCCAGCTGCCAGGAGACCAAAGTTCCCGCCCCGAGTCAACGGGCCGGTCAAACCTCCACCCCCCTCCTCCAAAACAGAGGGCAAGAGTGGGGAAAAAAACCCCCTCCACTGGGGCATATTTTTGGATCCATTTGAGGAGGTGGGAGGAAAGCGAGATAAAGAGGAAGGAGAAAAGGGATGGAAGGGGGCGGGTTGGCGGGAGGTGGGGGTCCGGGAGGCAGGCCGAGGGGCCAAGTCGGCGCCGAACTCTGGGCAGAATGTGCCGGAAGCTCTGCGCGGCGCGTTGATTGGCGGACGTCGACTGGTGGCATCCCTCGAGCGGGTGCGGGTGACGGTGGAGGGAGGTGTGTGGGAGCGGGTGAGGGGGTGGGGGTGGGGGGGTGGGTGATGGTGGTGAGGGGGTGGGGTAAAAGTGCCGGAGATGGGGGGAGGATCTACGATGCCCTTGCAGGGCCTGGTTACAGTGGAGTGGAAACAATAAGGAGTTCACCTCACTCCCCACATCCTGTGCATGTGGTTAGTTCACATACGCACCGACCTACATTGGAAGCTGAAAATACATCTCTCCGGCACGGGGAGGTGGGCGGGGGCGGGGGGGGAATCGCATGTCGGGCCAGGGTCACGCCCTTGATTACGTACGAGGGGCAAGGTGGGGGAGTTTTTGGGAGGGGGGAGCTCCAAGCTTTTCCGTCTGGATCCTCCGACACGGAAAAAAAAACGTGAACCGATGATGCCCCCCCACCTCAACAAACGCCAAGGGGGCACCCGACGGGAATGGTGGCAAAGGGAAGGATTTGACACAGAGCTGTATTAGGACAGCTCGCCAAAAGCTCGGTCAAAGTGGGGGGGGGTCTTTTTTTTAAGGTGTGTCTTAAAAGAAGGGAGAGACAGAGAGAGAGAGAGAGATGGGGGTGGAGAGAGGCAGAGAGATTTACAGAGTGAACTCCAGAGCTTTGAGGCCCTGTGGTTGAAGGCCCGATCGCCATCGCCTCAACGATTAAAGTCGGGGACGCTGGAGAGGCAGGAATTGAGGGAGGGCACGTATCATGGGGGGTTTGTAGGGGCTGGAGGAAGTTACAGAGATAGGGAGGGTTGTAGGGACTGGAGGAGGTTACAGAGATAGGGAGGGTTGTATGGGCTGGAGGAGGTTACAGAGATAGGGAGGGTTGTAGGGACTGGAGGAGGTTACAGAGATAGGGAGGGTTGTAGGGGCTGGAGGAGGTTACAGAGATAGGGAGGGTTGTAGGGGCTGGAGGAGGTTACAGAGATAGGGAGGGTTGTAGGGGCTGGAGGAGGTTACAGAGATAGGGAGAGTTGTAGGGGCTGGAGGAGGTTACAGAGATAGGGAGGGTTGTAGGGGCTGTAGGAGGTTACAGAGATAGGGAGGGGTGTAGGGGCTGGAGGAGGTTACAGAGATAGGGAGGGGTGTAGGGGCAGGAGGAGGTTACAGAGATAGGGAGGGTTGTAGGGGCTGGAGGTGGTTACAGAGATAGGGAGGGGTGTAGAGGCTGGAGGGGGTTACAGAGATAGGGAGGTGTGTATGTTCTGGTGGACGTTATAATTGAATAACGCATTGGGAAACGCCCACCAGGTGGACTCACAGCCGGCGGCCATTATTGAACCGAATGCATTTGCCGCCTCTCCACCGGGCGGACAGCAGAGAGCGCCATCCTCTACCCCACCGCCACCCCCTCCCCCCCAAAACCACACCCCCCACCTCAACCCACTTAGAAAATAAAACAACTGATACATCCAAATGTAAAGTGATACGCGTACACAATTTCCCCAAAGTCCAGTTACGACTAAACCAACACCAGCGTCACAGACCCTGTCACTGTGACGTTCTGGATTGTTGTCAAAAAGCTGACCTGCCTTTTAAAGGGGCACACGGGGCCTTAAAGATGGCGGCCAACGGTCACCAGACCCTTTCACGGCTGCGATGCGGTCAAGCCTCGGGAAGGCCGGAGGCGGGCTGCGGGCGGACATATCCATGTGGGGGCTGTTTAAATTCAGTGCGCGTTTCCCCGAGCTTAGACAGAGGCTCATTGACGATGGCCTCCCTGGGGGCCAAGAGTCGTCCTTCCCTATCTCCCCAAAGCCTAAGAGCGTGGGAGCCATTCCATAGCTGAGGCATTGAAATGGCTAATTGCCCACAAAGGGTGGGACTGTGCCTCCCTCCCCTCCCCCTCTCACTTCACGCACCCCCTCCCCCCTCCACCAATAATACCTATACCTAATAACCCCAACAATACCTAACATGGAAGCATGATCTGACAGCTTGGGGTAGCAACCACGTTGTGTTTTCGAGCCGCACGGGGGAGGGGGGCTGCGGGGAGCCATTTTGGGCGTTAGCGTGCCCGCGGCAGTAGCCATGCTGAAAGGGCCACTGAATCGCGTGGCGGGACTGGGGTCCCCCGCTTTCCCCAGGAAGGAAAGGGGCCTTCCCTCTCCCCCCAGCACCCGCCCTGCCCTACCGGAGCCCACCCTTGTGAAGGAAAACCCCGTCTCTTCAGCTGCAGAAGCCATCGCAGCTGCTGAACCCAGCCTCGGGTTTCAACCCCTTATCCGCCTTTTAGCCTTGGCGCCTGTATTTTAGTGAATAGCCTCGCCGCTCTTCCCTAAGTGACCCTCAGCAGCGCTTTTCTCATGAACTAACCTTGGCCGCTGTTTACAGATAAAGCTCGCCCGCTGGGTTATTTTGAAATCGAATCCCTTGCACATGGTCAAGGGTGACCATGACCAGCCTGCTGAGCCTTTCCAGCCTTTGGTTTCAGGTCTCCAGCGCCCGCAGAGTGTTGCTTTTAATCAGGCGTCACCGATACTGCGTGGCATGTGAAAAAAAAAATTGAGCTTTTTCTTCCAACAAGGCAACAGCAGACGACCGAAATGGAAACCTTTCACGCTGGGTACAACCCCTTGTGTTTACGGGTGGGAAGCAATTCTCTGCTCTTGCCAGTTCACTCAAGCTGCAACTCTTTTGAGTGCAACTCTTGATCTTCCTGCTTGATATCGTCGACTTCTGCTTCCACATCTATCGCCCCCCTTGTCGTTCAATGGCATTACCATCACTGAATCCCCCACTATCAACATCCTTGGGGGGGAGTTATCATTGACCAGAAACTGAACTGGACCAGCCATATAAATACTGTGGCTACAAGAGCAGGTCAGAGGCTGGGAATCCTGCAGCGAGTAACTCACCCCCTGACTCCCCAAAGCCTGTCCACCATCTACAAGGCACAAGTCTTGTGGGGAGTGCAGGATGGATACTCCCCACTTGCCTGGGTGAGTGCAGCTCCCACAACACTCAAGAAGCTCGACACCATCCAGGACAAAGCAGCCCCGCTTGATTGGCACCCCATCCACAAACATTCACTCCCTCCACCACCGACGCACAGTAGCAGCAGTGTGTGTACCATCTACAAGATGCACTGCAGCAACTCACCAAGGCTCCTTCGACAGCACCTTCCAAACCCGCAACCACTAACATCTAGAAGAGCAAGGGCAGCAGATAGATGGGAACACCACCACCTGGAAGTTCCCCTCCGAGTTACTCACCATCCTGACTTGGGAATATATCGGCCGTTCCTTCACTGTCGCTGGGTCAAAATCCTGGAACTCCCTCCCTAACAGCGCTGTGGGTGTACCTACACCACAGGGACTGCAGCGGTTCAAGAAGGCAGCTCACCACCACCACCTTCTCAAGGGGCAATTAGGGATGGGTAATAAATGCTGGGCCCAGCCAGAGGCACCCACATCCCATGAGCGTATACATTAAAAAAAAGGCACCTTAAATGTGTGCCCTCTTGCTCCCGATCCTCCCATCAGTCAGGGGACAGTTTCTCCCCCAATCGACTCTGTCCAGACCCCTCATGATTTTGAACACCTCGACCAAATCTCCTCTCAGCCTTCCCTCCCCCACGGAAAAGCAGTCCCCACTTCTCCGCGCTACCTACCAACGGAAGTTCCTCATCCCTGGAGCCATCCTTGTGAATCCTCCCCGTGCGCGCTCTCTCTCTCTCTCTCTCTCATACCTTCACACTCTTACGGAAACGTGGTGCTCAGGAGTGAGTGCAACGCACCAGTGTAAAGTGTTCCACGCAGGTTTAACAGAGCTTCCTTGCTTCAGTACGCTACGCCACTGTGAATAAAGGCTAGGCTTTATTCATCGCTCCCTCTCAACCGGGTCCCAGCCCCCTTCAGTGACTTCGGCACAGAGGCAGCCAGGCCTCTCTGCTCTCTTTAGCATGGGTCAAACCTTTGCATTGAACTTCGCCTGCCTCTTGCTTGCCCAATCCACTTAGCTCTCTGCCCTCCCGAAATTCTGCCTTGTACCCCTTCCCGGTTCACTACGTTTCCAAGGGCAGAATGTTACGCTCCCCCCCACTGTCGGGTTTGTAGGCCGCGGTGTGGAGGGAGGGGGAGAGTGGGGGAGGGGGGGGGGGGCGGCGGTGGGGTGGGGGGAGGTGGGGGCGCGTATGTGGCGAGCATAAAATTCCTTGGATGGCCTTCCCACTGGGTTCCTGCCTCCTCCTCCCTCCCTTCCTGACCTCGCAGCAATTTTACGCTGGGTGGGGCGGGGCCTAAGCCAGCCCTGCCCATCCTCGCCTCAGCCAAGGCCCAATTATTGACCACTCAAGGGCTGTGCCTCCCCCTTCCCCCCACCAACTCACCCCAGGCCAGGCCTCAATCTTCAGGCTGGTGAGAGGAGTTCAAAGGGGGCAAGGAGTAGGGAGCAGGAGGGGAGGCCCCAAAAATGAACCCTGCCTGGGCCTCAGGCGGGGAAAGGCCAGGAAAGGGGGCAGGGGGAGCCTCGGACAGCAGCCTCATTCTAACACCGGGCGCCCCCCAAGAGGCCTGACGGACGGGCTACAATGTGTTCCCCGCCGACCCTTTGGATGTCTTGTTGGGAAACCCCATCGTCCTGAAGAACCAAGGCCTGAGTTTTGCTTCGGAGGATACCGCGCGGAAGGGAGGGTGGCTCGCTCCATAGAGACCAGGCCGGCTCTTCACTGTCCATCTGACCTCGCTCTCCTCGTCCAGCCCCTGCTCTCTCTGCCCACCCCCACCCCCCTCCCCCCGACCCTCAAGCTCTTCGAGGGGCTCCTTTCCCTGGAAGGGGGACTTGTAGCAGGAGATGGCAGAGGGAGGAGGTGGCGTAGTGATATTGTCGCTGGGCTAGAGACCCTGGGTAATACTCTGGGGAGGAACCCTGGTTCATAAATCCTGACGTGGCAGATGGTGGAATTTGAATTCAATTCAAAAAATAAATAAATAATCTGGAATTAAAAGTCTGATTGTCAATTGCTGTAAACACCCCCATCTGGTCCCCTAATCCCCCTTTAGGGAAGGAAATCTGCTGTCCTTACCTGGTCTGGCCTACATGTGACTCCAGACCCACAGCAATGTGGTTGACTCTTAAATGCCCCCTGAATAAGGGCAATTTGGGATGGGCAATAAATGCTGGCCTAGCCAGCGATGCCCACATCCCGTGAATGAATTTAAAAAATAAAGGTGGCCATTCAGCCCATCGTGCCTGTGCTGTTCCAGTTAGCCTCACTCCCCTCCCCTGTTCTTATTCTGACCACCCTTGCACAGTTTTCCCCTTCGGGTACCCATCCCATTCCTCTTTTGCAAGTTCCTATTGAAACCTGCTTCCATCGCCCTCCCAGGCAGCTCGTTCCAGACCCTGCTGTGTAAAAAAAAGTCCCCCTCATCGCTCCCCCCTGGGTCCTTTACCAGTTATCTTCAGCCCGTGCTCTCTGGTTGCCAATTCTCTTGCCACTGGAAACAATCTCTCCTCGTTGACTCTGTCAAAACCCTTCCTGGTCTGATACGCCTCCATTTAATCTCCCCTTAGCGTTCTCTGCTCTAAGGAGAACAATCCCAGCTTCTCCAGTCTCCCCACATTAACTGAAGACCCCTCCTCCCCACCCCACCACCCACCCACCCCCACCCCTCCGGACAATTCCTGGTACCATAAATCCGACTCATTCCTGGGATGAGGGGCTTACCTGATGAGGAAAGGTTGAGGCGGTTAGGCCAATACCCTTTGGAGTTTAGGAGAGAGCGAGAGGAGGTAAGATAAGAGCCCATGGTGTTAGAGGCAAGGTACTAGCATGGATAGAAGATTGGCTGTCTGGCAGGAGGCAGAGAGTGGGGATAAGGGGGTCCTTCTCAGGATGGCGGCCGGTGACTAGTGGAGTTCCGCAGGGGTCAGTGTTGGGACCACAACTTTTCACTTTATACATTAATGATCTAGATGAAGGAACTGAGGGCATCCGAGCTAAGTTTGCAGATGATACAAAGATAGGTGGAGGGACAGGTAGTATTGAGGAGGCGGGGAGGCTGCAGAAGGATTTGGACAGGTTAAGAGAATGGGCAAAGAAGTGGCAGATGGAATACAACATGGGGAAGTGTGAGGTCATGCACTTTTGTAGGAAGAATAGAGGCATAGACTATTTTCTAAAATGGAGAGAATTCAGAAATCTGGAGTGCAAAGGGACTTGGGAGTCCGAGTCCAGGATTCTCTTAAGGTTAACTTGCAGGTTGAGTCGGTAGTTAGGAAGGCAAATGCAATGTTGGCATTTATTTCAAGAGGACTAGAATATAAAAGCAGGGATGTGCTGCTGAGGCTTTATAAGGCTCTAGTCAGACCACATTTAGAATATTGTGAGCAATTTTGGGTCCCGTATCTCAGGAAGGATGTGCTGGCCCTGGAGTGGGTCCAGAGGAGGTTCACGAGAACGATCCCAGGAATGAAAGGCTTAACATATGAGGAACGTTTGAGGACTCTGGGTCATTTACTCGATGGAGTTTAGAAGGATGAGGGGGGATCTGATTGAAACTTACAGAATACTGAAAGGCCTGGATAGAGTGGACGTGGGGAAGATGTTTCCATTAGTAGGAGAGACTAGGACCCGAGGGCACAGCCTCAGAGTAAAGGGAAGACCTTTTAGAACAGAGATGAGGAGAAACTTCTTTAGCCAGAGAGCGGTGAATCGATGGAATTCATTGCCACAGAAGGCTGTGGAGGCCAGGTCATTGAGTGTTTTTAAGACTGAGATAGATAGGTTCTTGATTGGTAAGGGGGTCAAAGGTTACGGGGAGAAGGCGGGAGAATGGGGTTGAGAAACTAATCAGCCATGATTGAATGGCGGAGCAGATTCGATGGGCCGAATGGCCTAATTTCTGCTCCTATGTCTTATGGTCTTTTTGAGATATGGGATATCCTGAGGGGATTTGACGGGACCGATACCAGGAGGAACTTTCCACTTTTGGGAGAGGCTAGATCCGGGGGGTGGGGGCGCAGCCTAAGAATCGAAGAGGTCTGCGGGTCGAAGACGGAGATGAGGAGAATCATTTTCTCCCGGGGGGTGGTTCGTCTGTGGAATTCTCTTCCCCGGAGAGCAGTGGAGGTTGGGTCATTGAATTAATTCGAGGCTGAGTTTGACGGGTTATTGAGAGACAAGAGAGTCAAGGGTTATGGAAGGAGGGGGCTGCAGAGGGAGCTGAGACCACAACCAGATCAGCCATGATCAAGTTGAATGGTTGTACGGGCTTGAAGGGCTGAATGGTCTACTCCTGCTCCGAAGACCTATGTCCCTAAACCTGCCCATGACCCCCCCCCCACCCCCGGAAGAACGTTCTTTCACCTGTTAAACATCAGTCGCCAACATCAAGAGCAGCAAATTAAAAACGGATTAAAAACACCAACCACCAATTGGAAGTTTTATTCATATGATTAAAAAAATAATATTGAATTCCAAGACCGACAATACAACAATACACAGAGATGAAGGTAAATTACATTCCACTGTCTAATATTCTCAGTGTAAAACATCGAGGTTTTGAAAGGTTAGAAAACTATTGAGGTCGTTTGGTGAGCTCCACATGTTCACTGAGGGCTGAGTGTAAGCACTTGGGTCAACGTGTGATGGAAAAAAACTGGGACTGAAATGAGAGGCACTGGGTGACGGTGTGAGGGAGCTGGGTTCACATCAGTAGAGGTACAGTCAGTAACACAGGGCACTGGGGGAGAGGGGTTACTGAGTGACAGTGAGAGGGAGCTGGATTAACATCAGTAGAGGTACAGTCAGTAACACAGGGCGCTGGGGAGAGGGGTTACTGAGTGACAGTGTGAGGGAGCTGGATTAACATCAGTGGAGATACAGTCAGTAACACAGGGCGCTGGGGAGAGAGGGGTTACTGAGTGACAGTGTGAGGGAGCTGGATTAACATCAGTAGAGATACAGTCAGTAACACAGGGCACTGGGGGGGAGAGGGGATACTGAGTGACAGTGTGAGGGAGCTGGATTAACATCAGTAGAGATACAGTCAGTAACACCTTAGACAGGAAATCCCCCGATCTTCGTGAAGCCGGCGATCAATAAAACATTCGCCGAGGCAGAGTCAGAAATTTTGGCTGAAGACATCCCCGCAGTCCAGGGCAAAGTCAGAATGGAATGGCGTCTCCCAGGCCGGGCCCACGCCTGCAAGAGCCTGACCCAGTGCCTCTCCCAGACCCCCATCATAGATAGGGAAACCCCTTTGGCCATCATCTGTCTGCCTCTGGGTCTGACCCCATGTCACGGGGCTGAATGGTCAGAGTGTGACTCACTGGCCCCAGCCAAGGGCAGTGAGCCAGCCTTATTACCCATCTATGTTCTGTAAGAAACTATTGCATCAAAATTTTAATAAACTCATCGCATGTTATTCAAAAAAAAACCGCACTCTCCCTTTCTCTCTTAGCTATGAATGTTCCACAGTTGGGTTGACAGGCAACGTAGGGTTTATATCTCTGCCAACGACCATGTCTCTTGCACAGCCTCTGGAACAAGATATTCCCAAATCTTACCAGGTGGAGCTCATGACCCAGATGGAAACCGAGCCAGGCGATGACAAGCTACGGGGTAACCGCGGGGGCGAGAGCGATAGGCCCGTGGGGGGGGGGTTTGCGTACCTGTCCCCCCCACCCCCCACCCCGGTGACCCGGGTTGGACAAGCAGTTGATAAGGGGCCCGCTCGCCAGCCTCTCTGAGGCGCTCGGAGCGGCTTGTGGGCTTCAGTGCCCTTTATCGGAAGTAGGCCGGGAAGGAGCCTCCTCACGCTTTGGCGAGCTGAAGCAGGCCGAGGGGGAAACACAGAGGCCGTAGAAAATAGGGGGCGGGAGTAGGCCACTCGGCCCCTTCTAGCCCCTGCTCCGCCATCCAGTCGGCCCATGGCTGTGATCCTCTGTCTCAACGCCGGGCTCCCGCTCTCTCCCCATAGCCCGTGGGGTCTAGAAGTCCACCTATTTCCTTCTTAAAAGACATTCAGTGACTTGGCCTCCACATCCCCCTGTGGTCGAGAGTTCCAGAGGTTTCTCCTCCTCTGAGACAGGAGCTGCAGAGGCAGAAACCACGACAAGGGTCAGCTTCAGCCGCCTGTTTGTCCGATCTGGGGCCTGTGACCCGTCCCACCCGCTATTGACTGTGCGCTTTCCCAGCCTATTTAGCTTACGCGTTATATCTAAATTGTTGGCTCGGAGCAAACTGTTTCCAAATCACCTATAAAACTTTGACCCGCTTTTTTTTGGGGGGGAGGTGGGGTAATCTATTACACCCGAACCAAACCTCACAGGCTTCACCAACCCGCGTATCCTCTTCCGATATGAAGGCGGAGCTGGAAGGTGGGGGGCTCGAGAGGTAGACGGACACTTGGATTTCCAAAAGGCATTTGATAAGGTGTCGTAGAACGAAGCTGACCACCACCTTCTCAAGGGGGCAATTAGGGATGGGCAACAAATGCTGGGCCCGGCCAGCGACAGCCCACACGCCGTGAATGAATTGTAAAAAAAAAATGTAGAAAAGTTACGGCTCAGAAAGAGGCCATTCAGCCCATCATGTCAGTGCCGGCCAGGCAAAGGGAACAAAGAAACTAGCCGCTCATTTTTAATCCCACTTTCCTGGTCTGTGGCCTTGTAGGTTACAGCGCTTCAGGTGCAGGTCCAGATACCTTCTAAATGAGTTGAGCATTTCAGCCTCAACCACCAATTGAGGCAGTGAATCCCAGACGCCCACCACCCTCTGGTTTTCCCTCTTGTCCCCCTCTCGTCCTTCTACCAATCACCTTAAACCTATGCCCCCTGGTAATTGACCCCCCTCAGCTAGGGGAAGCAAGTCTTTACCCTCTACCCTATCTAGGCCCCTCGTAATTTTGTACACCTCAATTAGGTCCCCCTGCTCAGCCTCCTCCATTCTAAGGGAAGCAACCCCAGCCCATCCAATCTTAATTGAGAGCTGCAATTTTCCAAGGCCCCTGGCAATATTCTTGTAAATCTCCTCTGTACTCTCTCCAAGAGCAACTATTGGATTGGAAAGTGGAGTTGAGGCAGAGGTGCAGCCATGTTCTTATCAAATGGTGGAGCAATGAGACCAGGATTAGCCAATAACCTCAGAGTAAAGAAGCCTCTAGGCAACAGTGATCATAACATGGTACTCGGGTTTCCACAAGGCATTCGGTAAGGTGCCACATCTCAGGTTGCTACACAGGGAGGGGGAGTTGGGCCAAATGGCCTCTTCCTGTGCTCTAAATGTTTGGTATTATCCTTGAGTGGTTGGTTCATGGTCATCCCCTGGACCGAGGGCAGGTACGCCAACTGTCAATGATGTCCCCTCCCGCTGAGACGTAGGCTGAGTTTAATTCAGGTCAGGTTCCTTCGTTCTCAAAGCCTCGTGATTTCAGTAACTGGGCCCAACGCAATCTAAGCAGTTACAGGTGGGACATCGGAGTGATGGTCCGATCTCACACTGGGCCCTGCCGTCAACCACATGACCAGTACCGGACACGTTCCTCGACCCGCCTCGAGCCGAGAGCAGGCGAGGGTCCAGAGCGGCCGAGGAACTTCCAGTCGGAGAGGGAGAGCGAGAGGCAGAGAGCGAGCTGGGCACGGAGACCGGGTTAGAGAGAGAGAGAGAGAGAGGGAGAGCCGATGATGGGAGGGCGAGGTGGAGGCAGAATCCCAGGTAGAACGTGAGGTTAAACTGGAGGCTGAGAGGGAGGCAGAACCTGTTGATGGACCTTGTCGCAGAGTTGATCCTGGGGGAGGTGGGGGGCAAGCTGGGGCCCACTGGGCCATGTGCCTCGTCTGCTCAGCTGGGGTCACGGGAGGGGAGGGCGGGCTCAAGGTTAAAGCAGCATTCTTCAAACATCCCATCCGGAAATCCTCAGCCTGCTCCGTGGTTCGCCTTGGCCACCTTGACGAAGAAGAGAAAACCTGGATTTACTCGGTGTCCTTCGCTGCCTCGGGATATCCCGAAGAGTCACCCAAAAAAAGCCAATCAAACGCTTTCTCAGTGTCCTCGCTACTGTCGGAGGCACAACGGCCAAATTGCGCACAGCAACATCCCAACAGCAATGACATGGGCGACTGCATCATCCAGTGTTTTTAATGATGTCGATCGAGGGATTAACGTTGGGGTCCAGGAGTTCAGGGCGGGCACCCCACGGGCTCCTCTCCCCACAGCTGATTCTTACCTCCGACTGAAAGGGCAGGCGGGAACATCGAGTTAGCCTCTCATTGCAAAGGCAGAGACGGAGAGACAGTTCGACTCTCCGACAGTGCAGCACTCTCTCAGCGCTGACCCTCCGACAGTGCAGCACTCCCTCAGCGCTGACCCTCCGACAGTGCAGCACTCCCTCAGCGCTGACCCTCCGACAGTGCAGCACTCCCTCAGCGCTGACCCTCCGACAGTGCAGCACTCCCTCAGTACTGATCCTCCCGACGGTGCAGCACTCCCTCAGTACTGACACTCCGACAGTGCAGCACTCCCTCAGTACTGACACTCCGACAGTGCAGCACTCCCTCAGTACTGACCCTCCCGACAGTGCAGCACTCTCTCAGCGCTGACCCTCCGACAGTGCAGCACTCCCTCAGCGCTGACCCTCCGACAGTGCAGCACTCCCTCAGTACTGATCCTCCCGACGGTGCAGCACTCCCTCAGCGCTGACCTTCCGACAGTGCAGCACTCCCTCAGTACTGATCCTCCCGACGGTGCAGCACTCCCTCAGTACTGACACTCCGACAGTGCAGCACTCCCTCAGTACTGATCCTCCCGACAGTGCAGCACTCCCTCAGTACTGACCCTCCGACAGTGCAGCACTCCCTCAGTACTGACTCTCTGACAGTGCAGCACTCCCTCAGTACTGACCCCCCGACAGTGAAGCACACCCTCAGCACTGACCCTCTGACTGTGCAGCACTCCCTCAGTACTGACCCTCCGACAGTGAAGCACCCCCTCAGTACTGACCCTCCAACAGTGCAGCCCTCCCTCAGTACTGACCTTCTGACAGTGCAGCACTCCCTCAGCACTGACTCTCCAACAGTGCAGGGCACCCACAGTTCTGACCCTCTGACAATGCAGCACTCCCTAAGTACTGACTCTCTGACAGTGCTGCTCTCCCTCAGTACTCACCTTCCAACAGTACAGCACTCCCTCAGTACTGACCCTCTGACAGTGCAGCACTCCCTTAGTACTGACTCTCGAACTGTACAGCAGTCCCTCAGTACTGACCCTCTGACAGTGCAGCACTCCCTTAGTACTGACTCTCGAACTGTACAGCAGTCCCTCAGTACTGACCCTCTGACAGTGTAGCAGCATCTCAGTACTGACCCTCCAACAGTGCAGCACTCCCTCAGTACTGACCACCAGACAGTGCAGCACTCCCTCAGTACTGACTCTCTGACAGTGCAGCACTCCCTCAGTACTGACCATCTGACAGTGAGGCGCTCCCTTAGTACTGACTCTCCAACTGTACAGCACTCCCTCAATACTGACCCTCTGACAATGCAGCACTCCCTCACTACTGACTCTTTGACAATGCAGCTCTCCCTCAGTACTGTCCCTCTGACAGTGCAGCACTCCCTCAGTACTGACCCTTTGACAATGCAGCACTCCCTCAGCACTGACCCTCTGACAGTGCAGCTCTCCCTCAGTACTGACCCTCTGACAGTGCAGCTCTCCCTCAGTACTGACCCTCTGACAGTGCAGCACTCCCTCATTACTGACCCTCTGACAGTGCAGCACTCCCTCAGTACTGACCCTCCGACAGTGCAGCACTCCCTCATTACTGACCGTCTGACAGTGCAGCGTGCGATCTCTGCTGCTTTAACACTGAATGGAGTCGAACGAATTCAATAATTGTTTCAAAGGTCTGGCATAGGCGCAAGTGTCTGAACAGCATCCTGCTGTGCTGTATAATCAGCGGCTGATAGAATTGGCTATGTTCTGGTACTCGTTCCCCATAGTGCAGTATCTGCAATCCAATGTTCTTACCTCAAGAATACTCAACCGGGGAAGTATGCCTCTATATCATCATAGTCGCTCTCTGTAGACTCGTCCACAGGATCGTTGACCACTGCGCAGGCTATTGGAGAAGGTGTTACTGAAATACATGGATAAAAATCACAAGGAGGAATGTGTAACCAAGTACCTCAGCAAGAACTTAGACATGTTAGGCACATCGCTCCCTAACCTTTCAGAGATAGAGGCTGGGAATCCTGCAGCGAGTAACTCACCTCCTGCCTCCCCAAAGCCTGTCCACCATCTACAAGGCACAAGTCAGGAGTGTGATGGGGTACTCCCCACTTGCCTGGATGAGTGCAGCTCCCACAACACTCAAGAAGCTCAACACCATCCAGGACAAAGCAGCCCCGCTTAATCGGCACCACATCCATAAACATTCACTCCCTCCACCACCGATGCACAGTAGCAGCAGTGTGTGTACCATCTACAAGATGCACTGCAGGAACTCGCCAAGGCTCCTTCGACAGCACCTTCCAAACCCACGACCACTACCATTGAGAAGGCGAAGGGCAGCAGATGGATGGGAACACCACCACCTGGAAGTTCCCTTCCAAGCCGCTCACCATCCTGACCTCGAAATATATCGGCCGTTCCTTAACTGTCGCTGGGTCAAAATCCTGGAACTCCCTCCCTAACAGCACAGTGGGTGTACCTACACCACAGGGACTGCAGCGGCTCAAGAAGGCAGCTGACCACCACCTTCTCAAGGGGCAATTAGGGATGGGCAACAAATGCTGGGCCCAGCCAGCGACAGCCCACATCCCGTGAATGAATAAAAAAAAGATACAAGATGAACGAGCCTCAAAGGTTATCTTGACCTCTTGCAATATTAAACACAGAGCAGACATTACAATCTTACTAAATGTTTGACAGTAAGCTGAACTCCCAACCATATACCCACAGCATCACTTTGATATCCACTTGGTTAATCTCAGCTTTGTTAATCTCAGCTCTCTGACTGCAGAAACCCTTCCCTTTGTTACCCTGACCCGTGACTGTTCTGATGCACCTGGCTGCTCTCCCACCTTAAAACTGAGCTTGTCCAGCTCCTGCTGCCAGTATTGTAACTTGGAGTAAAACCCCCTGGCCTATCGCTCCTGCACTTGCAGACCAGCAATGGCTCCCGTTTAAAAAAAAGGTCTTCATTTCAAGATTCTCATCCTTTTTTCCAAATCTCTCCATGCTCCTTCCAATCCTTGTAAGCACCTCTAGTCCCTACAATCCTCCCTATCCCTGTAACCTCCTCCAGCCCCTACAACCCTCCCTATCTCTGCAACCTCCTCCAGCCCCTACAAACCTCCCTATCTCTGCAACCTCCTCCAGCCCCTACACCTCACCCTATCTCTGTAACCTCCTTCAGCCCCTACAACCCTCACTATCTCTGCAACCTCCTCCAGCCCCTACAACCCTCCCTATCCCTGTAACCTCCTCCAGCCCCTACAACCCTCCCTATCTCTGCAACCTCCTCCAGCCACTACAACCCTCCCTATCTCTGTAACCTCCTCCAGCCCCTACAACCCTCCCTATCTCTGTAACCCCCTCCAGTCCCTACAACCCTCCCTATCTCTGTAACCTCCTTCAGCCCCTACAACCCTCCCTATCTCTGCAACCTCCTCCAGCCCCTACAACCCTCCCTATCTCTGTAACCTCCTCCAGCCCCTACACCCCTCTCTATCTCTGTAACCTCCTCCAGCACCTACAACTCTCCCTATCTCTATAACCTCCTCCAGCCCCTACAACCCTCCTTATCTCTGTAACCTCCTCCAGCCCCTACAACCTTCGTATACCTCTATGCTCCTCGAATTCTGGTCTCTTGAGCACCCCCAGTTTTAACCGCTTCACCGTTGCTGGTAATGCCTGCAGTTGCCTTGGCGCTCAGCTCTGGAATTCACTTTCCAAAGCTCTCCACTTCTCTCTCTCTCCCCACTTTAAGACACCCCTTGAAAACGATGACCAAGGCTTGGCATCTTCCGCAGTATGTCATCATCTGTCTTGGTGGCCACGATTGCTTTACTAAATGATCCCGTGAAGTCCCCGGGGGTTTTAATTACGTTCAAGGTCCCACACAAGTACAGCCTGTCCCAGTTTCCTTGTATTCTTTCATGGAGATGTGTGGGCATCGCTGGAAAGGTCAGCATTCGTTGCCCATTCCGAATTGCCTCTGAAAGGAGCAGTTGGCTTGGCCATTTCAGAGGGCAGTTAGTGTCGGGCCTGGAGTTCCATGTAGGCCAGACCAGGGGAAGGGGGGCAGATTTCCTTCCCTAAAGGAGGGAGGTTTAGTGAACTGGATGGGGTTCCCAGGACAATCGATGAGGGTTGCCGTGGTCACCACTAACTGTAGACGAGCTTTTCAATTAGTCGAATTTGAATTGCACAGGTCCCCCCCCATGCTGGGGTTTGAACCCAGATACGCAGGTACCCAGATGCCCAGATCATTAGGCTGGGCCTCTGGGTCACTAAGTCCAGAGACGTTACCAATACCATACCCTACCTCCCCCGCCTCCCCACTGCTGACAGAACCATAGAACCATAGAAAAGTTACAGCACAGAAGGAGGCCATTCGGCCCATCTTGTCCATGTCAGCCCGAGGTCAACCAGGTGCCCTTTCTAATCCCACCCTCCCTGCACCCGGCCCATAGCCCTGCAACTTAAGGTGCAGATCCAGGTACTTTTTAAAAGAGTTTAGAGTTTCTGCCTCTACCACCAACTTGGGCAGCGAATTCCAGACACCCAGTACCCTCTGCCTAAAAAAGTTCTTCCTCATGTCCCCCCTACACCTCCTGGCACTTATCTTCAATCTATGCCCCCTGGTTCTAGAATTCTCCACCAAGGGAAACAATTTTATCCTGTCCACTCTATCTATTCCCCTCAGAATTTTGTACACCTCAATCAAGTCACCTCTCAGCCTTCTTTGTTCTAAGGAAAATAACCCCAACCTATCCAATCTCTCCTCGCAGCTACACTTTTCTAACCCTGGCAACATTCTTGTAAACCTCCTCTGCACTCTCTCCAGAGCTATTACGTCCTTCCTGTCATGTGGTGACCAGAACTGCACACAATATTCCAGTTAAATGATGCTGTTATAATATGATCTGTGCAGTGCCACACAGTTGTATATGGGGAAAGATTGTTGCGCTATGTTAGGGGTGACCACCCTCGCCAGTCCAGTGTCCCATCTCCATACCTGCTCTCACCGCCTGTGTTACATTCTGACTGTCGTCCACCACATTCTCATACTCCTCTCCGGGCAGGGTACTGGTTGAGCTCTGTAATTCATTCTGTTGTGGTATCACTGAAAAAATAAAACACTGTTAGAATTAGCAGTGAGGCCTGTGGCAAGATTCAAATTAAATCCCCAGCACTCAGCGCACAGTGTTACTGGCTGTATCTCCACTGATGTTAATCCAGCTCCCTGACACTGTCACTCAGTAACCCCTCTCCCCCCAGCGCCCTGTGTTACTGACTGTATCTCTACTGATGTTAATCCAGCTCCCTCACACTGTCACTCAGTAACCCCTCTCCCCCAGCACCCTGTGTTACTGACTGTATCTCTACTGATGTTAATCCAACTCCCTCACACTGCCACTCAGTAACCCCTCTCCTCAACATCCTGTGTTACTGACTGTATCTCTACTGATGTGAATCCAGCTCCCGCACTGTCACTCAGTAACCCCTCTCCCCCAGCGCCCTGTGTTACTGACTGTATCTCTACTGATGTTAATCCAACTCCCTCACACTGTCACTCAGTAACCCCTCTCCCCCAGCACCCTGTGTTACTGACTGTATCTCTACTGATGTTAATCCAACTCCCTCACACTGTCACTCAGTAACCCCTCTCCCCCAGCACCCTGTGTTACTGACTGTATCTCTACTGATGTGAATCCAGCTCCCTCACACTGTCACTCAGTAACCCCTCTCCCCCCAGCACCCTGTGTTACTGACTGTATCTTTACTGATGTTAATCCAGCTCCCTCACACTGTCACTCAGTAACCCCTCTCCCCCCAGCGCCCTGTCTCTGTATCTCTACTGATGTTAATCCAGCTCCCTCACACTGTCACTCAGTAACCCCTCTCCCCCAGCACCCTGTGTTACTGACTGTATCTCTACTGATGTTAATCCAGCTCCCTCACACTGTCACTCAGTAACCCCTCTCCCCCAGCATCCTGTGTTACTGACTGTATCTCGAGTGATGTTAATCCAGCTCCCTCACACTGTCACTCAGTAACCCCTCTCCCCCAGCGCCCTGTCTCTGTATCTCTAATGCCGTCAGTCCAGCTCTCTTTCGCTGCCCCTGTGGCTGTGGCTCTCTGCGTCTGTTCCCTTTCCTGTTGGCGTGCCTCCCTCCGCCCTGTCCTTACCCAGTAGGCCTGGCTGTGCCTGAGCTTCCGTTCGGATGTCGCTGGTATTCTCGTACCACTCACAGGACGAGGTGCTGGAGGTGTCGTTTGGCCTCTTGTACGATGGCTGTTGCTTCCTGACTGGAAAAGAAAAGGCGGCGGACTGTCTTCAGAAGAGACACCAGAGCGGGGATAGGCGGGGTGTCCCAGGAGGCAAGTTGGGGAGATTGTCGAGCCTCTGCCGCTCTCCTCGATCGTCCCCTCTGTCTCTGAGCGCAACCGGGCCCCGTCACCCACCACTCGATCCCAGAATCCCTCAACTCAGCCGCACAGGCCACATAAAGATCGCTTTGATATCGCCAGCCCATAGTTAGGCCGAATTCTTGGTCAAAGAGGTAGAGCGGCTTGCGGGGGGGGCGGTCGTTGAGTATCTTTAAGCCAGTTGTAGATAGATCCTTGACGGACAAGGGGAGGTCAAACGTTATCGGGAGGGATTAGGCCAGGAATGCGGAGTTGAGGCCACAGTCAGAGCAGCTTCGATCCTATTGAATGGCGGAACATGCTCGAGGGACCGAGTGGCCTACTCCTGCTCCATGTCCGCGTGTCTGTACGTACGTGTGTCCGTTTTTGGGAATGAGGCAGAGAAGGAGTGAAAGGTGGCGATGCTGAGGGACTGAACTCCAGGGAGAGGCCTAGCTTGTGAAATCAGGGCCCAGGCAGCCTGAAGGCCCGAGCCCCAGTAGTTGAGCGGGCTGAATCGGAGGATAGGCCGAAGCTTAAGACTTGGAGCACGGAGATCTTGGGGTGTTGGAGGGGCTGGAGGAGGTTACAGAGATAGGGAGGGTTGTAGGTGCTGGAGGAGGTTACAGAGATAGTGAGGGTTGTAGGTGCTGGAGGAGGTTACAGGGATAGGGAGGGTGTAGGTGCTGGAGGAGGTTACAGAGATAGGGAGGGTTGTAGGGGCTGAGAGGAGGTTACAGAGATAGGGAGGGTTGTAAGGGCTGGAGGATGTTACAGAGATAGGGAGGGTTGTAGGGGCTGGAGGAGGTTACAGAGATAGGGAGGGTTACAGAGATAGGGAGGGTTGTAGAGGCTGGAGGAGGTTACAGGGATAGGGAGGGTTGTAGGGGCGGGAGGAGGTTACAGAGATAGGGAGGGTTGAAGGGGCTGACAGAGATAGGGAGGGTTGTAGAGGCTGGAGGAGGTTACAGGGATAGGGAGGGTTGTAGGGGCGGGAGGAGGTTACAGAGATAGGGAGGGTTGAAGGAGCTGGAGGAGCTGACAGAGATAGGGAGGGTTGTAGGGGCTGGAGGAGGTTACAGGGATAGGGAGGGTTGTAGGGGCGGGAGGAGGTTACAGAGATTGGGAGGGCTGTCGGGGCTGGAGGAGGTTACAGAGATAGGGAGGGTTGTAGGGACTGGAGGAGGTTACAGAGATAGGGAGGGTTGTAGGGGCTGTAGGAGGTTACAGAGATAGGGAGGGTTGTAGGGGCTGGAGGAGGTTACAGAGATAGGGAGGGTTGTAGGGGCTGGAGGAGGTTACAGAGATAGGGAGGGTTGTAGGGGCTGGAGGAGGTTACAGAGATAGCGGGGGTTGTAGGGGCTGGAAGAGGTTAGAGAGGTAGGGAGGGTTGTAGAGGCTGGAGGAGGTCACAGAGATAGGGCGGGTTGTAGGGGCTGGAGGAGCTGACAGAGATAGGGAGGGTTGAAGGTGCTGGAGGAGCTGACAGAGATAGGGAGGGTTGAAGGTGCTGGAGGAGCTGACAGAGATAGGGAGGGTGGTAGGGGCTGGAGGAGGTTTCAAAGATAATGAAGGTTGTTGGGGCTGGAGGAGGTTACAGAGATAGGGAGGGTTGTAGGGGCTGGAGGAGGTTACAGAGATAGGGAGGGTTGTAGAGGCTGGAGGAGGTTACAGAGATAGGGAGGGTTGTAGGGGCTGGAGGAGGTTACAGAGATAGGGAGGGTTGTAGGGGCTGGAGGAGGTTACAGAGATAGGGAGGGTTGTAGGGGCTGGAGGAGGTTACAGAGATAGGGAGGGTTGTAGGGGCTGGAGGAGGTTACAGAGATAGGGAGGGTTGTAGGGGCTGGAGGAGGTTACAGAGATAGCGGGGGTTGTAGGGGCTGGAGGATGTTACAGAGATAGGGAGGGTTGTAGAGGCTGGAGGAGGTTACAGAGATAGGGAGGGTTGAAGGGGCTGGAGGAGCTGACAGAGTTAGGGAGGGTTGTAGGGGCTGGAGGAGGTTACAGAGATAGGCAGGGTTGAAGGGGCTGGAGGAGGTTACAGAGATAGGGAGGGTTGTAGGGGCTGGAGGAGGTTACAGAGATAGGGAGGGTTGTAGGGGCTGGAGGAGGTTACAGAGATAGGGAGGGTTGTAGAGGCTGGAGGAGGTTACAGAGATAGGGAGGGTTGTAGGGGCTGGAGGAGGTTACAGAGATAGGGAGGGTTGTAGGGGCTGGAGGAGGTTACAGAGATAGGGAGGGTTGTAGGGGCTGGAGGAGGTTACAGAGATAGGGAGGGTTGTAGGGGCTGGAGGAGCTGACAGAGATAGGGAGGGTTGAAGGTGCTGGAGGAGCTGACAGAGATAGGGAGGGTTGTAGAGGCTGGAGGAGGTTACAGAGATAGGGAGGGTTGTAGGTGCTGCTGGAGGTTACAGAGATAGGGAGGGTTGTTGGGGCTGGAGGAGGTTACAGAGATAGGGAGGGTTGTAGGGGTTGGAGGAGGTTACAGAGATAGGGAGGGTTGTAGGGGCTGGAGGAGGTTACAGAGATAGGGAGGGTTGTAGGGGCTGGAGGAGGTTACAGAGATAGGGAGGGTTGTAGGGGCTGGAGGAGGGTACAGGGATAGGGAGCGTCATAGGGGCTGGAGGAGGTTACAGGGATAGGGAGGGTTGTAGGGGCTGGAGGAGGTTATAGAGATGGGGAGGGTCGTAGGGGCTGGAGGAGGTTACAGAGATAGGGAGGGTTGTAGGGGCTGGAAGGTGCTACAGAGCTCGGAGAGGGTGAGACTATGGAGGAATCTGAAAGCCAGAATGAGAACGTGTTAATTGAGCCATTGTCAGGCCTGGGGGATAAAATGTGGCTCAGGAAGCCCAGGGGAAGGGTGGGAAAACAGACCTGAGGAGGTAGAAGTTGTTGTTAGCAGAAGGAGTGAGCAGCGTTGGGGATGATATAAAGCATGAGTCAGTTGACATGCCTGAGGAACGTTGAGAAGAATGGAAGAGTTTCTTTGAGACGCGCTAAGTCAGAGGAAGTGAGGGGACTCACGTTGAGATTTGGGCTTCGACAACCTCCGTCCTGCACTGGAGCTCGCAGCCCAGGCTCCTTCCTCTTCGGAAGAGCTGCCATTGTGCTTTGACCTCCTGTAGGCCAGGTCCGACCTATGACCTACAATGAAAAAAACATGGCGGAGAGGCTGGGTTTTCGGAGGCCAGAGGCATGTGGTCAAAGAGCAAGAGGGTGCAAGGGCAGCTGAAAGAGGGGTTGAGGTCAACACCACCATCCCGCGGAGTCACATCGAACCCAGGACACAGAAACAGGCCATTCGGCCCATCGCTCGCCTCCCACAGGAGTTTCCAATAAGGGTCAATGCGAGAACTTGTACTAACTCACAGCAAGACCCCTTCACCCAGCTACGATGGCCAACGGTCCCGCTGGCCTTAACTTTAAAATTTTCATCCTCATCTTCAAACCTCACCATGGCCTGATCCCCCCACCACCACCTCTATCTCTGTAACCCCCTCCAGTCCCGACAACCCTCCCTATCTCTGTAACCTCCTCCAGCCCCTACACCCTCCCTATCTCTGTAACCCCCTCCAGCCCCTACAACCCTCCCTATCTCTGTAACATCCTCCAGCCCCTACAACCCTCCCTATCTCTGTAACCTCCTCCAGCCCCTACAACACTCCCTATCTCTGTAATCTCCTCCAGCCCCTACAACCCTCCCTATCATGTAACCTCCTACAGCCCCTACACCCCTCCCTATCTCTGTAACCTCCTCCAGCCTCTCCAACCCTCCCTATCTCTGTAACCTCCTCCATCCCTACAACTCTCCCTATCTCTGGAACCTCCTCCAGCCCTTACAACCCTCCCTATCTCTGTAACCTCCTCCAGACCTTACAACTCTCCCTATCTCTGTCAGTTCCACCAGCCCGTATAACCCTCCTTGTGCATGTTTTCCTGATCTATTCCCCCCTCCTTTGCCCCTTTTGGTTGACCGACCTTTGTAACCTTTCTCTTTTAGTCAGAGCTTTGCAGGCTCCTCCGTCCATATTTTTCTGACCTTTGCCATCATCGCCCATTCTTTACCAGATCTTCATTGCCGCCTCCCCCCGACCTTTTGTGCATGACCTTTGAATTCTCCTCTCATTTGGATGACCTTCGTGGTCCCCCTCGCTTTTTAACTCTGACCTTCCAGCCCGGCGTATGTCAAGGCTTCCTGGGGAGGCCAATGTCAACTCAGAGCCAGGGGTCTTCCAGGCGTCGCTGGAGCCTACCTTTATCATTCGTTGTTATCCAAACCTCTGGGACTGTCATGGGCATGTTAGCCTCTGGATTCCTCCTTTCTGACTGATTGCGGACAGAACCTGTGTGTAATCGAGAGAAAGGCAGAAGGTGTGAAAGATCAAACCTTCTAAAACTTCTACAGCAACTTCCATGCGTAGGATGTCCCACACCATTTCACTCTGAAAGGGAACTAAATGGTTGGGGTAGAGTCCCTGATGGAGTATTTTGTACATGGACTGTTGGAGAAGATTGTTTTTTGCTCTCTCTTGAGATCTGAGCTGGAAAGGTCAACACTTCTTCAATCATTTCTTGGTGGTCCAGATCTTGGGGTGTGGCTGAAAAACAGACTCGGTTAAAGCATTTCGACTCGCGCTCATCAGGGCAGATTCGCAAGAATACCCAACCTCAGATGGAACAACGATTTACACTGCATGCGAAGAGAGTGCTGATTCTTTTCCGACTCAACAATAGCTTGGCGGGCCAGCCATTCCCGGGTTCATTCCTCATGGCAATGCTTCGGCCGATCAGAGTCGGCCTGCCTGGTTTGAGTTGAAAGGAAGATTTGGCAGCTGACTGTTCCCTGGTACATTCTCCGTGGTAACACCTCCGCCAATCAGAGTCCACTTGCCAACCAATCAGCACCCTCTTGACATGCAGTATAAATTTTTGCTCCCTTTGAGATTTTGCACTCTTGCCAATCTGTCGGAATGAGTGCAAGATGAATAGCTTCAAGAAGTTGCCTCTTTTTTCAGCAAGACTCAACATTTATTGCTCATCCTTCATTGACCCTTGAGAGGGTGGCAGTGAGCCACCTTATTGGACCACAGCCTTCTACCTGTTGCAGGTACTCTGAAGGTGATTTAAGGGAAAGAGGTCCCAGATTTTGACCCAGCGACAATGAAGGAACGCTGATTTAGCTCCATGTCTAGATGATGTGCATGACCTTTGAATTCTCCTCTCATTTGGATGACCTTCGTGGTCCCCCTCGCTTTTTAAGGTTGGAGGGGAACTTCCAGGTGGTGGCGTTCCCATGGGTCTGCCACTCTTGGTGGTAAATGTCTTGAGTTTGGAAGGTGCTGTTGTTGGGGGCTTGGTGAGTTCCTGCAGTGCAGCTTGTAGATGGTACACACTGCTGCCACTGTGCATCGGTGGTGGAGGGAGTGAATGTTTGTGGATGCGGTGCCAATCAAGCGGGGCTGCTTTGTCCTGGATGGTGTCGAGCTTCTTGAGTGTTGTTGGGGCTGCACTCATCCAGGCAAGTGGGGAGTATTCCATCACACTCCTGACTTGTGCCTTGTCAATGGTGGACAGGCTTTGGGGAGTCAGGAGGTGAGTTACTCAACGCAGAATTCCCAGCCTCTGACCTGCCCTTGTAGCCACAGTATTTATATGGCGAGTCCAGTTCAGTTTCTGGTTAATGGTAACCCCCAGGGTATTGATAGTGGGGGATTCAGCGATGGCAATGCCATTGCTTGTCGGAGGGAGATGGTTGGATTCTCTCTTGCTGGAGATGGTCATTGCCTGGCACTTGTGTGGCGCGAATGTCATTTGCCACTTGTCAGCCCAAAGCCTGAATGCTGCCCAGGCCTTGCTGCATGTGGGTACGGACTGCTTCAGTATCTGAGGAGTCGGGAATGATATTGAACGCTCTGTAATTAGTGATTAAATGGTTGTGCCGTGTACATGCCAGAGCAGTAACATTGGAAGCCAAAGTAGGCCCTTGAAGCCTGCTTCATCATTCCACCAGATCACGTTGACCTGTACCCCAACTCTATTTCCCCACCTTTCATCTATACCCCTTAATACCCTTAACACCACCCACCACACGAAAAAAAAATCAACCTCAGCCTTGAAAGCTCAATTGACCCCCCCCCCGTGTTTGAGGGAGAGAGTCCCAGGTTTCTACCACCCTTCCTGGGAAAGGAGTATTTTCCGACTTCACCTCTGAACGGCCTCGAACGCCCAGCAGGAGGAGGTGACTTTGTCTCAATCTGCCCTACCGAGCCCTTTCAGCGTTCCAGTCAGGCCGCCTCCCAGCCCTGCAAAGCTCGAGCTGAGTTCATGCATCGCCTCCTTGTCACCTGCTGGGCTCCCTCCGCCAACGTAAATGGTTTCTCTCTGCCTAATCGATCAACGCGTCTAATTCTCATGAGCCCCTCTGTCCGATCGTCCGTCAGCCTTCTTGAGCCCAAGGGAAGGCAAGCCTGTCTATATAACCTACCTTCATGGCATGACCTCTATTTAGTCACAGTCTGAGGATATGGGGTAGACCATTTATGACTGAGATGAGGAGAAATTTCTTCACCCAGAGAGTGGAATTCGCTACCACGCAAAGTAGTTGAGGCCAAAACATTGTCTGTTTTCAAGAAGGAGTTAGATATAGCTCTTGGAGTGAAAGGGATCAAAGGCTATGGGGAAAAAGCAGGAGCAGGCTATTGAGTTGGATGATCAGCCATGATCATGATGAATGGCGAAGCAGGCTCGAAGGGCCGAATGGCCTACTCCTGTCTCTATGTTTCTATTTAAAGTTTATTCTTTCATGGGATGTGGGCATCAGCAGCGAGGCCTGTATTTGTTGCCCGTCCCTAATTGCCCCTGAGCTGAGTGGCTTGCTCGGCCATTTCGGGGGGGTGCAGTTAAGAGTCACCCACATCGCTGTGGGTCTGGAGTCACGTGTAGGCCAGACCGGGTAAGGACGGCAGCTTCCCTCATGTCCCTAGAGGGGATTAGTGAACCAGATGGGCGTTCCCAACAAATCGACAATTGCTTCACGGTCACCATTACCCAGGCTGGCTTTTTTTATTCCCTAATTCCAGATTTATTAGTTGTATTTAAATTGCAACTGTTGCCGTGGTGAGATTTGAACCCATGTCTAGCGCCCACCCACCCCCCCACATCCTCCCCAGAGCATTGGCCTGGGCCATTGGATTACATGCCCAGAGATGTTACCACTATGCCAACCTTCTCCCCCTTTAACTCCCAATAAGATTCTGGTGAATGGGCGGTCCACCCCCTCCTAGGTCAATATTGAGGTGTGACGCCCATCACCCAATCAAGGTTCTGTAGGACTGAGGCCTCACCTCCCCGCTGCTATCTGTTCCAAACCTCCTTGAGCTGAGGGCCAACATTCCACTTGCCTTTTGTGATATCTCAACTTGCCAGCCATGTAGTTGTGAACTTGAGGTTAAGACCGTGACTCGTTGAAGCAAGGGTATAGGAAGAGGCCATTTTCCCCTTGAGCTTATTCCATCGCTCTGTGCTGTATCTGCGGCCAATCTCCATCTCGTAAATCCACGGCCTTTACCCTGTTTTTTTACACATTCGTTCACGGGATGTGGTGGGCATCGATGACCGGGCCCAGCATCTATTGCCCATCCCTAATTGCCCCTTGAGAAGGTGGCGGTGAGCCGCCTTCTTGAGCTGCTGCAGTCCCTGTGGTGTAGGTACACCCACAGTGCAGTTAGGGGGGGAGTTCCAGGGATTTTGACCCAGCGACAGTGAAGGAACGGCCGATATATTTCCAAGTCAGGATGGTGAGCGGTTTGGAGGGGAACTTTCAGGTGGTGGTGTTCCCCATCTATCTGCTGCCATTGTCCTTCTAGATGGCATTGGGTCATGGGTTTGGAAGGTGCTGTCTAAGGAGCCTTGGTGCATCTTGTAGATGGTACACACACTGCAGCCACTGTGCGTCGGTGGTGGAGGGAGTGAATGTTTGTGGATGGGGTGCCGATCGAGAGGGCTCTAAACATCTTGGCTGAACAAAAATATGCCAACCTCAGACTTAAAATCGTCAATTAAACTGGCATCAAATGCCCACTTGCCATGGGTGGGCCAACTCCCACCACCTTGTGCGTGATGAGCGGCTTCCTATTTTTACTCCTGAAGGGATTGGCTCTAATTTGGAGACGCTTTCCCCGAATCCTGGACCACTGAGGCAGAGAAGGCCAAGGCGGGGATTTAATCGAGGCGCTCGGAATCATGGAGAGATTTGAGAAACTAAGGGAGAACCATACGACGGTACCTGGGACGGGGTGGGGGTGGGGGTTGGTGTTATCCTACGAGGAACGGTTGGACAGGCCGGGCCCTGTATCCATCGGAGTTTAGAAGAGCGAGGGGCCATCCTATTGAAACATGTAAGGCCCCGATGGGGGTGGGGGGTGGTGCTTGACAGGGTGGATGCTGAGAGGATGGTTTCCCCTGCCTGGGAGAGACTAGAACTAAGGGGGGGGTGGGTGGCACGATTTAAAAATGAGGGGTCTCCCACGTAGAACAGGGTTGAGGGGAAATTTGCTCTCTCAGGGGGTGGCGAGTATTTGAGACTCCCTTTCCCGGGGAGCGATGGAGGCAGGGCCAATGAATGTTTTTTTTTCTGAGGCAGAGGTAGATAGATTCCTGACTGACAAGGAGGCTGATGGGCCATAACTAGGCCCCAACTGTGACCATATGGAACGGCAGAGCAGGCTCGAGAGGCCGAAAGGCCTACTCCTGCTCCTAGTTGGCGCGCTTGCATCAATTGTTGCCACTGGGAAGGGGGTCGGGGTCAGTAACCAGGGGACACAGGCCCAAACGGGCATTGACTGAGGCCTATAGTGCCACTCTGCAGTACCCTTCTCCCCATATAGGGCACCCCCCCACCACGTGCTCGCTCAGGCACGCCAGCCTCAAGGCCGAGTGGTGCCCTCAGACTCGATCCCGGACCCTCGGTAACAGACGTTGGTGGGACCCGTCCCCCTGCTATTGACCATTGGCACCCCTGTCCCGCCATAACCGATGCTTACACTGAAAAGTGGAGAAGTTGAGGGCCTGGTGAGGTACAAAACTGTTGTAGTCCTCGTAGTCATCTTCGAGAGAATCGAAGTCAGCGCCAGCAGCTTGGGGGGCTGGAACACAAACCGGGTCACACAAGAGATTGTTAGCATCGCAAAGGTCATCGCGGAACAGGTCAGCTGCGCTGGAGGAGGCGGCCCTCTCATGCCCGAGTCTAGAACGTTGTACGTTTGAGTCCCGGCTCTGGAGAATCGAGCACAAATATCTAGGAGCGCTGAGGGAGTGCTGCAGTGTCGGAGGGTCAGTACTGAGGGAGTGCTGCACTGTCGGAGGGTCAGTACTGAGGGAGTGCTGCACTGTCGGAGGGTCAGTACTGAGGGAGTGCTGCACTGTCGGAGGGTCAGCACTGAGGGAGTGCTGCACTGTCGGAGGGTCAGTACTGAGGGAGAGCTGCACTATCGGAGGGTCAGTACTGAGGGAGTGCTGCACTGTCGGAGGGTCAGTACTGAGGGAGTGCTGCACTGTCGGAGGGTCAGCACTGAGGGAGTGCTGCACTGTCGGAGGGTCAGTACTGAGGGAGTGCTGCAGTGTCGGAGGGTCAGTACTGAGGGAGAGCTGCACTATCGGAGGGTCAGTACTGAGGGAGTGCTGCACTGTCGGAGGGTCAGTACTGAGGGAGTGCTGCACTGTCGGAGGGTCAGTACTGAGGGAGTGCTGCACTGTCGGAGGGTCAGTACTGAGGGAGTGCTGCACTGTCAGGGGGTCAGTACTGAGGGAGTGCTGCACTGTCGGAGGGTCAGCACTGAGGGAGTGCTGCACTGTCAGAGGGTCAGTACTGAGGGAGTGCTGCACTATCGGAGGGTCAGTACTGAGGGAGTGCTGCACTGTCGAAGGGTCAGTACTGAGGGAGTGCTGCACTGTCAGAGGGTCAGTACTGAGGGAGTGCTGCACTGTCGGAGGGTCAGCACTGAGGGAGTGCCGCACTGTCAGAGGGTCAGTACTGAGGGAGTGCTGCACTATCGGAGGATCAGTACTGAGGGAGTGCTGCACTGTCGAAGGGTCAGTACTGAGGGAGTGCTGCACTGTCAGAGGGTCAGTACTGAGGGAGTGATGCGCTGTCGGAGGGTCAGTGCTGAGCGAGCGCTTCACTGTCGGAGGGTCAGTACTGAGGGAGTGCTGCACTGTCAGAGGGTCAGTACTGAGGGAGTGCTGCGCTATCGGAGGGTCAGTACTGAGGGAATGCTGCACTGTCGGAGGGTCAGTACTAAGGGGAGTGCTGTAGTGTCAGAGGGTCAGTACTGAGGGAGTGCTGCATTGTCGTGGGATAGTACTGAGGGAGTGCTGCACTGTCGGAGGTTTCTTACTGAGGGAGCACTGCACTGTCGGAGGTTTCTTACTGAGGGAGCGCTGCACTGTCGGAGGTTTCTTACTGAGGGACTGCTGCACTGTCGGAGGTTTCTTACTGAGGGAGTGCTGCACTGTCGGAGGTTTCTTACTGAGGGAGCGCTGCACTGTCGGAGGTTTCTTACTGAGGGAGCGCTGCACTGTCGGAGGTTTCTTACTGAGGGAGTGCTGCACTGTCGGAGGTTTCTTACTGAGGGAGTGCTGCACTGCTGTCAGGTCAGTCCTGTCTTGATCATGCTCAATGATCAAAATTGCAAAAATTCACCACCCTCTGAATGATGAAATTCCTCACCCCAATCTTAAATGGCCTGCCCCCTCACCCTAAGATGGTGTGCCCTGGTTTTAGACCCCATAGCACGGGGAAGCACATTATCCACATCTACCCTGTCACACCCTGTAAGAATTCGGTAAGTTTCAAAGAGGTCGCCTCTCATTCTTCGAAACTCTGGGGAATACAGGCCCAGTTTCCTCAACCTCTCCTCACAAGACAATCCCGCCATCCCAGGAATCAGTCCGGTGAACCTGCTTTGCACTCCCTTTCTGGCAAGTGCATCCTTCCTACGATAAGGGGACCAAAACTGCAAGTGCGGGTCTCACCAAGGCGCTATACAATTGCAGCAAGACATCTTTGTGCCTGTACTCAAATCCTCTTGTGATGAAGCCAACCTACCATTTGCCTTCCTAGTTTCCTGTCGCACCTACTTGTTTGTTTTCAGTAACTCATGAACAAGGGCACCCATGTCCCTCTGGCCTTTAGTACTTCCCAATTTCTTACCATTTAAGGAACGCCCTCTGCATTTATTTTTCCCCACCAAAGTGGATAACTTCACATTTTTCCACATCGCCTGCCATATTTTCACCCACTCACTTAGTCGGCCTAAATCCCCTTGAAATCTCTTTGCATCCTCCTCCCAACTCACATTCCCACCTAGTACTGTGTCGTCAACAAACTTGGGCATATCACACTTTGATTTGGATTGTGAATAGTTGGGGCCCAAGCACTGATCCTTGCAATACCCCACTCATCATAGCCTGCAACTTGAGAGTGACCCCCACTTGTTCCTACTCTCAGTTTTCCGTTGACTAACCAGTTCTCAGTCCCTGCCACTATATTAACCTCAATCCCATGTGCACTAATTTTTAAAAATTCATTCACGGTGTGTGGGTGTCACTGGCTGGGCCAGCATTTATTGCCCATCCCTAATTGCCCTCGTTCAGTGTAGAGTCAAGCACATTGCTGTGGGTCTGGGGTCACATATAGGCCGGGTAAGGACTGCAGGTTTCCTTCCCTAAAGGGCATTAGTGAACCAGATGGGGTTTTTACAACAATCGAGTTTCATGGTCCAGCCAGCGAAGTCCACATCCCGCGAATGAATAAAAAAACTCTGTGTACTGAATTTGCATAGCAACACCTCTTATAAAGAATGAGAAAGAAAGACTTGCATTTATATAATGTCTTTCGCAATCACCGGACATCCCAACGTGCCTCACGGCCAATGAAGTACTTTTGAAGTTAGCCACAAACTCCCAAAAGCAGTAACGCATCAATGCTTTAGGGAAGAGTGACCATAATATGATAGAATTTTACCTGAAGTTTGGAAGTGTTGTAGTTCAGTCCGAAACTTTTTTTTCGGATTGAACTACAACCGAAGTTGACTTTTAATTCTAGATTTTTATTGAATTCAAATTTCACTGTGGTGGGATTTGAACTCAGGTCCCCAGAGAATTCGCCTGGGTCCCTGGAATACCAATCTAGTGGCAGTACCATTATGCCATCGCCTCTCTGTTATTCGATCACTTTTCCTGCTGTGTTTTTATGCCTCAAAGCAAAGGAAATTTGTTGTAAACCGTGTATGAATTCTTTAAATGTTAGCCTTTGCTCATCTACGTCATAACTTTTAGTGCAGTTTCCCAATCCACCACAGCCAATTTGCTTCTCATTCCTCTGTAGCTTGCTTTGTTTAGGATTAAGGCTCGAGTTTCGGACTGAACTACAACACTTCCAAACTTCAGGTAAAAGTCTACCATATTATGGTCACTCTTCCCTAAAGTCATTGATACGTTACTGATCTTGGGAGTTTGCAGCTAACTTCAAAAGTACTTCATTGGCCGTGAGGCACGTTGGGATGTCCGGTGATTGCGAAAGACATTATGTAAATGCAAGTCTTTCTTTCTCATTCTTTATAAGAGGTGTCGCTATGCAAATTCAGTACACAGAGTTTTTTTATTCATTCATGGGATGTGGGCTTCGCTGGCTGGGCCCAGCATTTATTGCCCATCCCTCATTGCCCCTTGAGAAGGTGGTGGTGGTGAGCTGCCTTCTTGAACCACTGCAGTCCATGTGGTGTGGGTACATCTGCATCACTGTTAGGGAGGGGGTTCCAGGATTTTGAACCAGCGACAGTGAAGGAACGACCGATACATTTCCAAGTCAGCATGGTGAGTGACTTGGAGGGGAACTTCCAAGTGGTGGTGCTCCCATGTGTCTGCTGCCCTTGCCCTTTTGGGTGGTAGTGGTCATGGGTTTGGAAGGTGCTACCTAAAGAGCCTTGGTGAGTTCCTGCAGTGCATCTTGTAGACGGTACACACACTGCTGCTACTGTGCGTCGGTGGTGGAGGGAGTGAATGTTTGTGGATGTGGTGCCAATCAAGCGGGGCTGCTTTGTCCTGGACGGTGTCGAGCTTCTTGAGTGTGGTGGGAGCTACACTCATCCAGGCAAGTGGGGAATATTCCATCACACTCCTGACTTGAGATCCTGACTTACGCCACACAATTGATTTGCATAGATGTTTGGCACATCAGTTTGGCTTCAGCTGAAGTATCCTGTCCAATTTTGCCACCACATTTTAGGGAGGGTGCCGTGGCCTTGGTGAGGGACCGGAGGAGATTAGCCAGGAAGGTGCCAGGGACGAGGGACTTCAGCTAACGTGGAGAGGTCAGAGAAGCTGGGATTGTTCTCCTTAGAGCAGGGAAGGTTAAGGGGAGATTTGGTGGAGGCGTTCAGAATCATGAAGGGTTGGGATAGAGTAAATAAGGAGGAACTGTTTCTAGAGGCAGGAGGGTCAGGAATTGGGGAGACACAGATTTAAGGTGCCTGGCAAGGGAATCGGAGGGAGAAGTGAGGAAACATCTTTGCATGCATCGAGAGGTTGTGATTGGGAATGTGCTGCCTGAAAGGGCGGTGAACACAGATTCAATTGTAACTGTTCTCAAGGAAATTGGGGAAATAATTGGTGGGGAAAGGTTTCAAGGTTATGGAGAAAGAGGAGGGAAGTGGGATTAATTGGATATCTCAACCAAAGAGCCAGCACAACGTGAGGGCGGACTAAGACCTTACACTGTATACTTTTATAAAATATAAAGAGATATCCTCATGCTTATTTGTAAAATTTTGCAAAACTGGGCAAAGATGTTTTAAAATGGCTGAAGTTATGTCTGTCCATGACCGCTGAACAAAAGGGGCTACCATGGCAGTATCGAATGAACGTGCACCTCGTTATCTCTAAAGAGACACTAATGACAGTGTCTTCCCCTGCCCTCCTCCCCCCCATCCCGTGGGCTGCACAGACCAAATTCAAAAAGAATTATACAAAGACTATCTGCATTCCATAACCCAGGCTGGCCAACAGGAGTCTACTCATCTGCTAGGACAAAAGAACCCCGCAACCTTCCTTTCAATTCTTAACGGTTGAGGCATTTAACCATCTCTGGCGGCCAGTTGAGGGTTACACACCACTTGTGGGGAGGTGGCAGTCATGTGACATGGGCCTCTGGCTTGTGGAACCAGTAATATTGCCTGGCTGTGCTGCAAAATCTCAGTCTGCTCTTCAGCATACTACAAGCAGCCTCACAGAAAAGAAACTCTGCCCAGGCCCCATCTACACTGTTTCTCCTGGAACCCCTCTACCCTCACTTACACGACTGAAGAATGATTCACCTCTACTTGCCTATCTCAGCCTGTGAAGTCAACGCCACTTAAGAAGCAAATTATACAGCATCGGTTTTCAACCCACCGGCCTCCATGAAGGAGTACCTCATTGGACTTCGATTCAGGGCTCTGGGCCCATGTGAAGCAGTATTTATTTTCTCCGTGGTCTCTGCCCTGTAAATCTTTCTTTTCCCTATCCCTCTTTGGAGTTTGCTATGGGGGCTATTAATAGAAAATTGGATTGCACCAAAACCGAGGGGTTGGGAAATTCACCACCGCTTGGAAAGGGGGAAACAAATCAAAGCACCTTCCAGTTTACAGATGGATGGTGAGAGGAGAAATTAGTGCTGTCTGAATTAATCCCCCTCCTGTCTGTAACAACAGCCATGAGAGTCTGAGTGCCCTCCTTTTGCCACATAATTTGATGTTTCTATGACACTGAACAGACTTTGTACGTAGAGATTGGCACATGAAAATGACATAGAGAAGACATTTGAACAAGCAAATGCCTAAAGATAAGAGATTGAGCCGCGTGGATAAGAAATTGGGGCAATTAAATGATACAGATAAGTGACTGGAACACACAAGCAATACAGATAAAAGATTAGAATGTGCAAACTGCGTAGATAAGAGATTGAGACACAAAAACAATGCAGATAAGATATTGGTACCTGCGCCCTGGGTATACAAGAGTTTGGCATACACAAGCTGGGTACCCAGGGGATTAGCTCAGGCAAATTCGGTACGCAAGTGTGTGGTACATGCAAACTCGCTGCCCGTGAGATTTGTAGGTTATGCAGAAAGAGGAGGGAAGTGGGATTAATTGGATATCTCAACCAAAGAGCCAGCCCAATGTGAGGGGGACTAAGACCTCACACTGTATACTTCTATAAAATACAAAGAGATAACCTCATGGCTATTTGTAAAATCTTGCATAAAACTGGACAGAGACATTTTAAAATGGCTGAAGTTATGTCCTGAACCAAAGGGGCTACCATGGCAGTATCGAATGAACGTGCACCTCGTTACCTCTAAAGAGACACTAATGACAGCGGCTTTCCCTGCCCCCTTCCACCCCATCCCGTGGGTTGAAAACCGATGCTGTATAATTCGCTTCTTAGGTGGCGTTGACTTCACACGCTGAGACAGGCAAGCAGAGGTGAATCAGCCTTCAGTCGTGTAGGTGATGGTACAGAAGTTCCAGGAGAAACAGTGTGGACGGGGCCTGGTTCCTTTCCTGTGAGGCTGCTTGTAGTATGCTGAAGAGCAGACTGAGATTTTGCTGGGCAGCAAGGTTTGTGGGTGCACGCGAGATTGGTACGCACAAACTCTGTACGCAAGAGGTTGGCACGTGCAAAGCGGTTGGGCAAGAGATTGGTCCCTGCAAACTGGAAGGACGCAACTTGCAAATACACGGCCGATGAAAAAGATGGGGGAGGGGTCCGAGGAACTCTTCATGGTGAACGGAAAGAGATGAAAGCGCGTTGGGGATAGTTCAGACAAGGTTCACTCGGCTGATTCCTGATAGCGATGGGGTTGTCCAATGAAGAAGGTTGGGCCTATACTCATTGGAGCTTAGAAGAGCAAGGATCTTGACTGAAACATGTAAGATTCTGAGGGAGCTTGACAGGGTAGATGGTGAGGGGATTTTTTTTTTCAATTCACCCATGGGATGTGGGCTTCGCTGGCTGGGCCAGCCTTTATTGCCCGTCCCTAATCGTTTTCTTCGTGGAGGGCTGGCTTGAGGAGCGGCCGAAAGGCCTACTCCTGCCCCCTATTTCACAAAATAGCCGTTTGGTACTACAGAACCTGAGTATCGCTGGAAAAAAAAAAGAGACACGTGAAAGCTTTTCGTCTTGCACTCATCAGGACAATTCGCAAGGATTTCGAGTGGGTAAAGAGAACAACAATTTATACTTCACGAGAAGAGAGTGCTAGTTGGTTGGCAAGTGGACACTGATGGGTGCAGGCGTTGCCATGGAAATTGCACCTGCTTCGAAAAACTTCGCCAACACGCGTCTTTCATATTTGCAGCCAGCTGCCTGACTGCGAAATGGAAACCGCTGCCCGGTGTTCCGAGGGGGCCTTGGTGAAAGGCAGTGACTCTCGTGACATTTAGTACATACCAGACTGTGCGGGGGATTTGATGCTGTTGGTCGATGGGGCGGGGGACATCTCCCTGTAGTCGTTGGATGAGATGACCGTGTTGTTGTGGCTCGGCTGACTGAGGTGCATCACTGCAAGCAGAGAAGCAGCCAGTTTTAGAGGGCAGCATGTTCAAATTCAACCTCATCCCCGCAGGCCCACCATCGTTCGCAAGGCAGTGGGAAGCACTCTCACATCGCACAGTGACAACAACATTTACACTCACTCGCTAGCCCCCTTGTGAGATTTAACGGGGAGCCTCGAGTTAACAGTTGGCATGGTTCTCTCCGTCTGCCCTCACATCATGGCTCAGTAAGTAACACGCTCGCATCTGGGTCATTGACTCATGGATACAAGTTCAACGACAGAAACCCGTGCCCCCATAATCCGGTCTTGCACTTCACAGCGGCAGTACTGAGGGAGTGCTGCACTGTCAGAGGGTCAGTACTGAGGGAGTGCTGCACTGTCAGAGGGTCAGTACTGAGGGAGTGCTGCACTGTCAGAGGGTCAGTCCTGAGGGAGCGCTGTACTGTCGGAGGCTCAGTACTGAGGGAGTGCTACACTGTCGGAGGCTCAGTACTGAGGGAGTGCTGCACTGACAGAGGGTCAGTACTGAGGGAGTGCTGCACTGTCGGAGGCTCAGTACTGAGGGAGTGCTGCACTGTCGGAGGCTCAGTACTGAGGGAGTGCTGCACTGTCGGAGGCTCAGTACTGAGGGAGTGCTGCACTGTCGGAGGCTCAGTACTGAGGGAGCGCTGCACTGTCGGAGGGTCAGTACTGAGGGAGTGCTGCACTGTCGGAGGCGCTGTCTTTTAGCTGACTTGTGAGACTGAGACCGTCTGGTCTCTCAGCTGCTGGACATACATGGTACAATTTTCATGGGGGTGGGGTGGCGGGGCAAGGGGATTATTACCGATGCCCTGGCCATGACTTATCCCGCTAACAAGACCACAGCTGACCTGGGTCAACATCACGTCTGCTGTCTGTGGGAGTTTGCTGTGCGGCCAGCTCCCAACATGACAGCGACCGACCACACATTCGTCGTGCCCTGCGCCACTCCGGGGTGCCCTCTGCTGCTGAATGGCGCTATCGATGCCCGTCTTTCTGTTCTTCCGAAGCACTTTCAGGCAGAGATGCCCGTACAGCCTAAGACTCATCCGTGCTGGGTGCTGTGTGGGGGACCGGCGGTGGTGGGTGGTGGGTGAGGTGGGGTGGGGTAAGAGGCAGGCCAGGCGCTGCGGACGCTGAACCCTCACCCTCTGGGGCCTGGGGTCATCACCTGTACAGATGGGGTCGGGGGGGGCAATGGCGCACTTGTCCCTAGCTCCTGGATACGAGCTGGGGAATCGGCCAATCTCAGTATTTATACAGCCCTGGATGCGCTAAGACTTCCCCTGACGCGGCAGCCAAACTAAACTTGACCCCCCCCACCCCCCAAGACACACTGGGAGATATGAGGGCAGGCGACCAAAACGTTTGGTCCAAGAAGAGGTAGATTTTTTTTTAAGAACGTTTTAATGGCCCTCAGAGCTTGCGAGCATTCCCCCGATTGGGCATCGCCTGGTTTTAATCGCCCCCCCCCTACCCACCATCGGCGGCCGTGCCTTCAGCTGCCTGCGGGGGAGACCCTGAGTTCCGGAATTCCCTCCCTCACCCTCTCGGCCTCCCTACCCCTCCCTCCTTGTTGAAGTCAGGCCTCAGCACCCGAGCTCGTATCTCCGTCAGTGTTTCCAGTGTCAGTTTTGTTCGCTGGTCGTTGCCGTGAAGTCCCTTGGGGGAGGTTTACGGCACCGCGGGTTGATGGGGTTGGAGAGACCACGGAGGGGTTTGTACAGGGCTGAGGGGGGGTGGTTTGAGAATTGTGAAATTCGAATACTGCTGAAAAGAGAGGCATGTTGCCAAAGCTTTCGTTTT
Organism: Cetorhinus maximus; assembly: GCF_964194155.1. Lineage (NCBI taxonomy): Eukaryota > Metazoa > Chordata > Chondrichthyes > Lamniformes > Cetorhinidae > Cetorhinus > Cetorhinus maximus. Next base: position 147,464 of record NC_135913.1, on the reverse strand, counting down.
ATTCTTTCCCGGGACGTGGGCTGTCGCTGGCTGGGCCAGTGTTTGCTGCCCGTGCCTAGTTGCCCCTTGAGAAGGTGGTGGTGAGCCGCCCTCTTGAACCGCTACAGCCCCCTGCGGTGTAGGTACACCCACACTGCTGTTAGGGAGTGGGTGGTGTGGTTGGGGGGGAGGCCGTTCCAGTATCCTGATCCAGCGACAGTGAGGGAACGGCCGATATCTTTCCAAGTCTGGTTGGCGAGCGGCTGGGAGCGGAACCTTTTGTCTTGCCCTCATCAGGACAGACACAAGGACGCCAAATTTCAGACAATAGCAACAACCCCTGCCGCAAGAGAAAAGGGTGCTGATTGGTTGGCAAGTCGACTCCGATTGGCCGAGGTGTTGCCATGGAGAAAGCAACGGGGAAACCATTGGCTCCCCCAAGCACCCGGTAATTCATTAAAGGCGCAAGGCTCAAAGATTTTCCTTTTGTTTGTGGATAGTGGGTCTTTCCATGTGAACGTATGTCACTTTTAGCATGTATAAATGAGCCGCATCACAAGCTTGGCTGATTATCGTAAATTGGCTGCCAGTGTAGCCATTAGCGCACTCATGGTTATTCAGTAAGTGCTGCCCAATTGGAGAATCACATCTAACAGTAGACATTTTGTTTTGGGTTTTAGGAGCATGGGCTGGTTGAGTACAGTCTGTACTCTCTCTCTCTCTCTATTAGGAACTACAATTTTGGAACCACTGTGTGGGATATTGGTATCGGGAGGGATAGGATTAATAGACGAATACCCATTCTCCGTCTCATCTTGAAGTAGTGGACCACGAACAGGATGGACAGGATGAACAGAAGCAGGACTAGCAGGCCAATGATGAGGTAGAAGAAGTCGTCACTGTGGTGTCGGCCCCCTCCGATTGCCACTGGAGCTAAAGGAAATTGGGAGAGAGGAGGTTACTCATTGCACATTTCTCTCAGGAGCCCTTCCTCCTGTATGCCTTCTCCCTCCTCCGGCATGTTCCGCCCCTTCCGCGGGCTACACTCCCATAGCCACCCACACTCCTCCACTAACTGACCGGAGCTCATTGCACGAATGGCGGGATGTTCAGCTGCAAAGGCATCGCTGCCCAATTCTGTCCTCACTCAACAACCACATGTACATATTTCAGCAAGGGGTCACTGGACAGTGATCAGGAGCAGGGATCCTGTCTGATTTCCCCTCTCTCTCTAACTCAGGGGTCACTGGACAGTGATCAGGAGCAGGAACCCTGGCTGATTTCCCCTCTCTCTCTAACCCAGGGATCACTGGACAGTGATCAGGAGCAGGAACCCTGGCTGATTTCCCCTCTCTCTCTAACCCAGGGATCACTGGACAGTGGTTGGGAACAGGAACCCTGGCTGATTTCCCCTCTCTCTCTAACCCAGGGGTCACTGGACAGTGATCAGGAGCAGGAACCCTGACTGATTTCTCCTCTCTCTCTAACCCAGGGGTCACTGGACAGTTTCAGGAGCAGGAACCTGGGCTGATTTCCTCTCTCTCTAACCCAGGGATCACTGGACAGTGATCAGGAGCAGGAACCCGGGCTGATTTCCTCTCTCTCTCTAACCCAGGGGTCACTGGACAGTGATCAGGAGCAGGAACCCGGGCTGATTTCCCCTCTCCCTCTAACCCAGGGGTCAGTGGTCAGTGATCAGGAGCAGGAGCCCTGGCTGAATTCCACTCTCCCTCTAACCCAGGGTCAGTGGACAGTGATCAGGAGCAGGGACCCTGTCGGATTTCCCCCCTCTCTGTAACCCAGGGGTCACTGGACAGTGATCAGGAGCAGGAACCCTGACTGATTTCCTCTCTCTCTAACCCAGGGGTCACTGGACAGTGATCGGGAGCAGGACGCCTAGCTGATTTCCTGTCTCTATCTCTAACCCATTGACGCTCATTCCAGTTGGAAAATGTGTACCGAACACGCTGAAATGAGTGTTTTCCCAAGTACTGGCCATTGCATTTAGTTAGGTACCTTAAACATTGTACCTGTTGTAATCCAATCAGTGGTGGCATTCAAAGGCGATTCTGTCAGGAGAACAGATTCTGAAAGCACAACAAATATTTCCAGTCAGTGTACAGAGAGCACGCTGAGGGAGACTAAGTGTATAAAGTCACGACTCAACATGCAAATACCTCGTGGGGAGAGAGACGGGGCGGGGAGTGAGAGACAGCAGTCATCATAAATATATCTCACTGAGAGAGAGAGGAGGGAGAGACAGCAGTCATCACAAATATATCTCACTGTGAGAGAGAGAGAGAGAGGGGAGGGAGAGACAGCAGCTATCATAAACATATCTCACTGAGAGATAGAGAGAGAGTGGAGTGAGAGACAGCAGCTATCATAAATATATCTCACTGAGAGATAGAGAGAGAGTGGAGTGAGAGACAGCAGCTATCATAAATATATCTCACTGAGAGAGCGAGAGAGGGGAGGGAGAGACAGCAGCTATCATAAATATATCTGACTGAGAGAGAGAGAGGGGAGGGAGAGACAGCAGCTATCATAAATATATCTCACTGAGAGAGAGAGAGAGAGAGAGAGGGGAGACAGCAGTTATCATAAATATATCTCACTGTGAGAGAGACAGAGAGAGAGGGGAGTGAGAGACAGCAGCTATCATAAATATATCTCACTGTGAGAGAGAGAGAGAGAGGGAGGGGAGGGAGAGACAGCAGTTATCATAAATATATCTCACTGAGAGAGAGAGAGAGAGAGTGGAGTGAGAGACAGCAGCTATCATAAATATATCTCACTGTGAGAGAGAGAGAGAGAGGAGTGAGAGACAGCAGTTATCATAAATATATCTCACTGTGAGAGAGAGAGAGGGGAGGGAGAGACAGCAGCTATCATAAATATATCTCACTGTGAGAGAGAGAGAGAGAGAGGGGAGTGAGAGACAGCAGCTATGATAAATATATCTCACTGAGAGAGAGAGAGAGGGGAGTGAGAGACAGCCGCTATCATAAATATATCTCACTGAGAGAGAGACAGAGAGAGAGGGGAGTGAGAGACAGCAGCTATCATAAATATATCTCACTGAGAGCGAGAGAGAGAGAGAGAGAGATTGGGAAAGGATTGAGAGGCTGCATCATAAATATATCTGACACACTGTCCTACCCCTGCCCCTGTTTCGTGTGTCCGTACGGACGTTTGCATGCTCCCTGTGTGCTCGAACGCCCTGGTTCTCTCTGCTCCCTTTCAAATGATCCCCTTCCGCTCACCTCCCCTCCCACATTTTTCCAACAACCGGAGCAGGTCCCCTCGCTTGACTCCCTTGTTAAATTTCAGCTGCTGCGTGTCTGTCCAGTCCACCTGTCCCCTCCTGATGCCCGGTACATAGAAACATAGAGACAGCAGGAGGCCATTCGGCCCTTCGAACCTACCCCGCCATTCATCATGATCGTGGCTGATCATCCAACTCGATAGCCTGCTCCCCGCTTTCTCCCCATACCCTTTGACCCCTTTCGCCCCAAGAGCTATATCTAACTCCTTCTTGAAAACAGACAATGTTTTGGTCTCAACTACTTTCTGTGGTAACGAATTCCACAGGCTCACCACTCTCTGGGTGAAGAAATTTCTCATCCCCTCAGTCCTAAATGGTCTACCCCATATCCTCAGACTGTGACCCCTGGTTCTGGACTCCCCCACCATCGGGAACATCCTTCCTGCATCTACCCTGTCTAGTCCTGTTAGAATTTTATAGGTTTCTATGAGATCCCCCCCCCTCATTCTTCTGAATTCCAGCGAATATAATCCTAACCGACTCGATCTCTCCTCATGTGTCACTCCCGCCATCCCAGGAATCAGTCGGGTAAACCTTCGCTGCACCTTCCCCCTCATTATTTTACCGCGTTCCTGAACTTTGTGTCGTAGAATCATAGGAGGTCCACGGTCACTTAGCCCATCGTCCCCAGTGCCAACCAGCACCCAGCCCAATGCCACTGTCCAGCACTTGGTCCGTAGCCCCTGAGGCAAAAGGCTAGTAACCTGCTGGAAGGCCCACGGCCGAGGGAAAAGAGCCTTAAGTTGCGAACCTGCTTGTTTTGAGGCCAGTCTTGGCTGGAGGGTGAGCCCAGGAGGGAAGGCTGCCCTAACTGGCTCCCTCCCTCTACCTGGCCGATAACTGTGTGCGGCTATCGACCCATGGCCAGGGAGGCACCAGCTGAGCCTAACGGTTGACTCATTGATGAGAACGTCCAGGCGTCCGACGGGACCAGCACGAGTGAATTCCGGGTCAACAGCATCGAGACCCTGCTGACTTTGCCCTTTATTTTATAACGTCCATCCTCCAAAGCCCATTTCTGCAGAGAGTGATTCTATCTGTTTTGTCCTTGGTGTGTGTGTCTGAGGGTCTGTGTGTGTGTGTGTGTGTCTGTATGTGTGTCTGTGTGTGTTTCTGTTTGTGTCTGTGTCTGTGTGTGTGTCTGTCTGTGTGTTTCTGTGTGTGCGTGTGTGTGTGTGTGTTTCTGTGTGTGTGCGTGTGTGTTTGTGTGTCTGTGTGTCCGAATGTGTGTGTGTGTCTGTGTGTGTGTGTGTGTGTGTTTGTGTGCCTGTGTGTGTATATGTGTGTGTATGCCTGTGTGTGTGTGTGTGTCTGTGTGTGTTTCTGTGTGTGCGCGTGTGTGTTTGTGTGTCTGTGTGTGTCCGAATGTGTGTGTGTGTCTGTGTGTGTGTGTTTGTGTGCCTGTGTGTGTATGTGTGTGTGTGTCTGTGTGTGTGTGTGTATGTGTGTGTGTATGCGTGTGTGCATGTCTGTGTGTGTATGTCTGTGTGTGTATGTCTGTGTGTGTGTGTGTCTGTGTGTGTGTATGTGTGTGTATGTGTGTGTGTGTCTGTGTGCGTGTGTCTGTCTGTGTGTGTGTGTCTGTGTGTGTCTGTGTGTGAATGTCTGTGTGTGTATGTCTGTGTGTGTGTGTCTGTGTGTGCCTGCGTGTGTGTGTGTCTGTCTGTGTGTGTGTGTCTGTGTGTGTGTGTCTGTCTGTGTGTGTGTGTGTCTGTGTGTACCTGTGTGTGTGTGTGTCTGTCTGTGTGTGTGTGTCTGTCTGTGTGTGAGCACACGCTCGCGCGCTGTGGGAATCCTTTAGAAAGGGATAGATAGTTACACTCCCCGCTTACAATTGTGTGCTAACCAGTACTTGAAAAGGGGTTTTGTTATAATAAACACCCGTACTGAGCCAATTGAAAGAAGGCTCTTCTATTCTGGACACCAGTGGGGGAAATAGAAGATTGGCTATTTGGTGAGAAAATTAAACTTCTAAATTAATAGCGTGGCCTGCGGATCAGTGGGGCTGGATCATAGGCTCGCTGCTCCCATTCCGGCCATAACACTCACAATGCCGACCCTGGGAATACCACTGATCAGTCTGAAAAACAGCCGTTCACAGCTCATCTCTGTTCCTTTGGGCTCTGGCCGATCACGGACCTGTGCTGCCATTGTCCCTATAATCCCACGATCTTCCAACTTGCTAACAAGTCAATCGTTAGCTGCCTATTGGTAGTCCATGTACACAACATCCACCGCACTACCCTCATCAACCCTCTCTGCTACTTCGTTAATGAGGACCTCACGAACGTTATTCGGAGGGACAGAGGGAAGGTTAACAAGGGGTTGGGTTCCCGGGTGAATCCCGTGGCAATCTTACCGGTGCAGACCACGCCTGCTGCTCCAGCCCCCTGGCATGCATCTGCCGGCAGCGGCCGGAGGCAGTCGGCTATCTCAGTGGCGCCCTCCTGGCACAGGTCGCCCCACGTGCCCTCGCCGGCCAGCGGGTAGGTCATGTCGAGCCTCGAGGCGTTGCCACAGCCCAGATACTGGCAGACCCCGTGGGCGAGGGACAGGTTCCAGATCGTGGCGCACACCGAGCCCCACGTGCCCTGGTCGCGGACGCTCAGCCGCCCCGAGCAGCGGTTGCGACCCCCGGTCAGCCGGATTTCACGGTGCCCTGTGGAGAAACGGCAGGGGGGTGGGGGTGGTGGTGGGGTGGAGGAGGAAGACATTCAAAATCCCTATGTAAACACGTCACGGCGAAATGACAGTCTCCGCCCTGGGCTGGAGCGCCGCACAACCGATGCTATTTTGAGGAGGATGTAACTACAGATCGACGGTTTGGGCTTCTTGCACAGTCCTTAAAACAACAGCAACTTGCATTTGTATAGCGCCTTTAACATAGTAAAAATGTATGAATGGGCTTCACGAGAGTGTATACCAAACCAAATTTGATGCTGAGTTGCGGGAGGAGATATTAGGAAGGGCGACCAAAAAACCTGGACAAAGAATTCAGCTTTACGGAGAGTCTTAAAGGGGGAAAAGAGAGGGGCGGAGAGGTTTAAGGAAGGAATTCCATAGCTTAGGGTCCCGGGAGGTGAAGAGGCAGCGATCAGTGGCTCCATTAAATTCAACAGGCATTGCAAGAGGTCAGAACAGGAGGAGCACAGAGATCTGTGAACAGGTAAAGGGCTGGAGTTGGCTACAGATATAGGCAGGATTGTAGGGGCTGGAGTGGGTTACATAGATAGGGAGGGTTGTAGGGACTGGAGGAGGTTACAGAGATAGGGAGGGTTGTGGGGGCTGGAGGAGGTTACAGAGATAGGGAGGGTTGTAGGGGCTGGAGGAGGTTACAGAGATAGGGAGGGTAGTAGGGGCTGGAGGAGGTTACAGAGATAGGGTGGGTTGTAGGGGCTGGAGGAGGTTACAGAGATAGGGAGGGTTGTAGGGGCTGGAGGAGGTTACAAAGATAGGGAGGGTTGTAGGGGCTGGAGGAGGTTACAGAGATAGGGAGGGTTGTAGGAGCTGGAGGAGGTTACAAAGATAGGGAGGGTTGTAGGGGCTGGAGGAGGTTACAGAGAAACAGAGTGTTGAAGGGGCTGGAGGGGGTTACAGAAATAGGGAGAGTGGAGGCCATGGAAAGATTTGAATACGAAGGATCAGAATTTCAGTACCAAGCTGTTGATAATCCGGGAGCCAATATACGCCCGTGGACCCAGGGTGATGTTTGAATGGGGCTCGGGAGCAGGTAGCAGATTTTCCGCAGGATTGAATATGGGACACCAGGCAGCAGTGGGTTGGAATTCCTAAGTCTGGGGGTAAGGGAGGCAGGGATGAGGTTTTTCCGGAGCAGTTGAGTTGACCCTGCCTTGCCTGTCCGAGTCTGAGATTCTCACTCATGTCAGTGGCGAACGGGGAACCGCTCTCTGGGACATATATAACGTTCCCTTTGCATTGAGCAGATCGACACTTGTCACTGCGGAGATCATCAGCAAACATTGCGGGAGAATTAGTTGGAAAGTTTTCTCTGTCCGGAGCAATGTGAGTCACGGGTTTACACTGGCGAGTCACACGCTCTGAGATTTATAACGGAGAGGTCGATGGAAAAGGCCAAACAACAGAGCCCTTCAGCCTTGGCACCGGGTGGGGTGGGGTGGGGTTCATCCGCATAGCGACAGGGCCCATTTCCCAGAGCAACATTGACCCTCCGCCCCTCCGCACCCCCAACCCCCTCCCCGGAGCCATGGAGAGTGAGGAGATCGCCATCGCTGATCCACTATCTGAAGAGGCTGCGTCCCAATTTCAGCTTCTGCTTCTGTCCCACATTCCGGGTTCTTCCCCAAGGTGCCTCTGCGGAGTGGGCGGGCGGAGTGGGGGGAGGTGTGGGGGGTGTGGTGTGTGTGGGAATCAGAGTCCCTCCTTGTGGGGTCACTCCCAGTGTGTGTGTGTGTGTGTGTGCGTGTGTGAGAGGCCCAGCCGGGCCATCAGCAGCTCCCGGCAGCAGGCTGGCGACGGGTTCCCTCGTCCGTCTGCCTGTCACCATCCCCCCCAGGATGCCTTCGCTCCTGGGGGTCCTGGCAGAGGAAGCACATGGTGTCCAACGGTACGTCTGAGGCCTTCCACAGCCAGTGGGCGCCAGGGGGAGACTGGAGCACTTCATCCCCCCCAGGAACCCAATTTTAATTAAAGTTTCCTTTAAACCTTTGTTTAATTCACAGGTTATTGGTTGTGCCCCTTTAAGAGGAGGACGCTGACTTCCTATTGGTTGTCAATGACCCCTGACAATCATCATTAACAATGTCAAGTCCATCCCCCATAGCAACACAAGTCCATCCGCCATAGCAACACAAGATTATCACCAATAGCAACACAAGTCCATCCCCCATAGCAACACAAGTCCATCACCAATAGCAACACAAGTCCATCCCCCATAGCAACACAAGTCCATCCCCCATAGCAACACAAGTCCATCCCCCATAGCAACACAAGTCCATCCCCCATAGCAACACAAGTTTATCAGCAATAGCAGCACAAGTTTATCACCAATAGCAACACAAGTCCATCCCCCATAGCAACACAAGTTTATCAGCAATAGCAGCACAAGTTTATCACCAATAGCAACACAAGTCCATCCCCCACAGCAACACAAGTTTATCACCAATAGAAACACAAGTCCATCCCCCACAGCGACACAAGTTTATCACCAATAGAAACACAAGTCCATCCCCCACAGCGACACAAGTTTATCACCAATAGCAACACAAGTTTATCACCAATAGAAACACAAGTTCATCACCAATAGAAACACAAGTTTATCACCAATAGCCACACAAGTTTATCACCAATAGCAACACAAGTTTATCACCAATAGAAACACAAGTTTATCACCAATAGCCACACAAGTTTATCACCAATAGCAACACAAGTTTATCACCAATAGAAACACAAGTTTATCAGCAATAGAAACACAAGTTTATCACCAATAGAAACACAAGTTTATCACCAATAGCCACACAAGTTTATCACCAATAGCAACACAAGTTTATCACCAATAGAAACACAAGTTTATCACCAATAGCCACACAAGTTTATCACCAATAGCAACACAAGTTTATCACCAATAGAAACACAAGTTTATCAGCAATAGAAACACAAGTTTATCACCAATAGAAACACAAGTTTATCACCAATAGCCACACAAGTTTATCACCAATAGCAACACAAGTTTATCACCAATAGAAACACAAGTTTATCACCAATAGCCACACAAGTTTATCACCAATAGCCACACAAGTTTATCACCAATAGCAACACAAGTCCACCCCCCACAGCAACACAAGTTTATCACCAATAGCAGCACAAGTTTATCACCAATAGCAACACAAGTCCATCCCCCACAGCAACACAAGTTTATTACCAATAGAAACACAAGTCCATCCCCCACAGCGACACAAGTTTATCACCAATAGCCACACAAGTTTATCACCAATAGCAACACAAGTTTATCACCAATAGAAACACAAGTTTATCACCAATAGCAACACAAGTCCATCCCCCATAGCAACACAAGTCCATCCCCCATAGCAACACAAGTCCATCACCCATAGCAACACAAGTCCATCTGCCATAGCAACACAAGTCCATCCCCCATAGCAACACAAGTCCATCCCCCATAGCAACACAAGTCCATCCCCCATAGCAACACAAGTTTATCACCAATAGCAACACAAGTCCATCCCCCATATCAACACAAGTTTATCACCAATAGCAACACAAGTCCATCCCCCATAGCAACACAAGTCCATCCCCCATAGCAACACAAGTCCATCCCCCATAGCAACACAAGCTTATCGCCAATAGCAACACAAGTTTATCACCAATAGCAACACAAGTTTATCACCAATAGCAACACAAGTTTATCATCAATGGCAGCACAAGTTTATCACCAATAGCAACACAACTTTATCACCAATAGCAACACAAGATTATCACCAATAGCAACACAAGTCCATCCCCCATAGCAACACAAATTTATCACCAATAGAAACACAAGTCCATCCCCCATAGCAACACAAGTTTATCACCAATAGCAACACAACTTTATCACCAATAGCAACACAAGATTATCACCAATAGCAACACAAGTCCATCCCCCATAGCAACACAAATTTATCACCAATAGCAACACAGGTTTATCACCAATAGAAACACAAGATTATCACCAATAGCAACACAAGTCCATCCCCCATAACAACACAAGTTTATCACCAATAGCAACACAACTTTATCACAAATAGCAACACAAGATTATCACCAATAGAAACACAAGTCCATCCCCCATTGCGACACAAGTTTATCGCCAATAGCAACACAAGTCCATCCCCCATAGCAACACAAGTTTATCACCAATAGCAACACAAGTCCATCCCCATAGCAACACAAGTTTATCACCAATAGCAACACAAGTCCATCCCCCATAGCAACACAAGTTTATCACCAATAGCAACACAAGTCCATCCCCATAGCAACACAAGTTTATCACCAATAGCGACACAAGTTTATCACCAATAGCAACACAAGTTTATCACCAATAGCAACACAAGTCCATCCCCCATAGCAACACAAATCCCTCACCCATAGCAACAGAGCTCGTATCCCATAGCAACACAGGGCCTAATTCCCCATAGTAAAAATGGCCCAGCGTCCATAGCAACATAGAGCCCAACCCTTTAGCAACAAGACCCCACTCCCCATGGTAACAAGAGCCCATCGCCTACAGCAAAAAACCCCCATAGAAAAACAAGGCCCACCCCCCATCGCAACATAGAGAACCATCGCCCGTAGCAACACAATGCTCACCCACCCCCACCCCCCTCCCCCCTCCGCCCCCATAACCACACTGGGCCCAACCCTCTAGAAACACAACTGCTGTCCCCAGATCAACACCAAGGCCATTCCCCATAACAACACCATTCCCATCCTCCATAGCAACGCAGAACTCATCTCCCATAGCATCAAAGAGCCCGACCCTCATCGCAACACAGGGCCGAGCCCCATCACAGCACAGGACCCATCTCCCATTGCAAGTTAGAGCCCATCCCACACAGCAACACAGGGCCCAGCCCCATTACAGCACCCACCCACCCACACACCAACACAGAGCCCATCCCCCCACACCGACACAGAGCCCATCCCCCACACCGACACAGAGCCCATCCCCCCACACCTACACAGAGCCCACCCACCCACACACCGACACAGAGCCCACCCACCCACACACCAACACAGAGCCCATTCACCCACACACCGACACAGAGCCCCTCCCCCCACACCTACACAGAGCCCATCCCCCACACCTACACAGAGCCCATCCCCCCACACACCGACACAGAGCCCCTCCCCCTACACCTACACAGAGCCCACCCCCCCACACACCGACACAGAGCCCCTCCCCCTACACCTACACAGAGCCCATCCCCCCACACCTACACAGAGCCCATCCCCCCACACCTACACAGAGCCCACCCACCCACACACCGACACAGAGCCCATTCACCCACACACCGACACAGAGCCCATCCCCCCACACCTACACAGAGCCCACCCACCCACACACCGACACAGAGCCCATTCACCCACACACCGACACAGAGCCCATCCCCCTACACCTACACAGAGCCCATCCCCCCACACCTACACAGAGCCCACCCACCCACACACCGACACAGAGCCCATTCACCCACACACCGACACAGAGCCCATCCCCCTACACCTACACAGAGCCCATCCCCCCACACCTACACAGAGCCCATCCCCCCACACCTACACAGGGCCCATCTCCCCACACCTACACAGAGCCCATCCCCCCACAACTACACAGAGCCCATCCCCCACACCTAAATGGAACCCACCCCAGTCCAACTCACAGCCACTCCCCTATAACAACATAGAGCTCGCCCGCCATCGCAACAAGGGCCTATCCTCCATAGCAACACAAAGCTCCTTCCACCATAGCAACACAGGCCCATTCCACCATAGCAACACAGGGCCATTCCCCATAGCAACACAGAGCCCCTTCCACCATAGCAACACAGTGCCATTCCCCATAGCAACACAGAGCCCCTTCCACCATAGCAACACAGGCCCATTCCACCATAGCAACACAGTGCCATTCCCCATAGCAACACAGAGCCCCTTCCACCATAGCAACACAGAGCCCCTTCCCCCATAGCAACACAGAGCCCCTTCCCCATAGCAACATAGAGCCCCTTCCACCATAGCAACACAGAGCTCCTTCCACCATAGCAACACAGGCCCATTCCACCATAGCAATACAGAACCCCTTCCACCATAGCAACACAGGGCCCTTCCCCATAGCAACACAGAGCCCGTTCCACCATAGCAACACAGGCCCCTTTCCCCATAGCTACACAGAGCCCCTTCCACCATAGCTACACAGAGCCCCTTCCACCATAGCAACACAGAACCCTTTCCACCATAGCAACACAGGCCCCTTTCCCCATAGCAACACAGGCCCCTTTCCCCATAGCTACACAGAGCCCCTTCCACCATAGCAACATAGAGCCCCTTCCCCATAGCAACACAAAGCCCCTTCCACCATAGCAACACAGGCCCATTCCACCATAGCAACACAGGCCCCTTTCCCCATAGCAACACAAAGCCCCTTCCACCATAGCAACACAGAGCCCTTTCCCCATAGCAACACAGAGCCCCTTCCCCATAGCAACACAGAGCCCCTTCCACCATAGCAACACAGGCCCCTTCCCCATAGCAACACAGAGCCCCTTCCACCATAACAACACAGAGCCCCTTCCCCATAGCAACACAGAGCTCCTTCCACCATAGCAACACAGGCCCATTCCACCATAGCAATACAGAACCCCTTCCACCATAGCAACACAGGGCCCTTCCCCATAGCAACACAGAGCCCGTTCCACCATAGCAACACAGGCCCCTTTCCCCATAGCTACACAGAGCCCCTTCCACCATAGCTACACAGAGCCCCTTCCACCATAGCAACACAGAACCCTTTCCACCATAGCAACACAGGCCCCTTTCCCCATAGCAACACAGGCCCCTTTCCCCATAGCTACACAGAGCCCCTTCCACCATAGCAACATAGAGCCCCTTCCCCATAGCAACACAAAGCCCCTTCCACCATAGCAACACAGGCCCATTCCACCATAGCAACACAGGCCCCTTTCCCCATAGCAACACAAAGCCCCTTCCACCATAGCAACACAGAGCCCCTTCCCCATAGCAACACAGAGCCCCTTCCCCATAGCAACACAGAGCCCCTTCCACCATAGCAACACAGGCCCCTTCCCCATAGCAACACAGAGCCCCTTCCACCATAACAACACAGAGCCCCTTCCCCATAGCAACACAGAGCCCCTTCCACCATAGCAACACAGGCCCCTTCCCCATAGCAACACAGAGCCCCTTCCACCATAACAACACAGAGCCCCTTCCCCATAGCAACACAGAGCCCTTTCCACCAAAGCAACACAGGCCCAACCCCCATAGCAACACAGGCCCATTCCACCATAGCAACACAGGCCCATGCCATCATAGCAACACAGGCCATTCCTCCATAGCAACACAGGCCCAACCCCCATAGCAACACAGGCCCATTCCACCATAGCAACACAGGCCCATTCCATCATAGCAACACAGGCCCATTCCACCATAGCAACACAGGCCCATCCTCCCATAGCAACACAAGCCCATTCCTCCATAGCAAAACAGGCCCATTCCACCATAGCTACACATGCCCCTTTCCCCATAGCAACACAGAGCCCCTTCCACCATAGCAACACAGGCCCCTTTCCCCATAGCAACACAGGCCCATTCCACTATAGCAGCACAAAGCCCCTTCCCCATAGCAATACAGGCCCATTCCACCATAGCAACACAGGCCCATCCCACCATAGCAACAGGCCCCTCCCACCATAGCAACACAGGCCCATGCCACCATAGCAACACAGGCCCATTCCACCATAGCAACACAGGCCCATTCCTCCGTGGCAACAGAGCTCACATCCCATCACAAGGACCTATCCCTCCCAACGGAAAAACCAAGCGACCCCGGCGGGAAGCGCACACACCGTCTTAAGCAGCAACGGGGCAAAACGGGACGCCGTGAAGGAAGGAAAAGGTCTGCTCACCAGAACACACGACCCCGGCGTCTTCCTTGTGGCCGCAGTTGTGCTGGAGCCAAGGAGCCGACGGGCAGCTCCACAGGTAGGCCTCAGCGCCGCTGCAGCTCACCTCGTCCAGGTAGATGGGGCCTTGGCCTTGCCCGAAGTGCGAGGCGGTGACGGCCGAGACGGCAGAGCCGCAGCCCAGCTGCCTGCAGACCACGGAGGCAGCGCGCAGGTCCCAGGAATCATCGCAGACTGTCCCCCATGTCCCGTTCGAGTTGACCTCCACTCTGCCAGCACACCGGCTTCCCCCGCCCACGAGGCGCAGCTCCTTATGCTCTGGAAGGGGTGGGGGGGATTGAAACAGGGTCAGCGTCAGGGGTCATCGAGTTAAAGCAACATCAGACATAAGGTTTCAGTGACATCGGGCCATGGGCCAGAGGGTCACGGCCTTGGGCATACGGTGTCATGCAGATAGAGGGGCATCAGGACGTGGGCTCAAAGGGGGCATTGGGTTATGGTCACAGAGAATCACAGAGTCACTGGGACATAGTATCATTGGGATTTAGGGATATCCAATGATGAGGACAAGAAAGGTCTTAGGGTCATTGTGTCATGAGGACATCAGGGTCATAGGGTCATTGGGACATTTGGTCATTGGGTCTTAGGGTATAGATTCATAGGGTTATATAGTTATATGGTTATAGGGTCATAAGATCATTAGGACATGGGTCATAGGGACATATGGATAAAGAGTCATAGGGTCATACAGATATAGGGTCAAAGGGTCATACGAATATAGAATCATAGGGTCATAGGATCAAAGAGATGGAGAGTCATAGTGACGGAGGAGCATAGGGTCACCGGGACATAGGGCGATGAGGACTGAAGGACATAGGGCCATCGGTCATAGGGATATAAGGCCATCGAGATATAGGGTCATAAGGATATAGGATCATCGAGATATAGGGTCATAGGGATATAGGGTCATAGGGCTATAGGGTCATAGGGATAGAGGGTCATAGGGATATCAAGCCATCGGGACATATGGTCATAGGGATATAGGGTCATAGGGCCATAGGGTCATAGGGATATAGGGTCATAGGGCTATCAAGCCATCGGGACATATGATCATAGGGATATAGGGCCATCGAGATATAGGGTCATAGGGATATAGGGTCATAGGGATATAGGGTCATAGGGTCATAGCTATATAGAGTCATAGGAACATAAGGTCATAGGGACCAAGCTACATAGGGACAGGAAGAAGCCATTCTGCCACTCAAGCCAGTTCCACCATTTGATGAAACCATGGCTGACCTGCGTCTTAACCCCAGCGGCCGACCTTGGCCCCGTGTCCCAATTATAATGACCTTGTCTCACAAAGAATCTACCAATCTCCCGTTTTGAAATGGTCAGACCATCCCCAGCCTCAACAGCTCTATTTCTGGGAGGGGAGAGAGGGTCCCAGATTTCTGCCCACCTTTTGCGGGAAGAGGAGCTCCCTGACATCGCCCCTGAACAGCCGGCTCGAGCTTCAAGGCCTTATCCCCCTTGCCCTGGTCTCTCCTCCACCCGCCCCCCCCACCAACCACCCACCCCCACCCCTCAACCCCCCAATCCCCACCCCCACCCCACCCCCAACCACCCACCCGCACCCCTCAACCCCCAACCCCAACCCCAACCCCACCCCCACCCCGAAACCCCACCCCCACCCCCACCCCCAACACCCACCGCCACCCCCACCCCCCAACACCCACCCCCACCCCCACCCCCCACCCCCCACCCCCATCCTCACCCCGACCAGAGGAAATAGTTTTGCCCCATCAACCTCATCAACTTCTTGAACCATTTGGCGACAGCAACAGAGCTCAACCTCCATAGCAACATAGGGACCCACCCCCCCCTCACCACCCCCCTCCCCACCGTCCCCCATAGCAACGTTGTGCTTTTCCACGTCGCCTTTTTGACTTTTAAAGACCCTTTCTTTTGCCTCTCCCTTTCATTCTGCCCATCTTTCCGCCCATCTTTTCTTCCTTCCCCCCTTTCCCCCCCTCCCTTCACCCCCCCTCCCCCCTCCCCCCCCCCCCCCCCCGAGCTTCCCTGCCCTCCGCGGCAAGTTGCTGAGGCTGAGGGGCCCTTTGCCCACCGACCTGTGCAGAGCAGGCCGGCGGTGAGGTTCCTGTCGCACGGCTGGTGGTCAGCCAGCATGTCCCCGGGGCACTCCGTCCAGCCCGCCTCGGGCCCCGTGCAGTTCATCAGGCTGACCCAGAAGGGGCCGGGCCCCGTTCCGCTCCCGCTGTAGTTGGCCCAGCGGGACAGGCCGCAGCCTAGCTGCCGGCAGATCACGTCGGCCCCCTTGGCGTCCCAGAACTCCCGGCACAGGGGCCTCCAGGCCCCCTGGTGGTGCAGCTCCACCCATCCCGAGCACTCGCTAGCGCCGTTCACCAGCCTCACGGGCACCTCTGTGGGGGGAGGGGAGGGGGGAGGGAAAAACAAAAAAGGAAATTGGTTAGCGTAGAGAGAGAGAGAGAGAGAGGAGGAGAGGGGGCAGGCGGTTAAACCGATCCAGCTTGTCAGGGGAGACGGGATCCAGGGCCCTCAGGAAGGACCCGCGGAGAACGAGCAGGGAGTCTGGGCATTGAATGACACAGAGTCAACGAACAAAGAAAAGTACAGCACAGGAACAGGCCCTTCAGCCCTCCAAGCCTGCGCCGATCATATTGCCCGTCAACTAAAACATTTTGCACTTCCGGGGTCCGTATCCCTCTATTCCCATCCTATTCATGTATTTGTCAAGCTGCCTCTTAAACACCACTATCGTACCTGCTTCCACCACCTCCTCTGGCAGCGAATTCCAGACACTCACTACCCTCTGCGTAAAAAAACTTGCCCCGCACATCTCCTCTATAGTTTTCTCCTCTCACCTTAAATCTATGTCCCCCTAGTAATTGACTCTTCCACCCTGGGAAAAAGCTTCTGACTCTCTACTCTGTCCAAGCCACTCGTAAACTTCTATCAAGTCGCCCCTCAATCTCCGTCGCTCTAGTGAGAACAGTCCGAGTTTCTCCAACCTCTCCTCGTAGCTAATAACCTCCAGACCAGGCGGCATCCTGGTAAACCTCCTCTGCATCCTCTCCAACGCCTCCATATCCTTCTGGTAATGTGGCGACCAGAATTGCACGCAATATTCCAAGTGTGGCCTAACCAAGGTTCTATACAGCTGCAGCATGACTTCCCAGCTTTTATACTCAATACCCCTGCCGATGAAGGCAAGCATGCCATATGCCTTCCTGACTACCTTATTCACCTGTGTTGCCACTTTCAGTGACCTGTGGACCTGTACACCCAGATCCCTCTGCCCGTCGATGCACTTAAGGGTTCTGCCGTTTACTGTATAATTCCTTTGGCGCCTCTTCTAATGATTGTCCCCCGACCGGGTGTTGCAGACTGGCACATCCCGAGGTCCAGGACTACGCGCTGAGGGACGCACTAAAGCTTGGGTGCAGCCGCCACAAAGGCCCGATAGGGAAAGGTCGCTTTCTAAGACCTTTCTGCCATAGTGCACCAAGGGGCTGGGAATTGTATGGACCCCTCAGGCTGTACGGCTCCCAATGAATGTATGCATTGAATACTAATTGTATTCTAATTGTACTGAAGCACCTCAGAGTGCAACACGATCTAGGCAGACAACTTCAATCCCATTGCCCTGTCTGACTGCCTGTAAGGACCATATTGAAATGACTGTGATATTCATTGATGGTATTAACATAAGAACTAGGAGCAGGAGTAGGGAATTCAGCCCCTCGAGCCTGCCCCGCCATTCATTACAATCACGGCTGATCTCATTTCGGCCTCAACTCCAATTTCCCGCCCTCTCCCCATAACCTTTCAACCCGTTACTGATTAAAAATCTGTCTATCTCCTCCTTAAATTTATTCAGCGTCCCGGCATCCACTGCGCCCTGAGGTAGTGAGTTCCACAGATTCACAACCCTTTGAGAAAAGTAATTCCTCCTCATCTCTGATTTAAATCTACCACCCCTTAGCCTAAAACTTAAGGCCTCTCGCTCTGGAATGCCCCACATGATCCATGTGTAAAAGTCGAATCGGATGGCATTTGTCGTGATGGCGATTTGGAAATGTTTTATAAAGTCCTTTCAGATAGTTTGTGAATGAAGTATGTTTTCCAACATTTCTTCCAACGAACCTCCTGGGAAAAGCGTCCGGACGATGAGGAGATGTGAAATGGTGTCATGATGTCGCCCCCCAAACCCCTTCCCCCACCGCCACCCTTTTTACCTCCAGTAAAATCTACAGTTACGAACGGGGAATTTTTAATTCACCCTCATTAGGGCAGCAAAGTTTTGCCAAGTTGATGGCGGAGGGAGGCCCAGGCTGGAGCTGGGCCTAGCGGCGATCCCGCTCTGCGTCGCTACGCCCGGCTGCCTTTCACCCCTGCCGCTGGAACACCGGGAGCCTTGGCCTCCACCCTCGTTGGTGTTGGCTCTGGGCACGGCTGTTGGCAATGCCAGTGGCTGCTGGGGTGTGGGGGCAGCCTGACCCGCGGAGCGGAGTAGCAAGGAGAGTAAAGCGAGGCTGTCAGGCCCGTTCTTACCAGGAGGGGCGATGGTTGCAGGGTCAGCGGGTGGAGGCGTTACCACAGAGAGGTTTAAACCTGGAAGAGAAAGTCGGGAGTGAGTGGAAAATTCCAGCGGGATTCCCCTCCCCCCTCCTGCCTCGCTAATCAAGAGCAGGCTCCTTACCACCCTCCCCCCACATATCATCGCCCACCTCCCCGCCCCACTTCTCCTCAGCCCTGTCCCTTGTTCTCCTTCTCCTGTGGAGGTTATTGGCCTCTCCGTGCCCTCTGACCTGACACGGGTCGGCCAGATCCCTTCCATCGCTCCGGCTGCTCAATGACAAGAGCAAACTCGGACATGTTCCCCCCACCCCCCCACCATGACTCGCTCCTCAGGCTCACTGGCCTCCTCCTTCCCTTACACCCTGACTTTAAAATTCTCATCCACTTTTAAAATCCTTCATCACCTCGCCCCCTCCCTATCTCTGTAACCTCCTCCAGCCCCGACAGCCCTCCCTATCTCTGCAACCTCCTCCAGACCCTACAATCCTCCCTATCTCTGTAACCTCCTCCAGCCCCGACAGCCCTCCCTATCTCTGCAACCTCCTCCAGACCCTACAACCCTCCCTATCTCTGTAACCTCCTCCAGCCCCTACAACCCTCCCTATCTCTGTAACCCCCTCCAGCCCCTACAACCCTCCCTATCTCTGTAACCTCCTCCAACCCCTACAACCCTTCCTATCTCTGTAACCTCCTCCAGCCCCTACAACCCTCCCTATCTCTGTAACCTCCTCCAGCCCCTACAACCCTCCCTATCTCTGTAACCCCCTCCACCACAAACCACCCTCCCTATCTCTGTAATCTCCTCCAGCCCCTACAACCCTCCCTATCTCTGTAACCTCCTCCAGCCCCTACAACCCTCCCTATCTCTGTAACCTCGTCCAGCCCCTACAAGCTTATCTCTGCAACCTCCTCCAGCCCCTACAAACACCTCTGTTGTGATATGCCTCTAAGGGCCAGCAGCATGACATTACTAGAAGGGGAGTGTGTCATGCAGTCCAGTCTCAGTTTCACTTTTGCCTTTGGGCAGAGCACAGACACACACACACACATCCCTGCTGGTGATGTCTTCAAGCTTTCGATCCATGTATATCTGTTCTCATGTGCCTCGTCTTAATAACTGAACACACATGGTGGTTACCCAATCCCTTATGAGCGATTGCTGCCTATATCACCATATGACACCCCCTGTCTCTGCAGCCTCCTCTGGCCTTTACAGCCCTCCCTTTCTCTGTAACCCCCTCCATCTCCTCCAACCCTCCCTATCTCTGTAACCTCCTCCATCTCCTCCAACCCTTCCTATCTCTGTAACCTCCTCCAGCTCCTCCGACCCTTCCTATCTCTGTAACCTCCTCCTGCTCCTCCAACCCTTCCTATCTCTGTAACCTCCTCCAGCTCCTCCAACCCTACCTATCCTTGCAAACCTCCTCCGAGATCTCTGCGCTCCTCCAATTCCGACCTCTTGAACATCTCCCAGTTTTTTCAATCCACCATTGGTGACCATGCCTTAGGCTGCCTGGGCCCTAAGCTTTGGAATTGTCCCCCTACACCTCTCCAGCTCTCCGCCTCTCAGCATCGTTTGCCTCCTTTCTCAACACTCCTCGTCAGCCAAGCTTTTGGTCGCCTGTCCTAATAGGGCTGGGAATCCTGCAGCGAGTAACTCACCCCCTGACTCCCCAAAGCCTGTCCACCATCTACAAGGCACAAGTCAGGAGTGTGATGGGATACCTCTCCACTGTTCACTTTGCTCTGAGTCCACACCCAGGCTTAACGAATTGAGCATCGCGAGCATCAATGGTAAACAGATTGTACATAATCGACCACAGAGCAATTGAACATTAGAGTGAAGAACGAATGAAAGAGCTTACTTGGAGCAGGATGGAGGGTTCCAACACTTGGATATTGTGCATTGCCAGTAACAGCACGAGAGTCCACCAGCCCTGGGAAGACCAAATACAAGGATTAACACTGGACTGCACCCAATGAACAAGAGCTGCGATCTAAAGGGAAGGTGGTGGTGTAGTGGTATTGCTACTAGACTAATATTCCAGAGACCCAGTGTAATGCTCTGTTCAAATCCCACCATAACAGAATTCAATAGTTAAATAAAACCTGGAATTAAGAGCCTGGCAATTGCTGCAAAACCATTAGCGATTGTTGTAAAAACCCATCTGGTTCACTAATGCCCCTTTAGGGAAGGGCATCTGCCATCCTTACCATACCTGGTTTGGACTACATGTGACTCCAGGCCCACTGCAATGTGGTTGACTCCTTTAAATGACCTCTGAGCAAGGGATGGGCAATAAGTGCTGGCCTAGCCAGCGATGCCCACATCCCATGCACAAATATTTTTCTTAAAGTATGTCACATGGACAGGTAACGCCTCTCCGTTAAAGTGTCTGTCATAAGTCAATTGGCAGAAACCTTCACGCCTCTGTGTCAGAAGGTCATGCATTTGAGCATCAACTCAAGAGGATCGAACTCGATAATCTGGTTGACATTCCTGCTAGTAGTACTGAGGGAGTGCTGCACTGTCAGAGGGTTTGTACTGAGGGAGTGCTGCACTGTCGGAGGGTCAGTACTGAGGGAGTGCTGCACTGTCAGAGGGTCAGTACTGAGGGAGTGCTGCACTGTCAGAGGGTCAGTACTGAGGGAGTGCTGCACTGTCAGAGGGTCAGTACTGAGGGAGTGCTGCACTGTCGGAGGGTCAGTACTGAGGGAGTGCTGCACTGTCAGAGGGTCAGTACTGAGGGAGTGCTGCACTGTCAGAGGGTCAGTACTGAGGGAGTGCTGCACTGTCAGAGGGTCAGTACTGAGGGAGTGCTGCACTGTCAGAGGGTGAGTACTGAGGGAGTGCTGCACTGTCGGAGGGTCAGTACTGAGGGAGTGCTGCACTGTCGGAGGGTCAGTACTGAGGGAGTGCTGCACTGTCAGAGGGTGAGTACTGAGGGAGTGCTGCACTGTCGCAGGGTCAGTACTGAGGGAGTGCTGCACTGTCGGAGTGTCAGTACTGAGGGAGTGCTGCACTGTCGGAGGCTCAGTACTGAGGGAGTGCTGCACTGTCAGAGGATCAGTGCTGAGGGAGTGCTGCACTGTCAGAGGGTCAGTTGGTACCTCTCGAATCTTGAGCTGGGAGGGTTTGGACAAGTAAGGGAGAGAGAGAGAGAGGGGTGGGGAGGGAAAGAGAGAGGGAGAGAGAGGGGGGAGAAAAAGGGGGGGAGAGAGAGGCTGGATAGAGAGGTGGGGGTGGGTTTAAGGAAGGGTATGGGTAGGAAGGAAGGGGGACTTCAACATAAGGTGGGCCTCCCCATGATCGGTGAAGCCCCCAAGAGGACGCTCTCTACCCCTTGCTTCCTGCCCTTTGAAGAGGTAAGTTGATAAATCGGGTACCCAGCCCCGCTCAGCTGCCCACTCCAGATGGTTTCTGTTGCTGCCAACGAGGTATCAGGGTCAATTGGCTCGATAACAAGGCTAACGTATCGGTGTTTGTGTGTGTGTTTGTTTGTGTGTGTGCGTTAGTGTGTGTGTGTGACTCTGTGTGTTTGTTTGTTTGTGTGTGCGTTAGTGTGTGTGTGTGTGTGTGTTTGTTTGTGTGTGTGCATTAGCGTGTGTGTGACTCTGTATGTGTTTGTGTGTGCATTAGTGTGTGTGTGTGTGTTAGTGTGTGTGTGTGTGTTTGTTTGTGTGTGTGCATTAGTGTGTGTGTGACTCTGTGTGTGTTTGTTTGTTTGTGTGTGCGTTAGTGTGTGTGTGTGTGTTAGTGTGTGTGTGTGTTTGTTTGTGTGTGTGCATTAGTGTGTGTGTGACTCTGTGTGTGTGACTCTGTGTGTGTGACTGTGTGTGTGTGACTCTGTGTGTGTGACTCTGTCTATGTTTGTGTGTGTGTGTTTGTGTATGTGTGCGTTTGTGTGTGTGTGTGCGTGTTAGTGTGTGTGTGTTTGTGTGTGTGCGTGCGTGTTAGTGTGTGTGTGTTTGTGTGTGTGTGTGTGTTTGTGTGTGTGTGTGTTTGTGTGTGTGTGCGTGTTAGTGTGTGTGTGTTTGTGTGTGTGCGTGCGCGTTAGTGTGTGTGTGTTTGTGTGTGTGTGTGTGTTTGTGTGTGGTGTGTTTGTTTGTGTGTTTGT
Organism: Cetorhinus maximus; assembly: GCF_964194155.1. Lineage (NCBI taxonomy): Eukaryota > Metazoa > Chordata > Chondrichthyes > Lamniformes > Cetorhinidae > Cetorhinus > Cetorhinus maximus. The sequence goes on along the minus strand of NC_135913.1, from coordinate 124,749 downwards.
GTGTGTGTGTGTGTGTGTGTGTTTGTGTGTGTGTGTGTTTGTGTGTGTGTGTGTTTGTGTGTGTGTGTGTGTGTGTTTGTGTGTGTGTGTGTGTGTGTTTGTGTGTGTGTGTGTTTGTGTGTGTGTGTGTGTGTTTGTGTGTGTGTGTTTGTGTGTGTGTGTGTGTCTGTGTTCCCAGGAATGTGTGTTTGGTTTAGAAATGGCAGTTGTGATTTAACCTAGTCTTCTATTTTAATTCTGGAAATGTATTCAATGAAGTCATCTTCTTCTCGGTGTAACCTACAAAAACACAGCGGGCTAACTCTATACAACCTCAACGCGTAAATCGTGCGACTCCTGCGGCATTGGCAAACCACGTCCTCACGACATTCACATAGAAAATAAAACCCTGTTCCGGTCAGATTTGGAAAGGGAGAATGGGGAAACTCCTTTCACCCTTCCTCCTGTGGTTGTAACACAATCGATAGTGTCAGAGTTTGCTGGGTGCCAGAGGGTGGGCTGAGTAGCCTCATACAGTCATAGAGTCACAGAGGCCTACAGCACAGAAAAAGGCCCTTCGGCCCATCGGGTCTGCGCCAGTCAAACAAGTACCTATCTATTCTAATCCCATTTCCCAGCACTGGGCCCATAGCCTTGTATGCCATGTGGCATCGCAAGTGCACATCCAAAAACTTCTCAAATGTTATGATGGTTTCTGCCTCTACCACCCTTTCAGGCAGTGAGTTCCAGATTCCCACCACCCTCTGGGTGAAAAAATTCTTCCTCACATCCCCTCTAAACCTCCTGCCCCTCACCTTAAATCTATGCCCCCTGGTTATTGATCCCTCCACCAAGGGGAAAAGTTCCTTCCTGTCTACCCTATCTATGCCCCTCAATTTTATACACCTCAATCATGTCCCCCATGAATCTCCTCTGCTCCAGGGAAAATAATCCCAGTCTATCCAATCTCTTCTCATAACAAAAACTCTCCAGCCCAGGCAACATCCTAGTAATTCTCCTCTGCACTCTCTGTAGTGCAATCACATCCTTCCTTTAAAGCGGATTCCAGAACTGCACGCAATACTCTAGCTGTGGCCTAACCAGTGTTTTGTACAGTTCTAGCATAACCTCCCTGTGCTCTTACATTCTATGTCTTGGCTAATAAAGGCAAGTATCCCATATGCCTTCTTAACCACCTTATTTACCTGTCATGCAGCCTTAAGGGACCGTTGGACATGTACATCAAGATCCTTCTGATCCTCGGTACTTCCCAGGGTCCTACCATTCATCATGTATTCCCATGTCTTGTTCATTCTGCCCATCACCCCACACTTATCCAGATTAAACTCCATTTGCTACTGGCCAGCCCATCTGACCAGCCCATATATATCCTCCTGTAATCTAAGGCTATCCTCCTCACTATTTACCACCCCACCAATTTTCATGTCATCCGCGAACTTACTGACCAACCCTCCTACATTCATGTCTAAATCGTTTATATATACCACAAACAGCAAGGGACCCAACACCGATCCCTGTGGAACTCCACTGGACACAGGCATCCAGTCACAGAAACACCCCTCGACCACCACCCTCTGCTTCCTGCCACTCAGCCAATTCTGGATCCAATTTGCCTTGGATCTCATGGGCTCTTACCTTCGTTATCAGTCTCCCATGCGGGACCTTATCAAAAGCCTTGCTGAAGTCCAAGTAGACTACATCAAATGCATTGCCCTCATCTACACACCTGGTCACCTCTTCGAAAAATTCAATCAAATTGGAGAGACATGACCCCACCCCACCCCTTAACAAAACCATGCTGACTGTCCTTGATTTATCCCTGCCTCTCCAAGTGTAGATTAATTCTGTCCCTCAGAATTGCTTCCAATGGTCTACCCACCACTCAGGATAGACTGACTGGCCTGTAGTTCCCCGGCTTATCCCTCCCTCCCTTCTTGAATAACGGTACCACATTGGCTGCCCTCCAGTCCCCTGGCACCTCTCCTGTGGCCAGAGAGGTATTGAAAATTATTGCCAGCACCCCTGCTATCTCCTCCCTTACCTCACTCAACAGCCTGGGATACATTTCACCCGGGCCTGGAGATTTATCTACTTTTAAGCCTGCCAGACCACTTAGAACCTCCTCCCGTTCTAGGCTAATTTCTTTAATGATATCACAGTCCTTCTGCCTGATTTCCATACCCACGTCGTCCCTCTCACTTGTGAAGACCGACACAGTAGTATTCATTCAGAGCCCTGCCTACGTCTTCCGGCTCCACACCCAAATTACCGCTCTGGTCACTCACGGGCCCTACTCTTTCCCTAGTTATCCTCTTACTCTGAACGCACACGTAAAATAACTTCGGATTTCCCTTTGTTTTGCTGGCCTCCTCCCACCTCAGCCTTTCCCGAGGGATTGATGCCGTGGGTGTAAGGGGCCTTCAGGAGCAGACGCGGCAGCCCCTCCTGCCCGAGCGGACTGCCCCTTTAAGGGGAGCGTGCCCACAAGTTGTGATTGATGCTGAAGGAGGAGGTGAGAGGGCTGAGAAAAGAAACCAGATACAGCGGACAAAGAGGTCGCTTTTGATAAACGACAAGTCATAGCCTGGACAAGGTAAAGAATCAAGGACTGTGACTATACATTGAATAGGAGGGGATAAGGTGATCCTGTATGGGTATCTCCAAGATAACAGGAGAGACCTAACTAAAACAAAAACAGAATTACCTGGAAAAACTCAGCAGGTCTGGCAGCATCGGCGGAGAAGAAAAGAGTTGACGTTTCGAGTCCTCATGACCCTTCAGCAGAACTGAGCATAGTTAGGAGAGGGGTGAAATATAAGCTGGTTTAAGGTTGGGGGGGGTGGGGTGGGGGGAGAGAAGTTGTAGGGGGGGGGCGGTGGTGGTTGTAGGGACAAGCAAGCAGTGATAGGAGCAGATAATCAAAAGATGTCACAGACAAAAGGATCAAAGAGGTGTTGAAGGTGGTGATATTATCTAAGAGAATGTGCTAATTAAGAATGGATGGCAGGACACTCAAGGTACAGCTCTAGTGGGGTGGGTGGAAAGACTGACAGGGTATTACAGGTATAGATTTAAAAATAATGGAAATAGGTGGGAAAAGAAAAATCTATATAAATTATTGAAAAAAACAGAAGGGAGGGGGAAGAAACGGAAATGGGGGTGGGGATGGAGGGAGGGAGTTCAAGATCTAAAGTTGTTGAATTCAATATTCAGTCCGGAAGGCTGTAAAGTGCCTAGTCAGAAGATGAGGTGCTTTTCCTCCAGTTTGCGTTGGGCTTCACTGGAACAATGCAGCAGGCCAAGGACGGACATGGACAGACATAGACCTAACTAACCATGTGTGAAAACGCTGTCTATTCTATTGAATTCTATTATTATTCTATGAACTCCGTTATTGTTCTTTAAAATTTATTTCCATTCGTTGTTTTATCCCCACCTTTTAGCCTATTTGGATCGTTTCACCCACGCTCCCCTCGCCCCACCCCCACCCCCACCTAGTGTCACTGGCTCATCCTGCTTCCTGCTCTTAATGCCACCATTGACACCTCCTTTAGCCAGTATCACCTCCGCCAGCAACGCCCCCTCGGCCTTTTGTTTGTGACACCTTTGGCAATCTCTCCCTTCGCCTCCACCTATCGCCGGCCTCCTGTCCAGCTTCACCACCCCCCTCCCCCTCCTTAACCAGTATATATTTCACCACATTTCTACCCCCTCTTTAGCTCTGAGGAAGTGTCGCACGGGCTCGAGACATGAACACTCTGTCTCTCTCTCTGGTGCTGTCACATCTGCTCGAGTTCTTTCCAGCACCATTTTTTTTGCTGATGTGTGAAAACGCTCGGGTCCTGCAGGGAGGTGCAAAGCGTGCACAGATCGGGGATAGTAGCGCAGGTGAAACCGGTCACGGTGTGCGAGCGAATGGCACGGGCAGGACTAACCGTGCGTGTAAAGGGGACGGAGGCGCTGATAACCGGCGCAGGCAAACAGAGCGAGAGGAGGGAAAAGGTTAACTGCCACGAGAGGTAACCACCCGGGGAGCCTGTACCCGCCCTGCATAGAAGCAAACCTGGAAACTTGGGAGCAGGTGTAGGCCATTCGGCCCTTCGAGCCTGCCCCAGCCCATTCGTTTGTGATCATGGCTGCTCATCCAACTCGATAGCCTGCTCCCCGCTTTCTCCCCCATATCCCCTTTGACCCCTTGGGCCCCCAAGAGCGATATCTAACCCCTTTCTCGAACCCACGGGCTCTTCACTCTGAGACTGCCGCTGGCTGAGTCAAAGGGGGTGCAGTCACCCCAGCACGTGCCTGAACAAGGCCGGTGAAGGAGGCTCGGGCCTGGTGTGGCCTCTGCCTGAGCGAGGCCGGTGAAGGAGGCTCGGGCCTGGTGTGGCCTCTGCCTGAACAAGGCCGGTGAAGGAGGCTCGGGCCTGGTGTGGCCTCTGCGGGATTGGACAGTGCCGGAACTCACTTTCAGGCAGGGTGGTCAGTTTGGTGTGTACCTCCCAGCTCCCCCAGCCACACCTGCACTTTGCCTCCCCCCTCCCATCCCCCCACCGGTCCCCCGGGCTGTGACACTCATTCATTCCACGACTCTCCCTTCAGGCACCGCAAGCCGCCGCAATTGTTTTTCTGGTGAATCAGAAAGTTTCTCTCTCTGCTTTCAGTCAGCTTTTTGACTCATCCAACGGCAGACTCAGAGTGAGAAGGTCGTGGGTTCAAAATATCGCACCAGAGACTCAACCTCAAGAAAGCTGGGCTGATGAGGCAGCAGTACTGAGGGAGTGCTGCACTGTCGGAGGGTCAGTACTGAGGGAGTGCTGCATTGTCAGAGGGTCAGTACTGAGGGAGCACTGCATTGTCAGAGGGTCAGTACTGAGGGAGTGCTGCACTGTCGGGGGGTCAGTATTGAGCGAGTGCTGCACTCTCAGAGGGTCAGTACTGAGGGAGTGCTGCACTGTCGGAGGGTCAGTGCTGAGGGAGTGCTGCACTGTCGGAGGGTCAGTACTGAGGGAGTGCTGCACTGTCGGAGGGTCAGTGCTGAGGGAGTGCTGCACTGTCAGAGGGTCAGTACTGAGGGAGTGCTGCCCTGTTGGAGGGTTAATACTGAGGGAACGCTGCACTGTTGGAGGGTCAGTACTGAGGGAGTGCTGCACTGTCAGAGGGTCAGTAGTGAGGGAGTGCTGCACTGTCAGAGGGTCAGTACTGAGGGAGTGCTGCACTGTCAGAGGGTCAGTACTGAGGGAGTGCTGCACTGTCAGAGGGTCAGTACTGAGGGAGTGCTGCACTGTCAGAGGGTCAGTACTGAGGGAGTGCTGCACTGTCAGAGGGTCAGTAGTGAGGGAGTGCTGCACTGTCGCAGGGTCAGTACTGAGGGAGTGCTGCACTCTCAGAGGGTCAGTACTGAGGGAGTGCTGCACTGTCAGAGGGTCAGTACTGAGGGAGTGCTGCACTGTCAGGCAGGCTCAACTGCAGCTGTGCAATTCCCTCTCATATCCTCCCATCACATCGTGCCCCCACCTCCCTTTTCTTAGATGCAATTTTAAGCATCCTCCTTCTCACTTGGAGATGAAAATCCCCAATGCAGCGCTCCGATGTGGAGGACAGGACCTCTCCCCGTGCCCTGAGCTCCGTGTGTATTCCCCGCATCACAGCAACACACCAGGGCCGGCATTTCCCTGGCCCCCTGAGTCGACTGACTTTCGGTGAGCGGGGAGGTCAGCAAGGTCCTCGGGGTGGGGGGCGGGGGGGGTCCAAAACACCCTGGCTTACTTTATTGATTCGTGGGATCTTGACGTCACCTTATTGCCCATCCCTAATTGCCCCTGTTCGGAGGGCATTTAAGAGTTTCTCCCCCCGCCCTCACGCATCTGCCTTGTTGGTGGGGGGAGGGGTTCGAATCGCGTGTCCCTGGATGGGTCTCGAGGGAGCGGGGGGGTGAGGTGCTACGCCAACACTACCTTCCCCCCACCCCTCCCGAGCATTATGTCATTGCTGTTTTGGGGTAGGGGGTGTTGAGGGGAAGAGGGGGTCCCAAAGGGGCGGCCACGTTTTTGACAGGGCGACAGTGACGGCTCTTCAGAGGGTCAAAGGGGGCCTCTCACCGGTCGGCTGTGAGTTCAGCTTGTCGGGACGTCCGGCAGGTGAGGTTAGCCGCTGAGCTGACCCACCCCCCCACTTTCCGTTTCCTCTTTGTTTGACTGGCACAAGATGGCGGTGGTGTCATGTTATGCGCACAGCCCATGCTCTCGCTGGCACAGCTACTGGTCCCGCAGTGCGGATGTGAAACAGGCTGTAAGGCTGACGGTGAATGCCGGGGGCGGGGGAGCAGACATTTTAAGAGCAGGCTCCTCACAAACAAAATGGAGGACAGGTTCTCAGGAGCTGCTCACTGCCCCTTCTTTCTCTCTCTCTCTCTCTCTCTCTCTCTCTCCCCCTCTCTCTCTCTCTCTCTGTTATTCCCTTCTCTTCCTTGATCCCCATCTCCATCTCTCTTCCTCTCGTTCTCCCCTTTGTTTCTCAGCACCACTTTGCTCTCTCTCTCTCTCTCAACACATCTCTCCCTCTCTCTTTCGCTTTTGCTCTCTCTTGCTCTTTCTCTCGCCCCCCCTTTCTTATTCTTTCTCACTCTCCCTTCCCTCCGACTTCCCCCTCTCACTCTCTTTCAGGCTCCCTCTCTGTCTCTGTCCCTCTCTCCCACTCACGCTACCTTCTCTCTCTCTCTCTCTCTCTCCATCTGTGCTTTCACTCTCTGCCCCTGTCCATCTCTCTCTCTCTCTCTCTCCCTCTCTCACTCTATCTCTGCCTCTCTGACAGCCCTATAAATATGGGGGAAAACACCTCCAGCCCCTCACAATACAAAACAAGATGAGCAGTCATGAGAAATTTACTAATTTCAGATACCAGCTCTGATGAAATGACATTAAGAAGGGAATCTAACCGGTAGGCACTTAAACAAGAACGAGCTGGGATGTGAGACTGGGTGTGATGGAACACTCCTTTAATAGTGATTTCAGTGTGTGTGTGAGCCCGGGTGTGAAGGAACACTCCTTTAATAGTGATTTCAGTGTGTGTGTGAGCCCGGGTGTGAAGGAACACTCCTTTAATAGTGATTTCTGTGTGTGTGGGAGTCTGGGTGTGAAGGAACACTCCTTTAATAGTGATTTCAGTGTGAGTGTGTGAGCCCGGGTGTGAAGGAACACTCCTTTACTAGTGATTTCAGTGTGTGTGTGAGCCCGGCTGTGAAGGAACATTCCTTTAATAGTGATTTCAGTGTGTGTGTGTGTGTGAGTCCGGGTGTGAAGGAACACTCCTTTACTAGTGATTTCAGTGTGTGTGTGTGGGCCCGGCTGTGAAGGAACATTCCTTTAATAGTGATTTAGTGTGTGTGTGAGTGTGTGTACGTGAGTGTGTTTGTGAGTGTGTGAGCCCAGGTGTGAAGGAACACTCCTTTAATAGTGATTTCAGTGTGTGTGTGAGCCCGGGTGTGAAGGAACACTCCTTTAATAGTGATTTCAGTGTGTGTGTGTGTGTGTGTGTGCGTCCGGGTGTGAAGGAACACTCCTTTAATAGTGATTTCAGTGTGTGTGTGAGCCCAGGTGTGAAGGAACACTCCTTTAATAGTGATTTCTCTGTGTGTGTGTGTGGGAGTCTGGGTGTGAAGGAACACTCCTTTAATAGTGATTTCAGTGTGTGTGTGAGCCCGGCTGTGAAGGAACATTCCTTTAATAGTGATTTCAGTGTGTGTGTGTGAGAGTCCGGGTGTGAAGGAACACTCCTTTACTAGTGATTTCAGTGTGTGTGTGTGGGCCCGGCTGTGAAGGAACATTCCTTTAATAGTGATTTAGTGTGTGTGTGAGTGTGTGTACGTGAGTGTGTTTGTGAGTGTGTGAGCCCAGGTGTGAAGGAACACTCCTTTAATAGTGATTTCAGTGTGTGTGTGAGCCCGGGTGTGAAGGAACACTCCTTTAATAGTGATTTCAGTGTGTGTGTGTGTGTGTGTGTGTGTGAGTCCGGGTGTGAAGGAACACTCCTTTAAAAGTGATTTCAGTGTGTGTGTGGGCCCAGGTGTGAAGGAACACTCCTTTAATAGTGATTTCAGTGTGTGTGTGTGAGCCGGGTGTGAAGGAACACTCCTTTAATAGTGATTTCAGTGTGTGTGTGAGTCCGGGTGTGAAGGAACACTCCTTTAATAGTGATTTCAGTGTGTGTGTGAGCCCGGGTGAGAAGGAACACTCCTTTAATAGTGATTTCAGTGTGTGTGAGCCCGGGTGTGAAGGAACACTCCTTTAATAGTGATTTCAGTGTGTGTGTGAGACCGGGTGTGAAGGAACACTCCTTTAATAGTGATTTCAGTGTGCGTGTGTGAGCCTAGGTGTGAAGGAACACTCCTTTAATAGTGATTTCAGTGTGTGTGTGAGCCCGGGTGTGAAGGAACACTCCTTTAATAGTGATTTCAGTGTGTGAGTGTGTGAGCCCGGGTGTGAAGGAACACTCCTTTTACAGTGATTTCTGTGAGTGTGTGTGTGAGTGTGTGTGTGAGTGCGTTTGTGTGTGAATGTGTGTGAGTGTGTGTGTGTCAGTGTGTGAGTGTGTGTGTGTCAGTGTGTGAGTGTGTGTGTGAGTGTGTTTGTGTGTGAATGTGTGTATGAGTGAGTGTGTGTGTGTGTGAATGTGCGTGTGTGTGTGTGTGTCAGTGTGTGAGTGTGTGTGTGTGTGAACGTGTGTGAGTATGAGTGAGTGTGAGTGTGTGTGTGTGTGAATGTGTATTAGTGTGTTTGTGTGTATGTGTGTGTGTGAGTGTGTGTGTGTGTGTGTGTGTCAGTGTGTGAGTGTGTGTGTGTGTGTGTGAATGTGTGTGAGTGTGAGTGTGTGTGTGTGAGTGTGTTTGTGTGCGAGTGAGTGTGAGTGAGTGTGAATGTGTGTGTGTGTGTGTGTCAGTGTGTGAGTGTGCGTGTGTGTGAATGTGTGTGAGTATGAGTGAGTGTGAGTGTGTGTGTGTGTGTGAATGTGTATTAGTGTGTTTGTGTGTGAGTATGTGTGTGTGAGTGAGTGTGTGTGTGTGTGTGTCAGTGTGTGAGTGTGTGTGTGTGTGTGAATGTGTGTGAGTATGAGTGAGTGTGAGTGTGTGTGTGTGTGTGAGTGCGTTTGTGTGTGAATGTGTGTATGAGTGAGTGTGTGTGAATGTGTGTGAGTATGAGTGAGTGTGAGTATGTGTGTATGAGTGAGTGTGTGTGTGTGTCAGTGTGTGAGTGTGAGGCTCCGGGGGCTGCTCATTATGTCCCCTGAGTTTCCAACAAGCTATCGATCTCAACAACCGAGCGACCACAATCCTCTGGGGTACAGAATTCCAGAGATTCAGCACCCTGTGAGTGAGGAAGATCCTCCTCATCCCTGCCCAAAATGTTTAGCTCCTTATCTGGAGGCTGGGCTGCTCTGTCCTACCATCTACTACACTCTTGTACAATTTCTCGTCTTTCAAAGAGATCGTCTTACATTGTCTGAAACTTCAGAGAAGATCTGGGCTCATTCTACTTGAAGACTTTCATCTCAATTTCCTGTTATGTCATTCACTGAAATAAAACAAAGGGAGAGAGAGCCCTTGTCTGATCTGTAAACACCACCTGTTTCATTTACAGATAATTCCACTCTCGCAGCATTTCAGAGCTAAAGTTCATTTACTGGCCCCAGGGTTAGAGAGAGAGGGGAAATCAAACAGGGATCCTGCTCCTGATCACTGTCCAGTGACCCCTGGGTTAGAGAGAGGGGAAATCAGCCAGGGTTCCTGCTCCTGATCACTGTCCAGTGATCCCTGGGTTAGAGATAGGGGAAATCAGCCAGGGTTCCTGCTCCTGATCACTGTCCAGTGATCCCTGGGTTAGAGAGAGGGGAAATCAGCCAGGGTTCCTGCTCCTGATCACTGTCCAGTGATCCCTGGGTTAGAGAGAGAGAGGGAATCAGCCAGGGTTCCTGCTCCTGATCACTGTCCAGTGATCCCTGGGTTAGAGAGAGAGAGGGAATCAGCCAGGGTTCCTGCTCCTGATCACTGTCCAGTGATCCCTGGGTTAGAGAGAGAGGGGAAATCAGTCAGGGTTCCTGCTCCTGATCACTGTCCAGTGACCCCTGGGTTAGAGAAAGGGGGGATGTGAGGAAAAACTGTTTTAACCCAGAGGGTGGTGAGGGTCTGGAATGCGCTGCCTGGGAGGGTGGTGGAGGCGGGTTGCCTCACATCCTTTTGAAAAGGTACCTGGATGAGCACTTGGCACATCATAACATTCAAGGCTATGGGCCAAGTGCTGGTAAACGGGATGAGGCAGGTAGGTCAGGTGTTTCTCACGTGTCGGTGCAGACTCGATGGGCCGAAGGGCCTCTTCTGCACTGTGTGATTCTCTGATTCTGCGATTGATTGACTGAGATTGGCTAACCGGCCTGAGAGCTCTGGAGCCAAGGCGTCTCGGTGGACGTTAGCTGCAGGCCTTACCTAACTGAACAGGGAAGGCGCCCGAGGGGCTGAATGGCCTCCTCCTTGCCTTCCTTTCCCAGCGCCGAGCTTTGGTGAGGCCACTGTGGCTGAGCATGGCCGCTTTTTGGCTGAACGCTCGAGGGCGGATGTGCTGGGCTGTCGAACAGGTACAGCACAGGCTCGAGAGAAAGGCGCTCCGGCGGGAGGAAACGCAGGGGTAAGGAAACGTCTGGAAAATTGCAGGTTGTTCCCGTCGGAATGTAAGGAATAGGAGGAGGGGGAGGCCATTCTGCCCTTGGTCGTGGATGCACTCCGCAGGCCAGGTAGCCCCTGTGGAGAGGAACAGAGCTACCCTTTCAGCTCGAGGTGACCCTGTCGTCAGAACCGCTCCGGTGATATGAAGTTCTGTTAAAGGCCTGAAACGTTAACTCTGTTTCTCTCTCCACAGGTGCCGCCTGACCTGCTGAGTATTTCCACACTTCTTGTTTTTATTTCAGGTTTCCAGTATCCACCACACTATTTAACTTTTGTATGCATGTTCCAAACCATGGCGGGCTTCGATTGAATGTTTTTAACATTTTAAGCACGTTCTCTATCTCTATAATACACACCCAGACTCAAACTCACACACACAAACACACACACACACATACACACTCAGACACACACACACACACACACACAAACACACACACACACACACATACACACTCAGACACACACGCACACAACCACCCAGACACAAACACACACACACACACATACACACTCAAGACACACACACACACCCACCCAGACACAAACTCACACACACAAACTCACACACATACACACTCAGACACACACGCACACAACCACCCAGACACAAACTCACACACACAAACTCACACACACACACACATACACATTCAGACACACACACGCTCTCTCTCACACAAACACACACGCACACATACACACTCAGACACACACACACACAACCACCCAGACACAAACTCACACACACACACACACACACACATACACACTCAGACACACACACACACCCGCCCAGACACAAACTCACACACATACACACTCATACACACACACACACCCGCCCAGACACAAACTCACACACACACACATACACACTCAGACACACACACACCCGCCCAGACACAAACTCACACACACACACATACACACTCAGACACACACATGCTCTCTCTCACACAAACACACACACACACACCCCCAGACACAAACTCACACACACAAACTCACACATACACAAACTCACATATATACTCAGACACACACACACACACATTAGACAGATGAGTGTGTGTGAGTGTGAGTATGTGTGTGTCTCAGTGTGTGAGTGTAAGTGTGTGAATGTGTGTGTGTGTGTGTGTGTGTGTGAGTGTGTGAGTATGAGTGTGCCTGAGTGTGTGCGTGTGTGTGTGTGTGTGTGCCTGAGTGTGTGCGTGTGTGTGTGTGTGCCTGAGTGTGTGTGTATATGTGTGTGTGAGAGTGTGTGTGTTTGTGTGAGAGAGAGATTGTGTGTGTGTGTGTCTGAGCGTGTATGTGTGTGTTAGATTGAGTGTGTTGTGTGTCTGAACGTGTGTTTGTGTGTGTGTGTGTGAGTTTGTGTCTGAATATGTGTGTGTGTTAAATTAGTCACACACACACATCCACACACTGAGTCACACTCGCACTCACACACACTCACACACTTACATGCACACACACACACATACTAAAAAAATCGCGCGCACACTCAGACTGACACATACTGACGTGCACACACTGTAAAGGAAATGTCATTATTTTTCTAATATTACTGTGGGATACTGAAGCAGGCTGTGTGTGTGTGTGTGTGTTGTGCACGTGACTAATTTAATTAAACTGAAGACAGTCAGACTGCAAGGTTGAAATCATCAAAGGGTGTAATTTTGAAATGGAAATGGAACATGCTAACATTTGCATTTGTAGATAAGGCGAGAGGTTGTTTGAATTTCAGAGGGGAACTGAAAGGTAACAAGGAAAGTGGTTGCACCTTGCAGGAGTTCATAGGTGAACAAGTAACGGGGGTATCATGTTTTACTGACCCAAAAGCAAAGACAAGAGCAAGAAAGTTCTTAAATTGGAAGAGTTTGAGTTTCGGAGAAAGCTTATGCTGACAGGTGGCTGAGATGTGCTATTAATGATATAGAGTTGACCTTCAGACCCTTCTTTGGGTGGAAACATTAAGTTTATTTACAATATACTCAGCAGTGCTTTCAACTCCAACTCTATCTCTCCACCGACTGCTGAGGTAGCCCACGCTACTCTCCTATTGGCTACTGCCGATCATTTGATCTTCCATAACAAGTATTATTCTTAAAGGGACATTGCACACCAAATAAAACCATCATTACTACAGTTTAAAACAATGGATTTAAAGAATAAAAGGGGGAAAATATATTCAAGGAAAGGTTGAAAGCTGCATGACTTGTGGCCATGTGAGATCCTGAGGAGTGTGCCGCAAAGTATCAGTTCCTAGCCACCCCAGAGAAGTGCTTGCTTGTTCCAGAAAGCAAGGTTATGTCAAAAGCCTTGGAATTTCATTGTAGAGTGAAAGGAAGAGAGAAGCTGTGAAATACCTCTCTTATAGCAACAGTGGGTGCCTTCGGGTAATATTACTGGATGTTTTATAGATTAAGAATCAATTTGGACTGTTGCCTGGAAAAGGGTGTGTATTTGTGAGCCTAGCTATGTAGACTCTTTTGGGAAATGTTGTAAGACCAAATTTAACGGTGTAACTGTAATCTTGTATATTTAAGTTTTCTTTTGTTAATAAATGTATTAATTTAATATTTAAAATCTCCAAAAGAGGTAGTGGACTCTTTACTTCTGACTTCAGTACACATACCTTCTCGTAATAAAAATACAAATTGCAAATTGTTGCGATAGCTTGGTTAAGTTTCCCTTTGGGATTTGGTCAGCCTGGCAATTACCACCTGCCATATCATCACAATCCACACACACATACACAGTCACGTGCTTTCTCTCTCTCTCTCTCTGTTACATACACACTCACACATCTCTCTCACACACACTCACACTCACACACTCTCTTTCTGTCACATATACACTCTCACACTCACACATGCACTCACACTCACATGCTCATACACTCTCTCTCTCTCACACACACACTCAGATACACTCAGACACACCCACACATGCCCCCTCCCACACACACACACACTCACACACACACTCACACACTCTCACATTCACACTCACACACTCACATTCATATTCACACTCAGACACACACACACCCACACAATCACACACCCTCTTTCTCATACACACACACGCACACACACACACACACATGCACATGTACACACTCACATGCACACACACACACATACACACACCTCCATCCACACACTACATTATCTCTCTCTCACACACACTCACACACACACATTATCACATTCACACTCACATTCACAGACACACACACACACTCACAACTTGCGCACTCACACCCACACTCACATTCACATTCTGTCTCTCTCACACACTCATATACACACACTCACATTCACACTCACAGACTGGCACACTCACAGACTCACACACATATCCACAATCACAACCACACACTCACTCTCTCTCACACACAAAAGCACACACACACATGCGCATGCACATGCAGGCACACACACACACACATACACACACACTCTCACACCCACCCACACATTCACACACGCACAATCACACACACACACACAAATGTACTCACTCACACATACACATATATATAAAATACATACAATATGTGTATTATATTAAAGCACACGCACACACCATATACCCACAGGCACATGGTTACATAACATACAATTACATGCATAACAGCAATGACCACACTGGCTGGAAACTTATTACATGCAGTGACGGTGACAGATGGTGTTGTGTTGTGCCAGCTGTGGCTCAGCTGGAAGCTCCCTCACCCCTTGAACCACACGGCTGTGGTTCCAGTCCCGTTGCCAGGAACTCCCAACACAAGACGTTCCAGCGCAGCGCTGAAGAGTGCCGCACTGTCGGCGGTGCTCTCTTTCGGCTGAGCCGTTAAACTGAGAAGCCCCGCCTGCCCCCTGGGTTGGACGTAAAAGGGCTTGCAGCGCCGTTCGAAGGCCGGGGGGGAGCTACCCCCGGTGTCCTGGGGCCAATATTTACCCTCGATCAACATCCCAAAAACAGGGTGGGTGCCACATTGCTGCTTGTGGGAACTTGCTGCGTGCCAATTGGCTGCCACGTTTCCCATGTTACGAGAGCAATGGCGCCTCAAGTAATATTTCTACTGGATGCTCCAGGTGCTATATAAATGCAGCTCCTGATGTTTGCAGCGCAACGGGGGATAATTCTAATGGTTCCAATAAACCTCCTGCTTTGCATTACCCCTGCAAGGCTCTTTCTACACCCTGTATTCATGGGGCAATGTCGAGAACATTCAATTGCAGTCAGCGTAGGGACGTGTTTTTTTTATCCTTTCGTGGGGGATGTGGGCGTCGCCGGCATTTGTTACCCGTCCCTAATTACCCTCGAACCGAGTGGCTCGCTCGGCCATTTTGGAGGCGGGTGGGGTGGGGGGTAGCTAGGAGTCAAGATACATGTTGGCGGGGGTCTGGAGTCACACCTTGGCCAGACCAGGGTTCAGGGTGGCAGATTTCCCACGGTGAACAGGATGGGCCTTTTTTTAAACAACAATCGATGCTGGTTGCCATGGTCACTGGCTTTTTAGTTCCAGATTTATTCATTGAGCCCAAGTTCCACCAGCTGCCGTGGGTGGGGTGGGGGATGTGAACCAATGTCCCCTCCCCCGGGGGTCAGCCTGGTCCCAGCGACATCCCCACTATGGTGCCCCTCTGCACACTTACAACGCAAACTATAAGCCACATTAGGAGCAACAATTCACGAAAGTTTAGTTTAACGTTGCTGTCAACGAAGCTGAAACTAACGGCAAATAGTTTTCATCAGAAAAGGAAACTCACAAGTTGAACAAAGCAAGACAAGAGGTGCAGTTGCCTCGAAGCCTAGACGTTTGAACTGTGTTGTGCTAAGAAGTTGTGAATCACACTTATGTAAGCTGTTCGCAGTTCACTTCTCGCGTACGCACATCTAGGGTTACACATGCTTGCACAGCACTACAACGACGCACTCAGTAATGTCCAAGCTGAGAACTGTGCACGTTTGCAGTATTCAAATGCAGATATCAAATTATAAAATCATAATGGCTGCAAAATAAAAACTCGCACAAATATGGGAACAGGTAATAATACGCGTAACAAAATATTAACTGTCAGGAAGTTGTAATAATTCTCATAATGCTATTGGAATTTATTGTAAAATAGTGGTGCCTGTGTCTATATGTGTTTCTGTGTGTGCTTGTGTGTGTGTGTATGTGTGTGTCTGTGTCTTTGTGTGTGTATCTTGTGTGTGTGTATCTGTGTGTGTGTGAGACTGTGTGTGTGTGTGTATGTGTGTGTCTGTGTGACTGTGCACCTGTGTCTTTGTGTGTGTATCTGTGTGTGTGTGTGTGTGACTGCGTGTGTGCTGTGTGTGTATGTCTGTGTCTTTGTGTGTGTCAGTGTATGTATCTGTGTGTGTGTGTGCCTGTGTGTGTGTGTGTGTGCGTGTCTGTTTGTGCGTGTGTGTCTGTGTGTGTGTGTGCGTGTCTGTGTGTGTGTATGTGTGTGTCTGTGTCTTTGTGTGTGTATCTTGTGTGTGTGTATCTGTGTGTGTGTGAGACTGTGTGTGTGTGTGTGTGTGTGTGTATGTGTGTGTCTGTGTGTCTGTGCACCTGTGTCTTTGTGTGTGTATCTGTGTGTGTGTGTGACTGTGTGTGTGTGCGCCTGTGTGTGTGTGTGCGCCTGTGTGTGCGTGTCTGTGTCTGTTTGTGCGTGTGTGTTTGTGTGTGTGTGTGTGTGCGTGTCTGTGTGTGTGAGTGTGTGTGTGTGTGTGTGTCTGTGTGTGTGTGTGTGTGTGTGTGCGTGTCTGTGTCTGTTTGTGCGTGTGTGTCTGTGTGTGTGTGTGTGTCTGTGTGTGTGTACGAGAGAGACAAAATTAGATTCAGCTGGTCTGAAGGCTTTGATGTAAACATGGTAAACATGGGGGAAGTTTGGAAACATAGGTGTCAAGGGAACATTTGCATTTCTAAATAAACCAGACTAGATTGTTTTCAAAAGAGGGAGTGAAATGTGTCACCGAGCCGGGTGAAGGTTAGAAAGTGTCTATTTTTCCCAAAGATCACTGGTAAAACTTAGTGCGACGTGAGATTTTTAATACCAGAAAGATAAAGCCCA
Organism: Cetorhinus maximus; assembly: GCF_964194155.1. Taxonomy (NCBI): domain Eukaryota; kingdom Metazoa; phylum Chordata; class Chondrichthyes; order Lamniformes; family Cetorhinidae; genus Cetorhinus; species Cetorhinus maximus. Next base: position 107,943 of record NC_135913.1, on the reverse strand, counting down.
AAGACAGAGTGAAACAATGGGAATCTGCATTCAAAGAGGAAAATATGCATAAAGGACGGAAGGCTGTGTGTAAGAGAAGGCATTTTGAAGATCTAATAAGTGTGACAAGCCTTCGGCATCTACACCTCAAGCTGCTGTCTACAAAGTGCTGAAGTCACTTTGAATTCGACTGATTCAGTGTATCATGTTTCTTTGCCTGGGTCTTTAAAAACCTAGGTGTCTTACTGTTGCCTTAACAAAAGTGTAACTGGGAGATGGATTAAGCAGGGGATTTAGAAGTTATCATAGTCGTAATTTGTAGATCTATGTATGTACTTAAAGTCATTTCTTCTATTAATAAATGTTTAATCTGGTTTTGGAAAAACCAGAAAGACTTGGTGGTCTTATTACTACTGAATTCAAGGCACGCATCTCGAACTTTATACAGAATGGAAAACACATTGTGGCAGTTGTTTCAAGTTTCGCTCTGGGGGTTTGAACAGCTCAGCATTTACTATCGACTGTGTCATAACACAACATGCACACATGCAGTAGTATGTAAATGCACAATGATAAATGCTCACTGCAGTCCAGGGGCTAAAAGGGGCAGTGGCTGTGTGGAGACAAAAGCAATGGCTAAGGGGAAGAGAGCGCAGAGTAACGCGGACTGCTTGTTTCTCAGGCTGGAGAAAGGTACAATGTGCTGTCTCCCAAGGGTCCGTGTGAGAACCCACCACTGTTTGTGATAGATGTTCATGACCTGGGCTCGGGTGGACAGAGAATAGTTTCAAAGTTGGCCGATGACATAGGGCTTAGTGGAAAAAGTAATGACTGCAACCAGCAGATCCAACTGCCCAATCACAACCCAAATAAAATCTCCATCGCCCCTTTTAGACTCTAGCTAATACCCTGTTTTAACTATTAATTTTAATATCCCCCAGACCTCAGCTCTCAGGCCTTCATGCCTCCCGCTCTCTTGCTCCTTAAATCCCAGAACAGCACCACCTCCTTCACTCGCCAAACTTCCCAAGTTGAAGACTCCGTGAAAGAAGCACTCCCAAGTTCAGCACCGTTCACGACTCCTCAGATACTGAGGCAGTCCATGTCCAAATGCAACAAGACCTGGACAACACCCAGGCTTGGGCTGACAAGCAGGAAGTAACATTCGAGCCACACAAGCGCCAGGCAATGACCATCTCCAACAAGAGAAAATCCAACCATCGCCCCTTGATATTCAATGGTATTACCATTACTGAAGCCCCCATTATCACCATCCTGGGGGTTACCATTGACCAGAAACTGAACTGGACTAGCCATATAAATACTGTGGCTACAAGAGCAGGTCAGAGGCTGGGAATCCTGTCATCTCCTGTCTCCCCAAAGCCTGTCCACCATCTACAAGGCAAAAGTCAGGAGTGTGATGGGATACTCCCCACTTGCCTGGATGAATGCAGCTCCCACAACACTCAAGAAGCTGGACACCATCCAAGACAAAGCAGCCCCGATTGACTGGCACCACATCCACAAACATTCACTCCCTCCACCACCGACGCACAGTAGCAGCAGTGTGTGTACCATCTACAAGATGCACTGCAGGAATTCACCAAGGCTCCTTAGACAGCACCGTCCAAACTCACGACCGCTACCATCTAGACCGACAAGATACATGGGAACACCACTATCTGCAAGTTCCCCCCCAAGCCACACGCCATCCTGACTTGGAAATATATCGGCCGTTCCTTCACTGTCGCTGGATCAAAATCCTGGAACTCCCTCCCTAACAGCACTGTGGGTGTACCTACACCACAGGGACTGCAGCAGTTCAAGAAGGCAGCTCACCCACCACCTTCTCAAGGGGCAATTAGGAGTGGGCAATAAATTCTAGCTTAGCCAGCGATGCCCACATCCTGTAAATTAATAAAAAAATATATTCTGCAGGGGGTAAGGGAGCGAGCCGGAACTTGAGGCACAAGACACAACCAACCATAGAGAGAATGGGTATCGATGTACTGCGGTCTGTTTTCTTTTAGGAGCTAGGGCCGAGGTTCAAAAGTACGACCTGGAAAGTCAAAAGTCTCTGGATTACTCCCAATGCCACACACCAGCGAGAGTAGAGATAGGGAGACAGGGAGGATTAATGCACAGTTTGAGGCAGGGGTCAGGAGGGAGGGTTTCACATTCTTGTGGCGTTGGGGCCAATTGTGGGGCAGGAGGCAAATTCAAAAGGGATGTGGGCAAGGAACTGGACAGGGATCAGTGTCCTGGGAGAGGGGTACAATAGTGTGGCTGGGGAGGATTTGAGCTAAATTGGCAAGGGCTGGGGAGGGGGGATGTTGGGCAAAAGCATTCAGAAGAAGGAAAAGAGGAACAAGGCCCATGGGGAGGTGATGGTGTAGTGGTATTGTCATTGGACTGGTAACCTAGGGTAATCCTCTGGGGGACCTGGGTTCGAATCCCACCTTGGCAGATGGTGGAATTTGAATTTAATAAATAACTTGGAATTAAAATTAATGATGTCATTGTCATAAAAGCCCATCTGGTTCACTAAATGCCCCTTTAGGGAAGGAAATCTGCCATCTTCACCTGACTCTGGCCTACTTGTGACTCCAGACCCACAATTGGATGACTCTTAAAAGTGCCCTCTGAACAAGGGCAATTAGGGATGGGCAATAAATGCTGGCCTAACCAGTGACACCTGCATCCCATGAACAAAGGGAAAAGCATAGATTTGGGGAGAAACAAAATACTGCAGATGCTGGGAATCTGACACAAAAATAGCTGGGAAAACTCAGCAGGTCTGACAGCATCTGCGGAGAAGGAAACAGTTAACGTTTTGAGTCTGTATGACTCTTCATTAGAAGACTCGTTTCGAGTCTGGATGACTCTTATCAGAAGACTCGAAACATTAACTGTGTTCCTCTCCGCAGATGCTGTCAGACCTGCTGAGTTTTTCCGGCTATCTTTGTTTCTGTTTTAGATTTGGGTAGCACTGGAGAAGAAAATAGCACCATGTGAGAGATAGGAACAGGTTTAGATAGGAGCTGGCGAAGAAGGCGTGTGAGGAATGCTGCTGAGACAGGTCTAGAACGCAGGGTGTGAACTCACAAAGAGTGTGGTGAATCAGGGTGGTGAGCTGCCAGCACCAATAGCCTGCTGGCAAATGGAAACGTGGCTTTTGAATGGAGCAGGACTGCACGCTTAATATACAAGGACGTAAAGCGTACCAGTAAAGAGGGAGATGGGGGTGGCTGTAATGTATAAGGGAAGACATTATAGTGCTGGGAAGAGAAGGTGTCTTTGAGCTGGGTGGGGAGACAGAATCCATTTGGTTAGAGTTGAGAAGCAAAAGGGTATGATCATGCTACTGGCGGTGTCCAAATGGTGTGAGAAAGGGAGAGAGAGACACATATCTGCAGGGAAATCACAGAGATGTTCAAGAACTAGAGAGTGGTGATACTGAGGAGGGGGGAGGTCCTTTAATTAACCAAATATGGCGCAGTGGGCAGTGCCTCTTGCCTTTGGGTCAGAGGCTCCAGGTTTGAGTGCCACCCCCGGACTGGACGGCCAAGGAAGGTGCGCTCATGACCAGGCCAAACAGGTTGAGTTTCAACCTCCCATGCACGCTGATGGCACCCGGCTATTGCAGGGGAGGTTCCTGGTCAGCCACGCGAAGGTGGTAACTTGGAGCCCCTACCATCACAATCCATAGCTCCAGGCTACAATATGTGCGTGTAAATAGTGAGCCAGTTGTAAGAGGGGATGGACAATATTAGGGGCAAAGAAGGTGATATATGCTCAGGGGGGCAGTGTAAGGCTAGAACCTGGTCCGGGTACCTTACATTCCAGGTTGCTGAGGGAATTTGGGATGCGGATAAGGAAGGGGCTTGCCTTAATCTTCCATTCTTCCTCATGTCGTGAAATCCATTTTTAACTCTGTGACCCTGTGTGCTAAATTGGCAGCCTGCGGAGATTGTAGCATTTAAGGTACAAGATGTCCCCCATGCTTGTTACATTGGCTCCTGCCTAGTAACAAGGGTGGGGCCCTCTTGGAGTGTTGTGACAGGTCACCAGATCAGTTCAAGGGTCAGTGAGCCGCAGTTGGGAGGCAGCCAGTTTTGGGGAATTAGTCAGCAAGTGTGTCAGAGACATGGGGTAGGCAGAGGTCCCAGTTCAGTCAAAGAAGGAGCTGTGGGGAGCAGGCTTTAAGTAAAGAAGTCCAATGGGGTAAAGGTCCACCTTTGGAGCAGTGATGTTCTGCTCGACACGGCCAAGGATCTAAAAGTGTGGCTGTGAAGGTGGAGCTTGAGTGTACCCGGAGACCCAGGGGGGAAGGAATCTTGGCAGGTGAGATTGAAGCCCTATTGGGTGGGCCATCGTTGAAGCCGTCCAAGTGGGATCGGCTTTTGGAAAGAATTCCAAGGAGAGACCTTCAGAGGTGGAGGTTGGAAACCCTCGCGAGAAAGACAAAGTTTCAGTGAGATTGGTTGGCTCACAATGGGACTAAAGTCTGGGTGGGCGGTTGAGAAATCCATGGAATCTGTTTTGGTTGCATCTGTCATTTACTCCGTAGCAGGGGGATGTCCGTTTATTGTTTGTTCCAAAACCTGTGCAATCTTGCGGCTTTATTCTAAAAGCAGGTACCTTGAATCTCAATTTGACTACTTTAAACAAAACGCTATTGGTCCCTAACTGGATCCTACCAACAAGGTTGCGGTGGGGTTGGGGGGAGATGGTTTGGCCAAGGATCATAACATAAATTGGGGACTCTCGTGGGAATTTGGACCTGCAGACAAATGCGAGTGCTGATACTGGCCGGGGTTAAGGTTGATAAGATTTCCACGGTGAATTTTACTATATTGATTGAAAAGCAGAACGGCCTTGCCAATTGCTGATACTTTTCTGGGGAGGGAAGATTTATCCCCGAGCGGTTTACAACTGTTAGCCAAGGCTCGGTCAATCGCGCTGGCAGGGAAGTCAGAGTCAGAATTAAAAGCAAGGGCTAAGAAGGGAGAGGTAATTGAGGTGGTACGAACAGCATCTGGAACTGGAGGAAGGAAAAGTTAACCCAAGTAGCAATTCAGCCGATTTGGCTGGAATTCAGTTGCAGGCCAGGCAGTTTGAGACAGAAAGAGAAAGAGATTTTTAAAAAAAAAATTGAATTGGAAGAGAAAGAAAGAGCAAAAGAAACAGAAATGCGAAAGCTCGAGGTTCAAAGGCTTGACTAGCCTGACTGAATTGTTTGATGAAGTAACAGAGAATGTTAATGAAAGGAATAGAGTGGAGGTTGTCTATGTGGATTTTCAGAAAGTGTTTGACAAAATATCACATAAAAGGCTGGTTAACAAAATTGAGGTTCATGGAATAGGAGGGTCAGGGTCCAATTGGATTTAAAAAGTATCTTAAGGACAGGAAACGGCGAGTTGTGGTAAATGGTTCCTTTTCAGACTGGTGGGATGGTGGACGGTGAGGTGTTCCTCAAGGGCCCGTGCTGGGACCACAGCTATTGGGGCAAAGGTCCCCCTTTGGAGCGGTGGCATTCTGCTTGGCACGGTCAAAGGCCTGAAAATGTGGCTTTGAAGGTGAAGCTTAAGTGTACTCGGAGATCCAGGGGAAAGGAATCTTGCGAGGCAGGGGAGGAGCAGAGGGGAGATTGAAACCCTGCGAGGTGGGCCATTGTTGAGGCTGTCCGAGCCGGAATGACTTTTGGAAAGGATTCCAAGGCAGGGCCCTCAAAGGATGGAGAATGGAAACGCTCGTGAGAATGACCAAGTTTCAGTGAGGTTGGTTGGCTCACAAATGGGAGTAACGTCTGGGTGGGTTGCCTAAAAATCCATGGAACCTGTTTTGGTCGCCTCTGTCATTTACCCTCCAGTGTGGTGTGTCCGACCACAGTTCGTCAGTTAATTCGCACGTACCTCACGCTTACCCTGTGTGAGATTTATAGGACTCGGACATTGGAACACTGAGTAGAATTTCAAAATTGGCCAGCGCTATTCAACTTCGAGGGGCAGCTGACCACGAGGATGGTACCAATCGAATATAGCAGGGCATGGACAGGCTAGCAGAAAGGGCAGATAAGTGGCAGATGGAACTTAAGCCTGGGGTGGGGTTGTTATGGAGATGAAATGTAAGTTATAAAAGGCACAATTCTGAAAGAGTACGCCGGATCTGAGGGACCTGGTATTCATGTGCACCGGTCTTTTTGAAGGTGGCAGGAGAGAGCAGTTAGCAAAGCGTATGGGATCGTGGGCTTTATAAATAGAGGCGCTTTGAGCACAAAAATAGGGGAATTTCTGCTGAACTCTGGTTTAAGGGTAAGGTGTTCAGTTTAGGGAGGACGCAAGGGTCCTTGAGAGGGCGCAGAGGGGATTTACCAGAATGTCTTCAGGGATGGGGGATTTTACCTGCAAGGTTAAGTTGGGGTTTTTTTTCTCTGTGTGAAGCAATGGAGATTTGATAGAGGTGTACAAGATGATGACAGGTTTGGATAAGTTACACTAAGAAAAGCTAAACCCCATTAGCTGATGGCACAAGGAGTGAGGGGGCCACAGATTTAATGTTGTGGGCAAGAGATGGAGAATGGGGTGTAGGAGAGGGGGGCATGAGGGTAGATGTGAGGAAGCCCTTTCTCAAGCAGCATGTGGTAATGGTCAGGAGTTCACAGCCTACGAGGGTGGTGGGAGCAGAGGCAATGAATAATTGCGAGGGAGAATGGAATGGCCGCTTGAACAAAATAAACTTTCGGGACTACGGAGTGGGGAATCGGGGCTGACTAGAATGCATAGACCTAATGGGCTGAATGGCCTCCTTTTTTTTAATATTCATTCATGGGATGTGGGCTTCGCTGGTTGGGCCAGCATTTATTGCCCATCCCTAGTTGCCCCCTTGAGAAGGTGGTGGTGAGTTGCCTTCTTGAGCCGCTGCAGTCTCCGCAGTGTAGGTACACCCACAGTGCTGTTAGGGAGGGAGTTCCAGGATTTTGACCCGGCGACAGTGAAGGAACGACCGATATATTTCCAAGTCAGGATGGTGAGTGGCTTGAAGGGGAACTTTCAGGTGGTGGTGTTCCCATCTATCTGCTGCCCTTGTCCTTCTAGATGGCAGTGGTCGTGGGTTTGGAAGGTGCTGTCGAAGGAGCCTTGGTGAGTTGCTGCAGTGCATCTTGTAGATGGTACACACACTGCTGCTACTGTGCGTCGGTGATGGAGGGAGTGAATGTTTGTGGATGTGGTGCCGATCAAGCGGGGCTGCTTTATCCTGGATGGTGTCGAGCTTCTTGAGTGTTGTGGGAGTTGCACTCATCCAGGCAAGTGGGGAGTATTCCATCACACTCCTGACTTGTGCCTTGTAGATGGTGGACAGGCTTTGGGGAGTCAGGAGGTGAGACACTCATCGCAGGATTCCCAGCCTCTGACCTGCTCTTGTAGCCACAGTATTTATATGGCTAGTCCAGTTCAGTTTCTGATTAATGGTAACCCCCAGGATGTTGATAGTGGGATTCGGCGATGGTAATGCCATTGAATGTCAAGGAGCAATGGTTACGTCAAGGGGTCTTAATGGGGCTGCTATGTAAATGTATACACGCACACACACACATGCACATGTACACACAAATGTATATCTATAAACACAAAGATATATAAATGCACAATTACAGTCACTTAAATCTATTATAAGTATGTAAGATACGAAGTAGGAGCTGGAGTAGGCAACTCGTTAATTCGAGCCTTCTCCATCATTCAATACATTCATGGCTTGTCTTCTATCTGATCTCCACTTTCTTTCCCTGTCCCCATATCCCTTAACACCCCAAAAATCTCTCAATCTCAGTCTTCAATATATTTAACAACTGAGCGCCCAGCACCCTCTGGGGTGGAGAATTCCAAACATTCACAACCCCTCTGAGTGAAAACATTTCTCCTCATCTCACTCCAGAATGATCATTAGCCCCTTATTCTGAGTCTGTGCCTCCGCATTCTTCATTTCCTCATTCAGGAGAAATATTTTCTCACCGCCTGCCCTGTCAAACCCCTGAAACCATGTTTCAATTAGATAGCCCCTCGCTCTTCCAAACAGCCGGGATTAAGTGCCCAATCTACTCAATCTCCGCTCGTCGGTCAATCTGGAAACCACTCTCGTGAATCTTCATTGCGCTCCCTGTAGGCAAGTCTGTCCTATCTTCCTCCAGAAGGCCAGTTGGCGAAGGATAGAACTGGTGCCAATCTCTACACACTTTTCCATTTATTGACAGAGTTACATAGTACAAGCAAATGCCTCCTAACTCAACAACTACAGTTTCAGTCTGCGTCCACTTATAGGAGCTCAAGTGAACGTCCAATTATTTCCCATCGCCTGAACACAATTAAACACAATTACCATATCTGTCCTCTGATAGGGAGATCAAGGCTGCACACTCTACTCCATTTGTGGTCTCACCAACGCCTGTATAATTATAGTAAGACTTATTTACCCTTCTGCTCCAACCACTTTGTAACAAAACCTAACACGTTCCTACTTGTATCCGACTGTTAAATTTCTGTGGTTCATATACAAGCACAACCAGGTCCCTCTCCACGGACACATTCCGCCCCCCCCCCTCGCCTCTCACCATCCAAAAATATTCTGCCATTTTATTTTTCTAACCGAAGTGAGCAACTTCACAAATCGCCACATTGTATTCCATTAACCATATTCTTGCCCACTCACAGAACCTGTCTAAATTCCTCTGCAGCCTCTTTGCGTTCTCCTCACTGCTTACTTCCCTGCTTAACTTTGTATTGGATATACTACACTTAGTCCCATCAGCTAAGTCATTAATATCGGTTGCAAATAGGTAAGGCCCAAGTACTGATCCTTGCGGAACAGCACTGGTCACAGCCTGCCGACCTGAAAAACGTCCTGATTATTCCTACCCTCTGTTTTCTGTGGATTGACTAATCCTCAATCCCATGCCAATATATTCCGCAATCCATGAGACCTAATTTTGTGTATCAACAGAAGCAGGCTGCTATACGAACATTTATTTGCAGAGTTACACATTACAAGTGAAGACATCCTAACCCAACAACCGCAGTTTCAGTTATTCTCGGAGAAATAAGCAAACAATTCATATTTAGCACTTCAAACAGCAATTTATAAACAAACACATGGAATTAAACGTACAGTTATATGGACTGCAATTGATGTATAGTGATAAATCTATAAATCTTTAATCCTATGTCGCAATAGATGAGCACAGATACATCCTGGAAGCACACAATTCTAGAATATATATATATATTATAATAATTTGATATTTATTGTATAAATGCATTCGCACATGCAAAGATAAATATTTCATTATTTACAATACATTATTGTATGCAAAATAAATAAATGTACAATTTGATCAACGTGTACATGCATAAATAATTTTATATTATATATTTCCACATTCAAATGTACAAATGTTTAATTAAACTCAGTAATATATGAGTAAGCACCCAATATATAAATGTGTAATTCTATAAACGTTAATGTATATATAAAAATTATATATGTATATGCGTCTGCACGCAGCTAAATATATATAAATTTGACATTATATACATTCCAGTGCACAAGCCCACACAAACATAAAATGGTGCAACGATATACGCAGAATTAGACAAACCACACAGAGACACAGATAAATATGTAACCGCACGGTGGGGTCCAATGCATTAAAAACACCCACGCAAGTGTATAAATGTCAAGTTATGGTCACCCATACCCACATAAACTTGCAGAATACTGACATTGAGTGCGCCCAAAGTCCGACAAGGACAAGAACGCAAGAGCTAGGAGCCGGAGTAGGCAATTCAGCCCCTCGAGCCTGCTCCGCCATTTGGTGAGATCAGGGCTGATCTGACTGCGGCCTCAGCTCTGCTTACCCGCCCGCCCTTTATCAGTCAAGAATCCACCTAACTCAGCCAGAAAGATATTCAAGGGCCCAGCCTCCGCTGTCCTCTGGAGAAGAGGGTTCCCCAGACGAACGACCCTCTGAAAGAGAAAGGAAGTTTCTCCCCTCCTCTCCGTCGTCGGCAGGTTGTGACTAGGGCTGCTCCTCAAGGATCGGCGCTTGGATCTCAGCTATTTACAACCGACATTAACGGCTTAGCTGATGGGCCTAAGTGTAGTGTGTCCAATACAGGGTTAAGCAGGGGAGAAAGCAGTGAGGGGAACGCAAAGAGGTTGCAGGGGAATGTAGACAGGCTCCCGTGAGTGGGCGGTGTTGCTAAAGGAAAACAACGTTGAAACTGTGTTTCCTAGTTCTAGATTCTCCCACAAGGAGAAACACCCTCCCAGCATCCACCCGGTCAAGATCGCCCTCAGAGTCTTTAATGCTCCAATGATATCACCCCTCACTCTTCTAAAACCCCAGGGTAACGCTGGTCAAATGCCGCGTTTCCCCCCACCCAACCCCGATTTTTTTCCCAAATGATTTTGAAATATAACCCAAGGGAACGAAGTGGGGGAGAAAGGTGCAGTTATAGCCAGAGGGCGCGAAATCGCTTCTGCTCAGATAGCCCAGTGACCTCGCTTTCGAGAATTTCCTTCGCGGCGAAGTTGGTTTGAGCGGAGGAAAGGTTGGTGGCGGGGTCGGGGTCTCACAGATCCACTCTGGACTTGGCAAGGCAGAAAAGGTAAATTCGGCACCGCACCGGTCCGTGCCGGAGTTAGCCAAACCCCACCTCCCCCCCCCCTCCCACCCCCCCTCTAGGTCTCACTCCACAACCATGTGCGTCTGTCCCATTCTGTCTCAGGTACCTGCCCAGCCCCCCCTTGAATGCTATCGAGGCGGGTTCCACATTCCCACCCCTCGCTGGGCTTTTGACTGTTCTCCTGAATCCCCAGTTGGTTTCATTATTGATCATCCTATATTGATCGGCCAAAGTTTGGACCCCTTGAACGTCATCGCTGCGCCGACCAAGCAGTTTCGCAATTCTGAAGAACTCAACCAGCGAATGCCTCAGCCCTCTCTTCCCAAGAGAAAAGAGTCCCAGCCTGTCCAACCTTTTCACATCGGTAAAAACTTTCAGCTCTGCTATAATACTGGTAAACCTTTCTTACACCTTCTCCACGGCCTGCGTTCTTTCTTATAAGGAGGAGAACGGAACTGTGCACAATGACTCCCAGTGTGATATGGAGACTGGAACTGTGCACAGTGACTCCCAGTGTGATATGGAGACTGGAACTGTGCACAGTGACTCCCAGTGTGATATGGAGACCGGAACTGTGCACAGTAACTCCCAGTGCGATATGGAGTCCGGAACTGTGCACAATAACTCCCAGTGTGATATGGAGACCGGAACTGTGCACAGTGACTCCCAGTGTCATATGGAGACCGGAACTGTGCACAGTGACTCACAGTGTGATATGGAGTCCGGAACTGTGCACAGTGATTCCCAGTGTGATATGGAGACTGGAACTGTGCACAGTAACTCCCAGTGCGATATGGAGACTGGAACTGTGCACAGTAACTCCCAGTGCGATATGGAGACTGGAACTGTACACAGTAACTCCCAGTGTGATATGGGGACTGGAACTGTGCACAGTAACTCCCAGTGTGATATGGAGACTGGAACTGTGCACAGTAACTCCCAGTGTGATAGGGAGACTGGAACTGTGCACAGTAACTCCCAGTGCGATATGGAGACTGGAACTGTACACAGTAACTCCCAGTGTGATATGGGGACTGGAACTGTGCACAGTAACTCCCAGTGTGATATGGAGACCGGAACTGTGCACAGTAACTCCCAGTGTGATATGGAGACTGGAACTGTGCACAGTAACTCCCAGTGTGATATGGAGACTGGAACTGTGCACAGTGACTCCCAGTGTGATATGGAGACCGGAACTGTGCACAGTAACTCCCAGTGTGAAATGGAGACTGGAACTGTGCACAGTGACTCCCAGTGTGATATGGGGACTGGAACTGTGCACAGTGAGTCCCAGAGTGATATGGAGACCAGAAATGTGATTTGGACAAGCTGAATAAGTGGGCAAATACATGGCAGATGCAGGATAATGTGGATAAATGTGAGGTTATCCACTTTGGAAGCAAAAACAGGAAGGCAGATTATTATCTGAATGACTATAAATTGAGAGAGGGGAATGTGCAACGAGACCTGGGTGTCCTTGTACACCAGTCGCTGAAGGTAAGCATGCAGGTGCAGCAGGCGGTAAAGAAGGCAAATGGAATGTTGGCCTTCATAGCCAGAGGATTCGAGTACAGGAACAAGGATGTCTTGCTGCAATTGCACAGGGACTTGGTGAGGCCACGCCTGGAATATTGTGTGCAGTTTTGGTCTCCTTATCTGAGGAAGGATGTTCTTGCTATAGAGGGAGTGCAGCGAAGGCTTACCCGACTGATTCCTGGGATGGCGGGACTGACATATGAGGAGAGATTGAGTCAATTAGGATTATATTCGCTGGAGTTCAGAAGAATGAGGGGGGATCTCATAGAAACCTATAAAATTCTAACAGGACTAGACAGGGTAGATGCAGGAAGGATGTTCCCAATGATGGGGGAGTCCAGAACCGGGGGTCACAGTGTGAGGATATGGGGGTAGACCATTTAGGACTGAGATGAGGAGAAATTTCTTCACCCAGAGAGTGGTGAGCCTGTGGAATTCGTTATCACAGAAAGTAGTTGAGACCAAAAAATTGTCTGTTTTCAAGAATGAGTTAGATATAGCTCTTGGGGCGAAAGGGATCAAAGGGTATGGGGAGAAAGCAGGAGCAGGCTATTGAGTTAGATGATCAGACATGATCATAATGAATGGCGGAGCAGGCTTGAAGGGCCGAATGGCCTACTCTTGCTCCTAGTTTCTATGTTTCTATGTAACTGTGCACAGTGACTCCCAGTGCGATATGGAGACCGGAACTGTGCCCAGTAACTCCCAGTGCGATATGGAGACCGGAACTGTGCACAGTAACTCCCAGTGTGATATGGAGACCGGAACTGTGCACAGTGACTCCCAGTGTGATACGGAGACTGGAACTGTGCACAGTGACTCCCAGTGTGATACGGAGACCGGAACAATGCACAGTGACTCCCAGTGTGATATGGAGACCGGAACTGTGAACATGACTCCCAGTGTGATATGGAGACTGAAATTGTGCACAGACAGTCCCAGTGTGACGTGGAGACCGGAACTGTGCACTACATGTGGTCTAACCAAGGTCTAGTACAACTCTAAGGTAACTTCAGTGCTTTTAAAGTCTATCAGTTGAGAAATCAGAGGCAGTTTTGATTTGCATTCTGTATGGCCTTATTAAACTGTGTTCCTACACCTTTCATCTAGAGTAGATGTCAGCGATACCTCAGATAAATGCTCCTGCTTCTGAAAGTCTTTGACATTTTGAACTGTGCTGCAAGTATTGCAAAGCTGAAATGTCATGTTAATCTTTAAATGCCGTTGTGATTATGAGATCAAAAATTTAATGTTGGATTAATGCCTAGTCTGGTAACAATTTTAACATCCTCATCCTTGTTTCAAGTTCCTCCATGGGCTTGTGCCCCCTCTCTATCTCTGTAACCTCCTCCAGACCCTACAACCCTCCCTATCTCTGTAACCTCCTCCAGCCTCTACAACCCTCCCTATCTCTGTAACCTCCTCCAGCCTCTACAACCCTCCCTATCTCTGTAACCTCCTCCAGCCCCTACAACCCTCCCTATCTCTGTAACCTCCTCCAGCCCCTACAACCCTCCCTATCTCTGTAACCCCCTCCAGTTACTTCACCCCTCCCTATCCCTGTAACCTCCTCCAGCCCCTACACCTCTCCCTATCTCTGTAATCTCCTCCAGCCCCTACAATCCTCCTTATCTCTGTAACCTCCTCCAGCCCCTACAACCCTCCCTATCTCTGTAACCTCCTCCAGCCCCTACAACCCTCCCTATCTCTCTAACCTCCTCCAGCCCCAACAACCCTCCCTATCTCTGTAACCTCCTCCAGCCCCTACAATCCTCCCGATCTCTGTTACCTTCCCCAGCCCCTACAACCCTCCCTATCTCTGTAACCTCCTCCAGCCCCTACAACCCTCCCTATCTCTGTAACCTCCTCCAGCCCCTACAACCCTCCCTATCTCTCTAACCTCCTCCAGCCCCTACAACCCTCCCTATCTCTCTAACCTCCTCCAGCCCCAACAACCCTCCCTATCTCTGTAACCTCCTCCAGCCCCTACAATCCTCCCTATCTCTGTTACCTCCCCCAGCCCCTACAATCCTCTCAATCTCTGTTACCTCCTCCAGCCCCTACAACACTCCCTATCCCTGTAACCTCCTCCAGTCCCTACACCCCCTCCCTATCTCTGTAATCTCCTCCAGCCCCTACAACCCTCCCTATCTCTCTAACCTCCTCCAGCCCCAACAACCCTCCCTATCTCTGTAACCTCCTCCAGCCCCAACAACCCTCCCTATCTCTGTAATCTCCTCCAGCCCCTACAACCCTCCCTATCTCTGCAACCTCCTCCAGTCCCTACAACCCTCCCTATCTCTGTAACCTCCTCCAGCCCCAACAACCCTCCCTATCTCTGTAACCTCCTCCAGCCCCAACAACCCTCCCTATCTCTGTAACCTCCTCCAGCCCCAACAACCCTCCCTATCTCTGTAACCTCCTCCAGTCCCTACAACCCTCCCTATCTCTGTAACCTCCTCCAGCCCCTACAACCCTCCCTATCTCTGTAACCTCCTCCAGTCCCTACAACCCTCCCTATCTCTGTAACCTCCTCCAGCCCCTACAACCCTCCCTATCTCTGTAACCTCCTCCAGCCCCTACAACCCTCCCTATCTCTGTAACCTCCTCCAGCCCCTACAACCCTCCCTATCTCTGTAACCTCCTCCAGCCCCTACAACCCTCCCTATCTCTGTAACCTCCTCCAGCCCCTACAACCCTCCCTATCTCTGTAACCTCCTCCAGCCCCTACAACCCTCCCTATCTCTGTAACCTCCTCCAGCCCCTACAACCCTCCCTATCTCTGTAACCTCCTCCAGCCCCTACAACCCTCCCTATCTCTGTAACCTCCTCCAGCCCCTACAACCCTCCCTATCTCTGTAACCTCCTCCAGTCCCTACAACCCTCCCTATCTCTGTAACCTCCTCCAGCCCCTACAACCCTCCCTATCTCTGTAACCTCCTCCAGCCCCTACAACCCTCCCTATCTCTGTAACCTCCTCCAGCCCCTACAACCCTCCCTATCTCCGTAACCTCCTCCAGCCCCTACAACCCTCCCTATCTCTGTAACCTCCTCCAGACCCTACAACCCTCCCTATCCCTGTAACCTCCTCCAGCCCCGACAACCCTCCCTATCTCTGTAACCTCCTCCAGCCCCTACAACCCTCCCTATCTCTGTAACCTCCTCCAGCCCCTACAACCCTCCCTATCTCTGTAACCTCCTCCAGCCCCTACAACCCTCCCTATCTCTGTAACCTCCTCCAGACCCTACAACCCTCCCTATCTCTGTAACCTCCTCCAGCTCCCTACAACCCTCCCTATCTCTGTAACCTCCTCCAGCCCCTACAACCCTCCCTATCTCTGTAACCTCCTCAGCCCCTACAACCCTCCCTATCTCTGTAACCTCCTCCAGCCCCTACAACCCTCCCTATCCCCCCCCGCCCTGCCAATGTCTCAGCATCCCTTCAGTTCCGTCCTTTTGACAGTTCCCAATTTTAATCACTTCACCATTGATGTCCGTACCTTCAGCTGCCTGGGCCCCTCAGCCTTGGAATTCCCTCCCTCGACCTCTCCCACACCTGCCCCACTCTCTCTCTATGCTCCTTTATGATGTTTATAAAGCCTTCCTCTTTGTCTCGGTTTTTCAATCGCCTGTCCAGAAATCTGTTCACATGGCTAAGCATCAAATTCTGTTTGAGAATCATTCCCATCAAGTGTTTTGACTTGTTTTATTATATTCAAGGTGCTATATAAATACATTATGTTGTTGTGGAGGCATTGATAGTTTGAGTGAGTGGACGAAAATCTGGCAGGTGGGAAAATGTGAAGTTGTTCACTTTGGCAGGAAGAATAAAAAAAGCAAAGTATTATTAAATGGAGAGCGACCACAGAATTCTGAGGTGCAGAGAGATCTGGGTGTTCTAGTGCATAGTCAGGAACCCGAGCTGATTTCCCTATCTCTCTCTAACCCAGGGATCACTGGAAAGTGATCAGGAGCAGGAACCCTGGCTGATTTCCTCTCTCTCTCTAACCCAGGGATCACTGGACAGTGATCAGGAGCAGGAACCCTGGCTGATTTCCCCTCTCTCTCTAACCCAGGGATCACTGGACAGTGATCAGGAGCAGGAACCCTGCCTGACTTCCTCTCTCTCTCTCTAACCCAGGGACCACTGGACAGTGATCAGGAGCAGGAACCCTGCCTGACTTCCTCTCTCTAACCCAGGGACCACTGGACAGCGATCAGGAGCAGGAATCCTGGCTGATTTCCCCTCTCCCTCTAACCCAGGGATCATTGGACAGTGATCAGGAGCAGGAACCCTGGCAGATTTCCCCCCTCTCTCTAACACAGGGATCACTGGACAGTAATCAGGAGCAGGAACCCTGACTGATTTCCCTTCTGTCTCTAACCCAGGGATCACTGTACAGTGATCAGGAGCAGGAACCCTGACTGATTTCCCTTCTGTCTCTAACCCAGGGGTAACTGGACAGTGATCAAGAGATGGAACTCTGGCTGATATCCTCTCTCTCTCTAATCCACTGTGATAAGGAGCAGGAACCCTGGCTGATTTCCCCTCTCTCTCTAACCCAGGGATCACTGGACAGTGATCAGGAGCAGGAACCCTGGCTGATTTCCCCTCTCTCTCTAACCCAGGGATCACTGGACAGTGATCAGGAGCAGGAACCTGGCTGATTTCCCCTCTCTCTCTAACTGGGAGTCACTGTGCATAGTTCCGGTCTCCATATCACACTGGGAGTTACTGTGCACAGTTCCAGTCTCCACATTATTAAAAGGATGTAGCGATACTAATGTACATCCAAAAACGATTTTGTTGAAATTAAACCAGAATGATGCCCGGAGTCAGCCATGTTAGTTGTAACAATGAGTAATCAGCCATCAGCCTGATAACGCTGAACATCAATTGCCTAATTGTGAACACAATATGCCCAAGCTCCACGAGGTGTTTGGGAGAGAGTTAATGTGAAAGCTATTGAGGCTTAGGCCGGGCTGACTTCAATGCGATGGGGCAGAGAAGTCCCACAGCGCATCGGGCTTTCTGTTTTTGAGTAGAATGACAGAAACTCGGTGGGAGGTGTTCAAAGGCGAGTTTAACACGGTACACAGAACCAGCTCACGCCGTGGAGCACAGGAGTTCCACTCGCCGAGAAAGGGAGCAAGCCAAGGGCCAACGAGAAGGCCAGAGGCTCCATAAAACCCAAAAGAAAAAGCGCGCTAAAAGGTACAATGCGAACAAATAGCACAGCAGATCCCGGGGGACAGGGGAGAGCTACAGAACAGGAGTGCGAGAAGGGGAACTCGCAAGAGGCATGAAAATCGACGTGGGGGCCTCTTGCAAATACAAAAGTGTGTGGTCAAGGGCCCTTGAAAACTGCCAACTGAGCCTTGACGGCGAGAATAAGGAAATGGCAGACGCGTCGAACAATCACTTAGTTCCGGCGCTGACAAGTCGGGGTAGAGCTCAACATGACGGACATCTCTCGCGGGAAACTAACGTTGGACTCGAGGGGCAGGGGCTCAACAAAATCGATGTGAGCGAGGCAACAGCGATGAAGAAAATAGTGGCGCCCGATAAAAAAAAAATGGCCGAACACCAAGGCCTGACCCTTCCCCCCACCCCCCCCCGCCCCCACCCAGGGGCAGGTGAGATGGTTGGGGAATCCCCGGCTATGATCCCCCCCAAAGTCCTCTCCATTCAGGAGCCGGCCTTTCAGGTCGGAAGATTGCACTCGTCGCTTTGCTAATTAAGGGAGGCGACAGAGGGAAACCAGGGAATTAGAGACCAGCTAACCTCACGCCTGCTGTGGGTGGAATCGCTAGAGCCTATAATTGAGGCGAGGTTGACTGGACACATTGAGCTTCCCCAGCTGATCAGAGCAGGGGCTCGGAAAGATAAAAAGCCAAATACTGCGGGTGCTGGAAATCCGAAATAAAAACAGGAAACCCTGGAAAACCTCAGCAGGTCTGGCAGCGTCCGTAGAGGGAGAGAAGCAGAGTTAACGTTTTGGGCCTGTTACAGACTCGAAATGTTAACTGTTTCTCTCTCTCTCTCGCTCTCTCTCTACATAGGCTGCCAGACCTGCTGAGTTTTCCCAGCATTTTCTGCCTTGATTATGGATTTGGAAAGGGTAGCTCGCGCCTGGTAAACGCAGTGAATTTTTTTTTGGGAGAGCATGGACAGGGGAAATGCCGACGGATATCATTCATATGGACTTCCAGAAGGCATTTGATAAAGTTCCTCATGAGAGGCTCAAGGTTGCAACTCGTGAAATCGAGGGGCGCGTCATTGACCTGGTTAGAAGATTGGCTGAACGGCAGGAGATGGGGAGGGGGTTGGTGGTGGGGAGCAGGGGTAATGGGCAGGTACAGCGCGACTGACAGAATGTCACTAAGAGTGTCCCGCAAAGAGAAATAGCGGGGCCTCAACAATTCGCGGCACCTGTAGAAGGTGGGGTGGAAGGCCACATCGCCAAATTCGCCGATGGCACAAAGAGGTTCGACGGTGTAGGTGGAAACATAAAATAGACCAAGGATAAGCGAACGGGTAAAACCCGGGGCAGTGCCTTTCAGTGTTGGCAAATGTCAAGTCACCCACTTCTGACCATAAAAAGGCTGAATCAGGGGGCTTTCTGAATGGTGAAAAGCTCGAAACAGCACGGGTCCAAAGAGGAGCGGGGGTGGGGGTGGAGTTCGGGTAGAAAGATCATTAAAGTGTCTGTAACAGCAACAGGAAATAATTTAAAAGGTTAATGGACCGCTGGCCTTCACATCCAGAGGTATAAAATAAAATGGCTCTGAAGACGAGTCTTACGGACTCGAAACATTACATTAACTCTGTTTCTCTCTGCGCAGATGCTGCTGAGTATTTCCAGCATTTACTGTTTCATTTTTTGTTTCGTGTACTAAAATTAAAAGGGGCTAGAAGTAACCCGGCGGCAAAACAAAGCCCTGGTTGGACCACGCACGGAGGACTGAGAGCGGTGCTGAGCACCTAAGCCTCAGCAAGGAGATATTGGCCTTAGAGAGAGAGAGAGAGAGAGAGCAGCGGAGTTTACCAGAGTGATACCTGGGCTCCAAGGGTTAAATTGGGAGGAGAGATTAAACAAAGCCAGGGCTGTATTCCCTGGGATTCAGCAGGTTAAGAGGAGGTTTGGTTGAAATTTTCAGGGTATGAACAGGAACAGAGAGGGTCGGTGGAAAGGAATTACTTCTGCCAGTCAAGGGTGGGGGGTGAAATTAGAAAACACTTCCACACACAAAGGGTGGTGGGAGTTTGGAAATCTTTTCTGCAGACGGCAAATTGATGCTAGATTGATCGTCAGATTTAACCCAGAAAGAAAAAGAAACTGTACAAGCTGGGAAATAAGATTACTGATCCAAACTGGTCTTGTACACCTTAAAATGGGACACCAGTAAAAATTGGGAAATAAGAGTACTGGTCCCAACTGGTCTTGTACACCTTAAAATGGAACACCAGTAAACACTGGGAAATAAGAGTACTGATCCAAACTGGTCTTGTATACTTTAAAATGGAACACCAGTAAACACTGGGAAATAAGATTACTGGTCCGAACTGGTCTTGTACACCTTAAAATGGGACACCAGTAAACACTGGGAAATAAGATTACTGGTTCCAACTGGTCTCGTATATCTTAAAATGGGACACCAGTAAAAACTGCGAAATAAGATTACTGATCCAAACTGGTCATGTACACCTTAAAATGGGACACCAGTAAACACTGGGAAATAAGAGTACTGGTCCAAACTGGTCTCGTACACCTTAAAATGGGACACCAGTAAAAATTGGGAAATAAGATTACTGGTCCGAACTGGTCTTGTATACTTTAAAATGGAACACCAGTAAAAACTGCGAAATAAGATTGCTGGTCCCAACTGGTCTTGTATACCTTAAAATGGAACACCAGTAAAACTGGGAAATAAGATTACTGGTCCCAACTGGTCTTGTACACCTTAAAATGGAACACCAGTAAAAACTGGGAAATAAGATTACTGGTCCCAACTGGTCTTGTATACCTTAAAATGGGACACCAGTAAAACTGGGAAATAAGATTACTGGTCCCAACTATTTTTTTCCTTCCGGGGGAGCCTGAGGTTCATAGAGTTTCATTAAACCAAAAGATGTTAAGGGACCACGGGGCATAAATTGCCAAACGAGTTGGGGTGGGGGTGGGTGGGGTAAGGCACAGATCAGCCATGATCCCGTTAAATGGCGGTACAGGGCTGGAGGGGTTAAATGGCCTCCTGGTGTTCGTGTGTCATTAAAACCGTGAGCTTGCGCCTGTCATTGAACAGGCTGAATTGAGCTATTTTGTCTACGGAAGAGGAGATGGAAGAATGGACTTTACAGTGTTCCCCAAGGCTTAAATAAAAATGGCTTGGTAGGGGAAACACTGGGATGGTGTTTCCTGGTGCAGGGGAGAGGGGAGGATTAGCCAGGATTTGGGATCCATCAATAGAAGATAGTCACTAATAAATCCAATGGGGGATTGAGGAGGAACATGAGGTGAGGAGGTGGAACCCGCTCCCTCAGGAGGCAAATAGGGTCGATGCATTTAAGGGGAAGCTGAATAAGCAAAATGCGGGAGAGAGAGAGAGACAGAGAGAGATAGAATCACTAAACATCTGAACATACTGTTTTCGATTAGACATTATTAAATCCAACCCCGCTAATAAACCCCCCCCAATTCAGGAGGATCTTTGTCAGTCGGAGAAGGGTGAGACTCGCCATTACGGGGAGAGTGGTTGGGGTAAACCCTGTCGAGGCTTTTAAGGGGTTGGGGGAGGGAGCTGGATAAACACATGAGGGAGAGGGGTGTGGAAGGAGATGTCGATGGGGTGAGATGAAGGGGGGAGTTGGGGGCGGGGAGGCTCGAGTGGAGCAGAAACACCAGCACGGACCAGATGGGCCGAATAGCCTGCTTCTGAGTTTCAAAGCCCTGGGTATTAAGGGGTGAGCTGGTGTTGATGGCCTCCGGAAACATCCTGTCTACGCTTGCACCTACCAAACGCTTTCATCACCGTCAGGTCAAGCCTCAGTTTGCTCTTCTCTAGAGGGGCTCGGGGAGAAAGCGGGGAGCGGGCTATCGAGTTGGATGATCAGCCACGATCATAACGAACGGCCGGAGCAGGCTGGAAGGGCCGAATGGCCTACTCCTGCTCCCAGCTTCTACGAAGAGGGCGTCAGCCTCTTCAACCTTTGCCGATAGCCTCACAGCCCCAGGAGTGTAAGAGACGTAATAGCAGGAGATTCGTACACTTAAAGGCCTCAATCGAGTTGTCTCTCGCATTTCAGGGCAAGCTAAGCACCAGTCAGTACAAGGTTCAACAAGCGACGCAGGTAAATGGGCTGCCTGGGAAAAGAGTCCTCCATTCCGACTTGTTAAAACAGAACCTGCCCTCTCTTCCCCTCGGAGTTCCTCCACCACAACTGGTTTCACCCTTCATCCTCCCCCCCACCAGAGTGAGGATGCGGGTTTCCCCTTACTGCCTCCCCACCTTCCCCTCACAACCCCACCCCGCTCAGCCGCCCGCCCCACCACGCCCACCGCCCTCCCCAAAGACCCTTACCTCTGTCAATCCATGTCAACAGCACCAAGAGGGTCAGGGAGGAGGGCTCCATCCACATGATCTCTTCATCCACACGGAGGGAGGTCGGGAGAGAGGGAGGGAGAGAGAGAGAGAGAGGGAGAGGGAGAGGGAGGGGAAGGAGTGTGCGAGATAGAGAGAGAGAGGGAGGGAGGTGGAGATGAGAGGGAGGGGGCAAAAGGAGAATAGAAAGAGTTGAGAGAGAGAGAGAGAGAGATGGGATGAGAGAAAGAGAGAGAGAGGGATGGGACGAAAAGAGAATAGAAAAAGTTGAGAGAGAGAGAGGGATGGGACGGAGATGAGAGAGAGAGAGAGAGGGAGAGGGAGATGAGAGAGAGAGGGATAGGATGAAAAGAGAATAGAAAAAGTTGAGAGAGAGAGAGAGAGGGATGGGACGGAGGTGAGAGAGAGAGAGAGAGAGGGAGAGGGAGAGGGAGATGAGAGAGAGAGGGGTGGGATGAAAAGAGAATAGAAAGAGTTGAGAGAGGGAGAGAGAGAGAAGGGAGGGGGTTGCCTGGGTCAGGCTATGTAGAGAAGGATCTCCCTCAGGTAGTCTTTCACCCCAGACCTCCGACGACAATGGCTCACACAGTGAGCAGAGCTAAAGTCAAAGAGGCAGAAAGGGAGAGAGAGGGGAAGAAAGGGAGAGAGAGAGAGAGAGAGGGTGTGAGTGTGATCAGTTGCCGTGGAGAGTTTGGCACTTTGAGACCAGCCTCTGCTGCATGTACCTCCCTTGCCGCTATCTTCACTGCCTCAGAGGCAGCTGTCTCCGTACGAGGTGAAGCAGCTGAGATGGCACGTTCAATTTTTGTTTTAGCTAATCGGTCACAGGAAGTGGTGAGAGGTGTGGTTGGAATTGTACAGTGGAGGAGGGGATGGGGTTTACAGGAGGAGACGGGAGGGTGGCGTGAGTGACCTTCGGAATGACTGCGAGGGCCTTCACTTTGTCCCCCAGCAGAAGGCGCCCTCGACCAACATACTGGAGCAGAGTCAGCTCACTCCACAGAGCGAGGAAATGGTGATCCGAAGCTACCAATAACCACGCTTGCTTCATATAGTAACTCGCTGTCGGAGGCTCAGTGCTGAGGGAGCGCCGCACTGTTGGAGGGTCAGTACTGAGGGAGTGCTGCACTGTCAGAGGGTCAGTACTGAGGGAGTGCTGCACTGTCGGCATTTCCATTCCCGCAGCATCTTTCACTACCTGTTTTACAGCCAATGAAGCATTTGCGGAAACACATTCACTGTTGTAGCCTGGGAAACCCAGCCGCCAATCCGAGCGCTCGCAGGGCCCACCCACAGCAGCCGCCCGACAACTTGCCCGGTTGCCAGGCTGCCCGGTTGGGGGTGGTGGGGTGGGGGGGGGTGGTTTATGCTCGACTGGGGCAGCAAAGCACAGCACCCTCCCTGTTCCTCTTCAAATGGCGGCCACGGGGTCGGTCCTGCCCTCCCTGCGGTGTAAAACTCTCACCCGAAAAGTGGGGCCACTGTCGCGCGGCCCTTTGTGGGATCTTGCCGTGCGTAAATCGGCGGTGGCCCTTCCCGTATCGCGGCAAAGCGCTCCCTTGGGCAGTGAAAGCTTGGCTCCAAGGGAATTGCAAGCCTCTGGAGCCCGAGGGGCCTCGCTCGATTGCCCCCCCCCAACCCCCCTCAGTCCCTCCTCGTGCGTTGGTTCAACCTTACCTCAGGCTCGTTCGCCCTGTAATCCGGGAGGTTTTAACACAGGAGCGCCAACCCACCCAATACGCTCCCCCGCCCTCCCCCCCCACCCAACCAATCGACCCTCACTCCCGCCGCTCACCCCACCTCCCACCCCCCCAACCCTCCAAGGCGACTTGGTCACCTGATCCATAGAGCGCCAATCCTTCGCCTCCAAGCAGGAGGGAAACACGCTCGTCATCAGAGGAGGCATTTTGGTCAGGGCGATAGAATTCAGAAAGCTTCCCATCCCGGAGGGTTGGAATACCCAACGCGTTACTGTTTCTCATCTTATCTCGCCGCCCACCACACCCCCCGTCCCCTCACCACCCCACCCCCGGGCACCTGGCTCGCACTTCCACCCATGAGCCATAGTTGCTAGGGCGATGGCTCACAATTTTGACGCGATTTCCCAGGTGGCAGTGGGTGGTGGGGGGATTAAGTTGGGGGGGGGAAGGGCCGACGCCAAAGCCTGAGGCCTACACCGTTTCGGCGCATTATCGAGCTGACCCCGGCAGCGGAGTCATTCATTTCCGGCGGCCTCCTTCTCACTGAGGTGCCCGCCGCGACTAACGAACGCGTTTAATTGGGCAAAATAAACAAACAAACAAACAAACAAACAAACAAACGCGTCAGTGTCGCTCGCGAAACGAGGAGTTGACAGAGAGTCACGGGTCAAAGCGTTCGATCAGGCGGCCATAAGGGGGCAGGTTTTGAATGGGCATCTGAAAGGAGGACAGACAGAGAGAGAGAGAGAGAGAGGAAAGTGAGGGTGGGGGGTGGTGGTGGCTACCACAGGGCTGCTCACAGTGGGCTGGTTAAAACCCGAAGATGGGCAGGAGGCCGGAATTAGAGCAGTACGGAGATCTCCCAGGGCTGGAGGGGGGTGGTTACAGAGATAGGGAGGGTTGTAGGGGCTGGAGGAGGTTACAGAGATAGGGAGGGGTGTAGGGGCTGGAGGAGGGTTACAGAGATAGGGAGGGTTGTAGGGGCTAGAGGATGTTACCGGGATAGGGAGGATTGTAGGGGCTGGAGGAGGTTACAGAGATAGGGAGGGTTGTAGGGGCTGGAGGAGGTTACAGGGATGGGGAGGATTGTAGGGGCTGGAGGAGGTTTCAGAGATAGGGAGGGTTGTAGGGGCTGGAGGAGGTTACAGAGATTGGGAGGGGTGTAGGGGCTGGAGGAGGTTACAGAGATAGGGAGGGTTGTAGGGGCTAGAGGATGTTACCGGGATAGGGAGGGTTGTAGGGGCTGGAGGAGGTTACAGAGATAGGGAGGGGTGTAGGGGTTGGAGGAGGGTTACAGAGATAGGGAGGATTGTAGGGGCTGGAGGAGGTTACAGAGATAGGGAGGGTTGTAGGGGCTAGAGGATGTTACCGGGATAGGGAGGATTGTAGGGGCTGGAGGAGGTTACAGAGCTAGGAAGGGTTGTAGGGGCTGGAGGAGGTTACAGGGATGGGGAGGATTGTAGGGGCTGGAGGAGGTTACAGGGATAGGGAGGGTTGTAGGGGCTGGAGGAGGTTACAGAGATAGGGAGAGTTGTAGGGGCTGGAGGAGGTTACAGAGATAGGGAGGGTTGTAGGGGCTGGAGGGGGTTACAGAGAAAGGGAGGGTTGTAGGGGCTGGAGGAGGTTACAGAGATAGGGAGGGTTGTAGGGGGCTGGAGGGGGTTACAGAGAAAGGGAGGGTTGTAGGGGGCTGGAGGGGGTTACAGAAACAGGGAGAGTTGTAGGGGCTGGAGGAGGTACAGAGTTAGGGAGGGGTGTAGGGGCTGGAGGAGTTTATAGGTCTGTGGGCGCGGAGTTGGTGGGAGGTGCGTTGAGTTAATGCGGAGGGGCTGGAGGAGTTGGGGTTGTTCTCTCGAGTGCAGAGAAGGTTAAGAGGAGATTTAATTGGAGGCTTTCCTGATCATGAAGAGTTTGGATGGAGTAAAGAAGCGGGAAATGTTTCCAGTGGCCGGAGGGTCGGTAATGAGAGGGCACACGGTTAGGGTGAATGGTAAAAGGTGCAGAGGGGAGTGGGGGTGCGGTGGGGGTGGGGGTTGGGGATGAGGTGAGGAAACAGGGTTGTACAGAAAGGGGTTGTTGAGGTCGGGAACGCGCTGCCTGAAAGGGCCGGCCGAAGCGGGTCCAATCCTAACTTTCAAAGAGGCGATCGGATAAATACTGGAGGTGGACAGAATAGCAGGGCTACGGGGAGAGGAGAAGTGGGAGGGGGGACTAATTGAACCTTTCAAAGGGGCTGGCACAGGCACGATGGGCTGAGTGACCTCCTTCTGTGCAGCATCACTCTGCAGCTCTCCGGTGCACCGACAATAATTTCCTGCAGGTTTTGAGTGGCTTACGTCGTCAATCTGGGGCGCGAGGCTCTGGTGTGCAAGATGCACTGAAGCAACTCACCGAGGCTCCTTCGACAGCACCTCCCAAACCCACGGCCACTACCATCTAGAAGGACAAGGGCAGCAGATAGATGGGAACACCCACCACCTGGAAGTTCCCCTCCAAACCGCACACCATCCTCATTTGGAAATATATCGGCCGTTCCTTCACTGTCGCTGGGTCAAAATCCCTGGAACTCCCTCCCTAACAGCGCCGTGGGTGTACCTACACCACAGGGACTGCAGCGGCTCAAGAAGGCGGCTCACCCACCACCTTCTCCAGGGGCAAATTAGGGATGGGCAATTGGGTTGACCTGGCCAGCGAAGCCCAAATCAAAGCGCGAACGAGGAGACGATTCGGCTAGGTCTTTTAAGATGGGCCGAACTGCCTCCCTTCTACCTCGCTGCTGAACTGTGGGCAGCTTCCATGCTCTCCGTGGTAATCTGTCACCCTCTGCTGGAGGGACCTAGACTTTCACCCGCCAGCCAGTGCCAAGCCTGCCTGTGGAGAGGTATCGGAGCGATGGTTACTCACGGCAAACGCTTGTCTCAAGCTTGCAAGCGTCAATGTGCCTTTGACCTTTGACCCTGTGCAGGCTGGGGTTTGGGTGGGGTGGTGGGGGCAATGCTGATCCTAAGTCAACAGCATGGGGCTCAGAGTCCCACAGATTTCTCAAATGGAGTGATACAGCTCGAAAGGAGCCATCACAACCCAGGCCAACAATGGAGCGGGGTCGTGACCCTCAGCTGCCCTATCATTGGTCAATAAAGTGGGCGTGTCCATGCAGGCAGGGGCACCTTCTGATTGGATGCCAATCTCCCATTTCCAGCCAGTAGAAGGGGTCGTCTCACCCGAGGGATTTTAACTTGGGCAGTGTTATGGACTTGATTTTCCCACACAGGCTTCTCATTAGAAACATTGGACTTTATTTACAGGCTGCAGCAGCAGTTACACACTTCCATCATAAGCCCGGCCTTATGTACCGAGCAAAGCTCCCTCCACACACTCTCCCCAACAAACACTCCCAGGACAGGTACAGCACGGGGTTAGATACAGAGTAAAGCTCCCTCTACACTGTCCCCATCAAACACTCCCAGGACAGGTACAGCACAGGGTTAGATACAGAGTAAATCTCCCTCTACACTGTCCCCATCAAACACTCCCAGGACAGGTACAGCACGGGGTTAGATACAGAGTAAATCTCCCTCTACACTGTCCCCATCAAACACTCCCAGGACAGGTACAGCACGGGGTTAGATACAGAGTAAAGCTCCCTCTACACCGTCCCCATCAAACACTCCCAGGACAGGTACAGCACGGGGTTAGATACAGAGTAAAGCTCCCTCTACACTGTGCCCATCAAACACTCCCAGGACAGGTACAGCACGGGGTTAGATACAGAGTAAATCTCCCTCTACACTGTCCCCATCAAACACTCCCAGGACAGGTACAGCACGGGGTTAGATACAGAGTAAATCTCCCTCTACACTGTCCCCATCAAACACTCCCAGGACAGGTACAGCACGGGGTTAGATACAGAGTAAAGCTCCCTCTACACCGTCCCCATCAAACACTCCCAGGACAGGTACAGCACGGGGTTAGATACAGAGTAAAGCTCCCTCTACACTGTGCCCATCAAACACTCCCAGGACAGGTACAGCACGGGGTTAGATACAGAGTAAATCTCCCTCTACACTGTCCCCATCAAACACTCCCAGGACAGGTACAGCACGGGATTAGATACAGAGTAAAGCTCCCTCTACACTGTGCCCATCAAACACTCCCAGGACAGGTACAGCACGGGGTTAGATACAGAGTAAAGCTCCCACTGCACTAACCCCATCATAAAAATTCACTCGATTTTGATCGTGTCAGAGAGTTCCCTGTGTCCAATTGCAAGAAGGTGAGTAGCTAAAGTTTTGAATTCCAACTATCCATTTCATGAAGGGGGAAATCAGTACAGCTGGGAATCTCAAATAAAAACAGAAAATGCTGGAGGAACTCAGCAGGTTTGACAGCACCTGTGGAAACAGAAAGAGTGTTAACATTTCGAGTCCGTATGACTACTTCAGAGTTAAAGGGAAGTGGAAATGTGATGAAATGTATACTGTTTAAGGGGAGGGGGTGGAGCAGGTGAAGCTGGATAGAAGGCTAGCTATAGGTGGGGGCTATGGGGAGATTGGGAAAGATGTCCCTGACACAAATTGCAATTCTGATCAATCCATTTCTCGGGTATTAGCATGAGGAAAGGACAAGGTTGTTTCCCTGGGTGGTCTGTGGTGCTGACTCTGCCTATTTGCCAGAGGGTTTGACAGGGTCAGTACTGAGAGGTTGTTTCCTCCTGGGCTGGAGAGTGTTGAACATGGGATCACTCCCAGGTTAGCATTTGACCACTTCCAACTGAAATGAAGAATATTGAATAGCGGACTTCAATGAGAGAGTCTCCCTCTCTCTCTCTCTCTCCCTCTCTCTCTTCCTCCCCTTCCCTCTCTATTATCTCCGTCTCACTCCCCAGTCTCTCTCAGTCCCCCAGTCTCTCTCTCTCTCTCTCCCAGCATGTCTCTCTCCTCCTGTCTCCCTCTCTGACCTAGCCTCTATCTCTCTCTCACTTTCTCTCCCCGCCAGTCGCTCTATCTCTCTCAGTCTCTCTCTCCCTCTCTCTCCCCCCCCACAACAAGTTTCACTCTCTCCCTCTCTCCCCAGTCCCTCTTTCTCCGCTGTCACTCTATCTCTCTCTCTCCGCCAGTCTCCTTCTCTCTCTCTCCCCTGTCTCTCTTCTCTCTGTTCCCCCAGTCTCTCCCTCCCCCATACCTCTCTCCCCCAGTCAATTTATCGCTCCCCGTCTCACTCCCTCTCCCTCCCAGTCACTCTCCGTCTCTCTCTCTTCCCTTGCCCGTCTTTCTCCTCCAGTCTCTCTCTCCCCCCTGTTTCACTCGCTATCTCCCCCAGTCTCTCTCACTCCCCCCTAGTCTCTCTCTCTCCAAGTCTTTCTCTCTCCAACAGTCTCTCTCTCCCCCCAGTCTCACTCTCTTTCACATTCTCTCTCTCCCTCACTCTCTTCCCCCCAGTCTCTCTCTCTCCCCAAGTCCCTCCCTCTCCCCCAAGTCTCACTCTCTCTCTCTCCAAGTCTCTCACACTGTCTCTCTCTCTCTTGCTCGATCTCTCTCTCTCTCTTCCCCAGTCTCAATCTCTCTGTCTCTCTGCCTCTCTTTATCTCTCTGATTGCCTCTCTCACTTCCCAGTCTCTCGGTTTCTCTCTCTCCCCAGTATCTCTCTCTATCTCTCTATCTGAGTCCCTCTCGCTCTCCTCCAGTCCCTCTCTCTCCCTCTCCCTCTCACACTCTCCCTTTTTTCTCTCTCTGTCTCTCCCTCTCTGTATCTTGCTCCCTCTCCCTAACCTCCTCTCTCCATATCTCTCTCTCTCTGTTTCTGTCTCTGTGTTTCTTTCTGCTACTTGAACTGGTCCCAGTCTCTGTTTCCTTTTAACTTCCCAGTCTCACTCACTCTCAGCCAGTCGCTCTTGATCTCTCACCCAGTCTCTTTTTGTCTCTCTCTCTCCCACCCCCATTTTCTCTCTCCTCCGTCTCTCTCTCTCCTCTTCTGCAATCCAACTCTCTCTCCCCAAGCCACTCTCTCTATCCCCCCAGTCACAGAATCACACAGTGCAGAAGAGGCCCTTTGGCCCATCGAGTCAGCACCGACATCGAGAGTCACTCTCTCTCTCCCCCAGTCACTCTCTCTCTCCCCAGTCTCACTCTCTCTCTCCCCAGTCTCACTCTCTCTCTCCCCAGTCTCACTCCCTCTCTCCCCAATCTCTATCTCTCACACTGTTTCTCTCTCTCGCTTGATCTCTCTCTATCCCCCAGTCTCTCTCTTTCTCTCTCTCCCCCACTCTCACTCTCTCTCTTCTCCAGTCTATCTCCATTCTCACTCACTCTCCCTCCGTCACTTTCTCTCTCTCCCCCCATCTCTTTCTATCTCCCCAGTCTCTTTCTCTCTCCCCAAACTCTCACTCTTTTCCTCCATCTCTCTCTCCACCACTCTCACTTTCTCTCTTCCCCAGTCTCTCCCTCTCTCAATCTCTCTCTTCCCCATTCTTAATCTTACTATTCCCCATCCCTCTCTCTCCCCCAGTCCCTCTCTCTACCCAAGTCTCTCTCGCTCTCTCTTCACCCTCTCTCTCTCCCCCACTTTCACTGTCTCTTCCCTGTCTCTTTCTCCCCCAAGTCTCTCTCTCTCCCCAAGAGATTCTCTCTCTCCCCCAGTCTCTGTCTCCCTAGCCCCATTCCCTCTCTCTCTCCCCCCACTCCCTCTCTCTCTCCCCCCCACTCCCTTTCCCTTTCTCCTCCCCACTCCATCTCTCTCTCTCCCCCAGTCACTCTCTCTTCTCCACAAGTCTCTCTCCTTCTCTCTCCAAGACTCTCTCTCTCCCCAAGTCTCTCTCTCTCTACCCCAGTCTCTCACTCTCTCTGTCCCTCAGTCTCTCTCTCTCCATTGTCTCTCTCACCCAGTCTCTCCATCTCTCTCTATCCCCAAGTCTCTCGCTAACTCTTCCCCAGTCTCTCTCTATCTCTTCCCTAGTTACAGACTCCCTCCCTCACCCACTGTATCTCTCTCTCTCCATTCCCCAACTCTCCCCAGTCTCTGTCTCTCTCCCCCAATTCCCCCTCTCTCTCCTCCACTCCCTCTCTCTCCTCCCCACTTCCTCTCTCTCTCTCTTCCCCAGTCTCTCTCTCTCCTCCATTCTCTCTCCCCCAGTCCTTCTCTCTCTCTCTCACCCCCAATCTCTCTCTCTCTCCCGCAGTCTCTTTCTCTTCCCCACAGTCCCTCTCCCTACCCACAGTCTCTCTCTCTCCCCCACAGTCTCTCTCTCTCTCTCTACCCCCAGTCTCTCACTCTCTCTACCCCATCTCTCTTTCTCTCTCTCCCATAGTCCCTCTCTTTCTCCCACTGTCTCTCCCTCTGCTCTCCAGTTTCTCTCTCCCCAGTCTCTTTCTCACTCTTCCCCAGTCCCTCACTCTACCTCTACCCCAGTCTCTCTCTCTCCAACTCTCCCACTGTCTCGCTTTCTCTCGCTCTTTCCATTGTCTCCCTCTCACTCTCTAATCATTGTCTCTCTCTCTCCCCGAGTCTATCTCTCTCTCTGTCCCACTCAGTCTCTCTCCCTCTCCCACTGTCTCTCTCCCTATCCATTCTCTTTCTCCCCCAGTCTCTCTCTCTCTCCCCTAGTCTCTCTCCCTCTCTCTCACTCTCTGTCCCCTCTAGTCTCTCTCTATTTCCCTCTCTCTCCCCAGTCTCTCTCTTTCTCCCCCAGTCTCTCACTCTCCCCCAGTCTCCCTCTCTCTCCCCAAAATCTCTTTCCCTCCCCCAGTGTCTCTCTCTCCCCCAGTCTATCTCTCTCCCCCCAGTATCACTCTCTCTATCTCCCCCAGTCTCTCTCTCTCCCCACCAGTCACTCTCTCTCTCTATCCCCCAGTCTCTCTCTCTCCCTCTCTCCCCTAGTCTCTCTCTACCCCTCCCCCAGTCTCTGTCTATCTCTCTCTCCCCGAGACTCTCGCTCTCTAACTATACCCCAGTCTCTCTCTCTCTCCCCTACTCTCACTCTCTCTCTTCCTCAGTCCCTCTCTCTCTTCCCTAGTCTCTCTCTATTCTCTCTCTCTCCATTCTCTCTCTCTCTACCCCAGTCTCTCTCTCTCTCCCCTGTCACTCCCTCTCCCCCACTCTCACTCTCTCTTTCCATTGTCTCACTCTCACTCTCACTCCATTGTCTCTCTCTCCCCGAGTTTATCTCTCTCTCACTCAGTCCACTGTCCCTATCTCTATCCATTCTCTCTCTCCCGAGTCTCTCTCTCTCTCTCTCCGCAGTCTCTTTCAGTCCCCCAGTCTTTCGAACTCTCTCCTCCAGTCTCTCTCTCATTCCCCCAATCTCTCTCTTCCCCAGTCTGTATCTCTCTCTCTCCATTCTCTCTCTGTCTCCCACAGTCTCTCTCTCTCTCTCTCCCCCATCTCTTTCTTTCCCCCAGTCTTTCAAAATCTCTCCCCCAGTCTCCCTCTCTCTCCCCCAGTCTCTCTCTCTCTCCAACAGTCTGTCTCTCTACCCAAGTCTCTCTCTCTCTCTACCCCATCCTCTCACTCTCATTGCCCCTCAATCTCTCTTTCTCTCTCCATTGTCTCTCTCACCCAGTCTGTCCATCTCTCTCTATCCCCCAGTCTCTCGCTATCTCTTCCCCAGTCTTTCTCTCTCTCTCCCTCCCAGTCTCTGTCTCTCTCCCCCACTCCCTCTCTCTCTCCTTTCCACTTCCTCTCTCCCTCTCTTCCCCAGTCTCTCTCTCTCCTCCCATCTCTCTCTCCCCCTGTCTCTCCCTCTCTCTCCCCCTGTCTCTCACTCTCTCTCTCCCGCAGTCTCTCTCCCCCACAGTCTCTCTCTCCCCCACAGCCTCTCTTTCTCTCTTTCACCCCCAGTCTCTCAGTCTCTCACTCTCTCTACCCCATCTCTCTTTCTCTCTCTCCCCTAGTCCCTCTCTCTCTCTCTCTGCTCCCCAGTTTCTCTCTCCCCAGTCTCTTTCTCACTCTCCCCCAGTCGCTCATTCTACCTCTACCCTAGTCTCTCTCTCTCCAACTCTCACCCTCTCTCCCCCACTGTCTCTCTCTTTCTCTCTCTCTTTCCATTGTCTCCTTCTCACTCTCTCTCCATTGTTTCTCTCTCTCCCCGAGTCTATCTCTCTCTCGGTCCCAACCAGCCTCTCTCCCTCTCCCACTGTCTCTCTTTATTCATTCTCTTTCTCCCCCAATCTCTCTCTCCCAGTCTCTCTCATTCTCTCTCTCTCTCCCCCAGTCTCTCTCTCTCCCCCAGTCTCTCTCTCACTCCCCCAAATTTCTCTCTCTCTCTACTCCCCAGTCACTCTCTCTCTCTCTGCTCCCCAGTCACTCTCTTTCTCTACCCTCAGTCTTTCTCTCTCTCTCCCCCACGCATTCTCGCACTCTCTCCCCTAGTCTCCCTCTATCTCTCCCTCAGTCCCGCTCTATCTCTCTCTCCCCGAGACTCTCGCTCTCTATCTATACCTGTGTCTCTCCATCCCCTACTCTCACTCTCTCTCTCCCCCAGTCCCTCTCTCTCTTCCCCAGCCTCTCTCTCTCTTCCTCTCCCCCACTCTCACTCTCTCTCTCTCTTTCCATTGTCTCACTCTCAGTCTCTCTCCATTGTCACTCTCTCTGCCCGTGCTTATCTCTCTCTCCCTCAGTCTCTCTCTGTCTCAGTCCCATGCAGTCTCTCTCTCCCACCCAGTCTCTATCTCTATCCATTCTCTCTCTCCTCCAGTCTCCCTCTCTCCCCCCCAGTCTCTCTCTCTCTCCCCCAGTCACTCTCCCTCCAGTCTCTCTCTCTCTCCCCCTCAGTCTCCCTCTCTCTCCCCCAGTCACTCTCTCTCCCCAGTCTCTCTATCTCCTCCCTAGTCTCTCTCTCTCTCTCCCGTCACTCTCTGTCCCCAGTCTCTCTCTCTCCCCACCAGTCTCTCTCTCTCTATCCCTCCCCCAGTCTCTGCCTATGTCTCTCCCTGAGACTCTCGCTCTCTATCTATACCCCAGTCTCTCTCTCTCCTCTACTCTCACTCTCTCTCTTCCCCAGTCTCTCTCCATTCTCTCTCTCTCTACCCCAGTCTCTCTCTTTCCCCTGTCACACCCTTTCCCCCACTCTCACTCTCTCTCTCTCTCTTTCCATTGTCTCACTCTCCCCAAGTTTATCTCTCTCTCAGTCTCTCTCTCTCTCAGTCCCAAGCAGTCTCTCTCTCTCCCCCACTGTCTCTATCCATTTTCTTTCTCCCCCAGTCTCTCTCTCACTCTCACGCAGTCTCGCTCTCTCTCACCCCAAGTCTCTCTCTCTCTCTCTCCCCCAGTCACTATCTCTCCCCCAGTCTCTCTCTCCTCCCCAGTCTCTCTCTCTCCCCCAGTCACTATCTCTCCCCCAGTCTCTCTCTCTCCTCCCCAGTCTCTCTCTCTCCCCCAGTCACTCTCTGTCCCCTAGTCTATCTCTCTCCCCCAGTCTCTCTCTCTCCCCAGTCTCTGTCTCTCCCCACCAGTCACTCTCTCTCTCTATCCCCCAGTCTCTCTCTCTCTCTCTCTCTCTCTCCCCTGGTCTCTCTCTATCCCACCCCCAGTCTCTATCTCTCTCTCCCCAAGACTCTCGCTCTCTATCTATACCCCAGTCTCTCTCTCTCCCCTACTCTCACTCTCTCTCTTCCCCAGTCCCTCTCTCTCTTCCCTAGTCTCTCTCTATTCTCTCTCTCTCCATCCTCTCTCTCTCTACCCCAGACTCTCTCTCTTCCCTGTCACTCCCTCTCCCCCACTCTCAGTCTCTCTCTCTTTCCATTGTCTCACTCTCACTCTCTCTCCATTGTCTCTCTCTCCCCGAGTTTATCTCTCTCTCACTCAGTCTCTCTCTCTCTCAGTCCCATGCAGTCTCTCTCTCTCGCCCACTGTCCCTATCTCTATCCATTCTCTCTCTCCCGAGTCTCTCTCTCTCAGTCTCTCCATTCTCTCTCTGTCTCCCACAGTCTCTCTCTCTCTCTATCTCCCCAGTCTCTTTCAGTCCCCCAATCTTTCGAACTCTCTCCCCAGTCTCTCTCTCATTCCCCCAATCTCTCTCTCTCTCTCTTCCCCAGTCTGTATCTCTCTCTCTCTATTCTCTCTGTCTCCCACAGTCTCTCTCTCTCTCTCTCTCCCCCCCATCTCTTTCTTTCCCCCAGTCTTTCAAAATCTCTCCCCCAGTCTCTCTCTCTTCCCCGATCTCTCTCTCTCTCCCCCAGTCTCTCTCTCTCTCTCCAACAGTCTGTCTCTCTCTCTCCCCAAGCCTCTCTCTCTCTCTCTACCCCAGCCTCTCACTCTCTCGGTCCCTCAGTCTCTCTCTCTCTCTCCATTGTCTCTCTCACCCAGTCTGTCCATCCCTCTCTATCCCCCAGTCTCTCGCTATCTCTTCCCCAGTCTCTCTCCCTCTCCCCCTCCCAGTCTCTGTCTCTCTCCCCCCCTCCCTCTCTCTCTCCTATCCACTTCCTCTCTCCCTCTCTTCCCCAGTCCCTCTCTCTCTCTCTCTCTCCTCCCATCTCTCCCTCTCCCAGTCTCTTCCTCTCTCTCTCACCCCTTGTCTCTCTCTCTCTCCCGCAGTCTCTCTCTCTCCCCCACAGTCTCGCTCTCTCCCCCACAGTCTCTCTCTCTCCCCCACAGTCTCTCTCTCTCCCCCACAGTCTCTCTCTCTCTCTTTCACCCACAGTCTCTCACTCTCTCTACCCCATCTTTCTTTCTCTCTCTCCCCTAGTCCTTCTCTCTCTCTCTGCTCCCCAGTTTCTCTCTCCCCAGTCTCTTTCTCACTCTCCCCCAGTTGCTCACTCTACCTCTACCCCATCCTCTCTCTCTCCAACTCTCACCCTCTCTCTCCCACTGTCTCTCTCTTTCTCTCTCTCTTTCCATTGTCTCCTTCTCACTCTCTCTCCATTGTCTCTCTCTCTCCCTGAGTCTATCTCTCTCGCGGTCCCACCCAATCTCTCTCCATCTTCCACTGTCTCTCTCTCTATCCATTCTCTTTCTCCCCCACTCTCTGTCCCCCCTAGTCTCTCTCTCTTTCTCTCTCTCTCCCCCGAGTATCTCTCTCTCTCTCCTCCCCAGTCACTCTCTCTCTCTCCCCCAGTCTTTCTTTCTCTCTCTCTCCCCAGTCTCCCTCTCTCTCCCTCAAAATCTCTTTCCCTCCCGCAGTCTCTCTCTCTCACCCCCAGTCTCCTTCTCTCCTCCCCAGTTTCTCTCTCTCCCCTAGTCACACTCTGTCCCCCAGTCTATTGCTCACCCCCAGTATCACTTTCTCTCTCTCTCAATCTCTCTCTCCCCACCAGTCACTCTCTCTCTCTATCCCCCAGTCCCTCTCTCTCTCTCCCTCTCTCCCCTAGTCTCTCTCTATCCCTCCCCCAGTCTTGTCTAACTCTCTCTCCCAGAGACTCTCGCTCACTATCTATACCCCAGTCTCTCTCTATCCTCCTGTCTCTCTCTCCCCCAGTCTCTCCATCTCTCTCTCACCCCCTGTCTCTCTCTCTCTCTCCCGCAGTCTCTCCCTCTCTCTCTCACCCCCTGTCTCTCTCTCTCTCTCCCGCAGTCTCTCTCTATCCCCCACAGTCTCTCTCTCCCCCACAGTCTCTCTCTCTCCCCCACAGCCTCTCTCTCTCTTTCTCCCCCAGTCTCTCACTCTCTCTACCCCATCTCTCTTTCTCTCTCTCCCCTAATCCCTCTCTCTCTCTCTGCTCCCCAGTTTCTCTCTCCCCAGTCTCTTTCTCACTCTCCCCCAGTCGCTCACTCTACCTCTACCCTAGTCTCTCTCACTCCAACTCTCACCCTCTCTCTCCCACTGTCTCTCTCTTTCTCTCTCTCTTTCCATTGTCTCCTTCTCACTCTCTCTCCATTATCTCTCTCTCCCAGAGTCTATCTCTCTCTCGGTCCCACCCAGTCTCTCTCCCTGTCCCACTGTCTCTCTCTCTATTCATTCTCTTTCTCCCCCAGTCTCTCTCTCTCTCACACTCCCCCAGTCTCTCTCTCTCCTCCCCAGTCTCTCTCTCTCACACTCCCCCAGTCTCTCTCTCTCCTCCCCAGTCTCTCTCTCTCACACTCCCCCAGTCTCTCTCTCTCCTCCCCAGTCTCTCTCTCTCACACTCCCCCAGTCTCTCTTTCTCTCTCCCTCCCCAGTCTCTCTCTCTCCCCCAGTCTATCTCTCTCCCCCCAGTATCACTCTCTCTCTCTCACCCAATCTCTCTCTCCCCACCAGTCACTCTCTCTCTCTCCCCCAGTCTCTCTCTCTCCCCACCAGTCACTCTCTCTCTCTATCCCCCAGTCTCTCTCTCTCCCTCTCTCCCCTAGTCTGTCTCTATCCCTCCCCCAGTCTCTGTCTATCTCTCTCTCCCCGAGACTCTCGCTCTCTATCTATACCCCAGTCTCTCTCTCTCTCCGCTACTCTCACTCTCTCTTCCCCAGTCTCTCTCTCTCTTCCCCAGTCTCTCTCTATTCTCTCATTCTCTCTCTCTACCCCAGTCTCTCTCTCTCTCTCCCCTGTCACTCCCTCTCCCCCACTCTCACTCTCTCTCTCTTTCCATTGTCTCACTCTCACTCCATTGTCTCTCTCTCCCCGAATTTATCTCTCTCTCACTCAGTCTCTCTCTCTCTCAGTCCCACGCAGTTTCTCTCTCTCGCCCACTGTCCCTATCTCTATCCATTCTCTCTCTCCCGAGTCTCTCTCTCTCCATTCGCTCTCCGTCTCCCACAGTCTCTCTCTCTCTCTATCTCCCCAGTCTCTTTCAGTCCCCCAGTCTTTTGAACTCTCTCCCCAGTCTCTCTCTCATTCCCCCAGTCTCTCTCTCTCTTCTCCAGTCTGTATCTCTCTCTCTCCATTCTCTCTCTGTCTCCCACAGTCTCTCTCTCTCTCTCCCCGTCTCTTTCTTTCCCCCAGTCTTTCAAAATCTCTCCCCCAGTCTCACTCTCTCACCAAGTCTCTCTCTCTCTCTACCCCAGCCTCTCGCTCTCTCTGTCCCTCATTCTCTCTCTCTCTCTCTCCATTGTCTCTCTCACCCAGTCTGTCCATCTCTCTCTATCCTCCAGTCTCTCGCTATCTCTTCCCCAGTCTCTCTCTCCCCCTCCCAGTCTCTGTCTCTCTCCCCCACTCCCTCTCTCTCTCCTATCCACTTCCTCTCTCACTCTCTTCCCCAGTCTCTCTCTCTCTCCTCCCGTCTCTCCCTCTCTCTCTCACCCCCTGCCTCTCTCTCTCTCTCTCTCCCGCAGTCTCTCTCTCTCCCCCACAGTCCCTCTCTCCCCCACAGTCTCTCTCTCTCCCCCACAGCCTCTCTCTCTCTCTTTCTCCCCCAGTCTCTCAGTCTCTCACTCTCTCTACCCCATCTCTCTTTCTCTCTCTCCCCTAGTCCCTCTCTCTCTCTCTGCTCCCCAGTTTCTCTCTCCCCAGTCTCTTTCTCACTCTCCCCCAGTCGCTCACTCTACCTCTACCCTAGTCTCGCTCAATCCAACTCTCACCCTTTCTCTCCCACTGTCTCTCTCTTTCTCTCTCTCTTTCCATTGTCTCCTTCTCACTCTCTCTCCATTGTCTCTCTCTCTCCCCGAGTCTATCTCTCTCGCGGTCCCACCCAGTCTCTCTCCCTCTCCCACTGTCTCTCTCTCTCTATTCATTCTCTTTCTCCCCCAGTCTCTCTCTCTTTCTCTCTCCGTTCCCCCAGTCACCTCTCTCTCCCCCGAGTAGCTCTCTCTCTCTCCTCCCCAGTCACTCTCTCTCTCTCCCCCAGTCTCTCTTTCTCTCCCTCAAAATCTCTTTCCCTCCTCCAGTCACTCTCTCTCCCCCCAGTCGCCCTCTCTCCTCCCCAGTCTCTCTCTCTCTCCCCCAGTCACTCTCTGTCCCCCAGGCTATCTCTCTCCCCCCAGTATCACTCTCTCTCTCCCCCCCAGTCTCTCTCTCTCCCCACCAGACACTCTCTCACTCTATCCCCCAGTCTCTCTCTCTCCCTCTCTCCCCTAGTCTGTCTCTATCCCTCCCCCAGTCTCTGTCTATCTCTCTCTCCCCGAGACTCTCGCTCTCTATCTATACCCCAGTCTCTCTCTCTCTCCGCTACTCCCACTCTCTCTTTCCCAGTCTCTCTCTCTCTTCCCCAGTCTCTCTCTATTCTCTCTCTCTCCATTCTCTCTCTCTATACCCCAGTCTCTCTCTCTCTCTCCCCTGTCACTCCCTCTCCCCCACTCTCACTCTCTCTCTCTCTTTCCATTGTCTCACTCTCACTCTCACTCCATTGACTCTCTCTCCCCGAGTATATCTCTCTCTCACTCAGTCTCTCTCTCTCTCAGTCCCACGCAGTCTATCTCTCTCTCCCACTGTCCCTATCTCTATCCATTCTCTCTCTCCCCAGTCTCTCTCTCTCACTCTCTCCATTCGCTCTCTGTCTCCCACAGTCTCTCTCTCTCTCCCCAGTCTCTTTCAGTCCCCCAATCTTTTGAACTCTCTCCCACAGTCTCTCTCTCTCTCTCCTCCCCAGTCTCTTTCAGTCCCCCAGTCTTTCGAACTCTCTCCCCCAGTCTCTCTCATTCCCCCAAGCTCTCTCTCTCTCTTCCCCAGTCTCTCTCTCTCTCTCCATTCTCTCTCTGTCTCCCACAGTCTCTCTCTCTCTCCCCCCGTCTCTTTCTTTCCCCCAGTCTTTCAAAATCTCTCCCCCAGTCTCTCTCTCTCCCTCAGTCTCTCTCTCTCTCCCCCAGTATCTCTCTCTCTCTCCAACAGTCTGTCTCTCTCTCTCCCCAAGTCTCTCTCTCTCTCTACCCCAGCCTCTCACTCTCTCTGTCCCTCAGTCTCTCTCTCTCTCTCTCTATTGTCTCTCTCACCCAGTCTGTCCATCTCTCTCTATCCCCCCAGTCTCTCGCTATCTCTTCCCCAGTCTCTCTCTCTCTCCCCCTCCCATTCTCTCTCTCTCTCCCCCAGTCACTCTCTCTCCCCAGTCTCTCTCTCTCCTCCCTAGTCTCTCTCTCTCTCTTTCCCGACACTCTCTGTCCCCCAGTCTCTCTCTCTCTCCTCCAGTCTATCTCTCTCTCCCCCAGTCTCTCTCTCCCCACCAGTCGCTCTCTCTCTCTCTATCCCCCAGTCTCTCTCTCTCTCTCTCCCTCTCTCCCCTACTCTCTCTCTATCCCTCCTGCAGTCTCTCTCTCTCGCCCCCAATCTCTCTCTCTCTCTCCCCCAGTCTCTCTCTCTCCCCACCAGTCTCTCTCTCTCTCTCTCCCTCTCTCCCCTACTCTCTCTCTATCGCTCCCCCAGTCTCTCTCTCTCACCCCCAGTCATTCTCTCTCCCCCAGTCTCCCTCTCTCCTCCCCAGTCTCACTCTCTCCCCTAGTCAATCTCTGTCCCCCAGTCTATCTCTCTCCCCCCAGTATCACTCTCTCTCTCTCCCCCAATCTCTCTGTCTGCCCACCAGTCACTCCCTCTCTCTCTATCCCCCAGACTCTCTCTTTCTCCCTCTCTCCCCTAGTCTCTCTCTATCCATCCCCAGTCTCTGTCCATCTCTCTCTCCACGAGACTTTCGCTCTCTATCTATACCCCAGTCTCTCTCTCTCCCCTACTCTCACTCTCTCTCTTCCCCAGTCCCCCTCTCTCTACCCCAGTCTCTCTCTTTCCCCTGTCACTCCCTCTCCCCCACTCTCACTCTCTCTCTCTCTTTCCATTTTCTCACTCTTCCCAAGTTTATCTCTCTCTCACTCAGTCTCTCTCTCTCAGTCCCACGCAGTCTCTCTCTCTCGCCCTCTGTCTCTATCTCTATTCATTTTCTTTCTCCCCGTCTCTCTCTCTCTCATTCTCTCCATTCTCTCTGTCTCCCACAGTCTCTCTCTCTCTCTCCAGTCTCTTTCAGACCCCAAGTCTTTCGAAATCTCTCCCCCAGTCTCTCTCTCTCTCACTGTCTCCATTCTCTCTCTGTCTCCCACAGTCTCTCTCTCTCTCTCCAGTCTCTTTCAGACCCCAAGTCTTTTGAAATCTCTCCCCCAGTCTCTCTCTCATTCCCCCAATCTCTCTCTCTCCCAGTCTCTGTCTCTCTCTCTTTTCCCCAGTCTGTATCTCTCTCTCTCTCCATTCTCTCTCTGTCTCCCACAGTCTCTCTCTTAATCTCCCCCGTCTCCTTCTTCCCCCGAGTCTTTCAAAATCTCTCCCCCAGTCTCTCTCTCTCTCTCTCTGTCTCTCCAACAGTCTGTCTCTCTCTCTCCCCAAGTCACTCTCTCTCTCTACCCCAGCCTCTCACTCTCTCTGTCCCCTCAGTCTCTCTCCCTCTCTCTCTCTCCATTGTCTCTCTCACCCAGTCTGTCCATCTCTCTGTATCCCCCAGTCTCTCACTATCTCTTCCCCAGTCTCTCTCTCTCTCTCTCTCCCTCACAGTCTCTGTCTCTCTCGCCCACTCCCTCTCTCTCTCCTATCCACTTCCTCTCCCTCTCTTTCCCAGTCTCTCTCTCTCTCTCCTCCCATCTCTCTTTCCCCCAATGTCTCCCTCTCTCTCACCCCCTGTCTCTCACTCTCTCTCCCGCAGTCTCTCTCTCTCCCCCACAGTCTCTCTCTCTCTCTTTCACCCCCAGTCTCTCAGTCTCTCACTCTCTCTACCCCATCTCTCTTTCTCTCTCTCCCCCTAGTCCCTCTCTCTCTCCCACTGTTTTTCTCTTTCTCTCTCTTCCATTGTCTCCTTCTCACTCTCTCCCTTGTCTCTCTCTCTCCCCGAGTCTATCTCTCTCTCTCAGTCCCACCCAGTCTCTCTCCCTGTCCCACTGTCTCTCTCTCTATTCATTCTCTTTCTCCCCCACTCTCTCTCTCTCTCCCAGTCTCTCTCTCCCAGTCTCTCTCCCTCTATCTCACTCTCTGTCCCCAAAGTCTCTCTCTCTTTCTCTCTCTTTCTCCCCCAGTCTCTCTCTCTCTCTCTCTCCCCCAGTCTCCCTCTCACACTCCCCCAGTCTCTCTCTCTCCCCCAGTCTCTCTTTCTCTCTCTCTCCCCCAGTCTCTCTCTCTCCCCACCAGTCGCTCTCTCTCTCTCTATCCCCCAGTCTCTCTCTCTCTCCCTCTCTCCCCTAGTATCTCTCTATCCCTCCCCCAGTCTCTGTCTATCTCTCTCTCCCCGAGACTCTCGCTCTCTATCTATACCCCAGTCTTTCTCTCTCTCCACTACTCTCACTCTATCTTCCCCAGTCCCTCTCTCTCTTCCCCAGTCTCTCTCTATTCTCTCATTCTCTCTCTCTACCCCAGTCTCTCTCTCTCTCCCCTGTCACTCCCTCTCCCCCACTCTCACTCTCTCTCTCTTTCCATTGTCTCTCTCTCCCCGAGTTTATCTCTCTCTCACTCAGTCTCTCTCTCTCTCAGTCCCACGCAGTCTCTCCCTCTCGCCCACTGTCCCTATCTCTATCCATTCTCTCTCTCCCCAGTCTCCCTCTCACTCTCTCCATTCGCTCTCTGTCTCCCACAGTCTCTCTCTCTCCTCCCCAGTCTCTTTCAGTCCCCCAGTCTTTCGAACTCTCTCCTCCAGTCTCTCTCTCATTCCCCCAATCTCTCTCTCTCTCTTCCCCAGTTTGTATCTCTCTCTCTCCATTCTCTCTCTGTCTCCCACAGTCTCTCTCTCTCTCTCTCTCTCCCCCATCTCTTTCTTTCCCCCAGTCTTTCAAAATCTCTCCCCCAGTCTCTCTCTCTCCCCCAGTCTCTCTCTCTCTCCAACAGTCTGTCTTTCTCTCCCCAAGTCTCTCTCTCTCTCTACTCCATCCTCTCACTCTCTCTGTCCCTCAGTCTCTCTCTCTCTCTCCATTGTCTCTCCCACTCAGTCTGTCCATCTCTCGCTATCCCCAGTCTCTCGCTATCTCTTCCCCAGTCTCTCTCTCCCTCCCAGTCTCTGTCTCTCTCGCCCACTCCCTCTCTCTCTCCTATCCACTTCCTCTCTACCTCTCTTCCCCAGTCTCTCTCTCTCCTCCCGTCTCTCTCTCCCCCAGTCTCTCCATCTCTCTCTCACCCCCTGTCTCTCTCTCTCTCTCTCTCTCCCCCAGTCTCTCCCTCTCTCTCTCCCCCACAGTCTCTCTCTCTCCCCCACAGTCTCTCTCTCCCCCGCGGTCTCTCTCTCCCCCGCAGTCTCTCTCTCCCCCACGGTCTCTCTCTCTCTCTCACCCCCAGTCTCTCAGTCTCTCATTCTCACTACCCCATCTCTCTTTCTCTCTGTCCCCTAGTCCCTCTCTCTCTCTCTGCTCCCCAGTTTCTCTCTCCCCAGTCTCTTTCTCACTCTCCCCCAGTCGCTCACTCTACCTCTACCCTAGTCTCTCTCTCTCCAACTCTCACCCTCTCTCTCCCACTGTCTCTGTCTTTCTCTCTCTCTTTCCATTGTCTCCTTCTCACTCTCTCTCCATTGTCTCTCTCTCCCCGAGTATATCTCTCTCTCGGTCCCACCCACTCTCTCTCACCCTCCCACTGTCTCTCTCTCTATTCATTCTCTTTCTCCCCCAGTTTCTCTCTCCCTCTATCTCACTCTCTGTCCCCCCAGTCTATCTCTCTTTCTCTCTCTCTCCCCCAGTCTCTCTCTCTCTCCCCCGAGTATCTCTCTCTCTCTCCTCCCCAGTCACTCTCTCTC
Organism: Cetorhinus maximus; assembly: GCF_964194155.1. Classification (NCBI taxonomy): domain Eukaryota; kingdom Metazoa; phylum Chordata; class Chondrichthyes; order Lamniformes; family Cetorhinidae; genus Cetorhinus; species Cetorhinus maximus. Next base: position 64,932 of record NC_135913.1, on the reverse strand, counting down.
TCTCTCCCCCCCAGTCTCTCTCTTTCTCTACCCTCAGTCTTTCTCTCTCTCTCTCCCACCCATTCTCGCACTCTCTCCCCTAGTCTCCCTCTATCTCTCCCTCAGTCCCGCTCTATCTATCTCTCCCCGAGACTCTCGCTCTCTATCTGTACCCGCGTCTCTCTCTCCCCTACTCTCAGTCTCTCCCCCAGTCCCTCTCTCTCTTCCCCAGCCTCTCTCTCTCTCTCCCTCTCCCCCACTCTCACTCTCTCTCTCTCTTTCCATTGTCTCACTCGCAGTCTCTCTCATTGTCTCTCTCTCCCCGTGTTTATCTCTCTCTCTCACTCAGTCTCTATCTCTATCCATTCTCTCTCTCCTCCAGTCACTCCCTCTCTGCCCCCAGTCCCTCTCTCCTCCCCAGTCTCTCTCTTCCCCAGTTTCTCTCTCTCTCTCTCTCCCCCCAGTCTCTCTCTCTCTCTCTCCCCCCAGTCTCTCTCTCTCTACCCTCAGTCTCGCTCTCTCTCTCTCCCCCAATTCTCTCTCTCCCTCCCCAGTCTCTCCCTCTCTCTATACCCCAGTCTTTCTCTCTCCTGCCCAGTCTCACTCTCCCTCTCCAGCCCAGTCTCCCTCTCTCCTCCCCAGTCACTCCCTCTCTCCTCCCCAGTTTCTCCCTCTCTCTCTCTCCCCAGTCTCTCTCTCTCTCCCCCCCAGTCTCTCTCTCTCCCCTCTCCAGTCTCTCTCTCTCTCCCCCAGTCTCTCTCTCTCTCTCCCTCTCCAGTCTCTCTCTCTCTCTCCCTCCCCAGTCACTCTCTCTCTCCCTCCCCAGTCACTCTCTCTCTCCACCAGTCTCTCTCTCTCTCCTCCGCCCCAGTCTCTCTCTCTCCCCCAGTCGCTCTCTCCCCCAGTCTCTCTCTCTCCCCCCCACAGTCTCTCTCTCTCCCGCAGTCTCTCTCTCTCTCCCCCCCCACCGTCTCTCTCTCTCTCTACCCCCCCGTCTCTCTCTCTCTCTCCCCACCCTGTCCCCCTCTCTCTCTCTCCCCGTCTCTCTCTTTCCCCCCCACCGTCTCTCTCTCTCTCCCCCCCACCGTCTCTCTCTTTCCCCCCCCCCCGTCTCTCTCCCCCCCCACCGTCTCTCTCTCTCCCTCCCCCTCAGTCTCTCTCTGTCCCTCCCAGTCTGGATGGGGAGAATGGCCTCCATGTGCATTGTGACAATTCTGTGAGTTTATTTGCTCTTTGATCTTCCCTGGGCCCCTCGTGTCTCCCTCTCTGAATTTCTGCCGTCTGGTTGTCGCTTTAATTGGATCAGCGAATTATAGTTGTACCACTGTAATTCTCAGTGCGGCTCCGCTTTAATTGACGTTCCGCTGACGGCCGTCATGACGCCATGACGCAGGGCCCGGAGCGACGCTGCCGGATCGGAGAATGCAGTGGCCGCGTTCCGATTGGTCAACGAGCTGCAGCATTGCTCACCAAGTGGCTGAAAGGGCTGTCAATCCGAGCGGGGGCGGGGACAAGCGTGAGGAAGACGCTCTGCTACTGGTTGGAAACTACGGGTCATTATCCAGTCAAGCAAACTCGTCTCACCTATTGGCTGATGCAGACGTCGCTCAGAAAACGACTGTCTGTCATTGACGGGGTAGATGTCGGGCACATTTTGCTGGCTTTTTTCATTGGCTAATTGGCTGGGGTGGGAACGGCGTCGCCGGACGGAGCTCCCTCATTGGCTGAGGCGGCTACGAGTCCCAGAGCGGTGCCACCTCATCGGCTAGGATAGGCTTTTGGATTGGTTGGCGGGGCTGGGGGGGGGGGCGGGGCGGTGCAGCTGTCAGTCGTCGGCTGATTGGCTGAGAATGGGTGCGGGTTGTTGTTGTCAGTTGTTGTTGTTTTCAGTTGTTGTTGTCAGTTATTGCCTGATGTCAGTTGTTGTTGTCAGTTGTTGTTGTTGTTTTCAGTTGTTGTTATTGTTTTCAGTTGTTGTTATCAGTTATTGCCTGATGTCAGTTGTTGTTGTCAGTTGTTGTTGTTTTCAGTTGTTGTTATTGTTTTCAGTTGTTGTTATCAGTTATTGCCTGATGTCAGTTGTTGTTGTCAGTTGTTAGGTGTTGTCAGTTGTTGTCAGTTGTTGTTTCCAGTTGTTGATGTCAGTTGTTGTTGCCTGATGTCAGTTGTTGGTGTTGTCAGTTGTTGTCAGTTGTTGTTATTGCTGTCAGTTGCTGTCAGTTGTTGTTTCCAATTGTTGATGTCAGTTGTTGATGCCTGATGTCAGTTGTTGTTGTTGTCAGTTGTTGTTGTTGTCAGTTGTTGTTGTTGTCAGTTGTTGTTTTCAGTTGTTGTTGTCAGTTGTTGTTGTTGTTATCAGTTGTTGTTGTTGTTGCTTCTTCATTCATTCATTGAATGATTGACAGGAGCGGACATCCCACCGGCTCCTTGTCCTGCTCCCTAAACCTGGACTGAGTCACCCCGTAAAATAAATGTGCTGGTGCAGCAACTTCAATCAAATATAAAAACAGATTCGTTGTAATCTGTCCCTGAAATATGATAATAAGTGATGCCCGTCCCCTCCTCCTCCTACCTGCACAGCTTAATGTCCAGTCGGAACCTCCTCACCAACTCTGTGACCTGTGGATAAATCTTCAATTCATGGGCTGGAAACCCCTGGGAGGGGAGGAGGGTGGGTGGGGTGGGGTGGGTGGGTGTGGGGCGCCTCCTCTCGGCTGCTCACAGTTCCTGCTGCCCCTTCATTCATTGAATGATTGACGGGAGCGGACATCCCACTGCCTTCTTCACCTGCTCCCTGAACCTGGACTGTGTCACTCCGTAGATAAAGATGTTGGTGCAGCAGCTGAGATTGAGCAGGATAAACCCCACCCCTGCAAACTTGGAATCGAATGCGTTGTAATCGGTGGGGTCTCTCCCTGTCGTGGCGTAAGGTATGAAACCCACAATGGTCACCGACCACAGGAGGACGAAGCTGCCGGAGATGGTGAAGAGTAAAATCGCAGACCTCCTCCTGCTCTCCATCTCTGGGTCGCTGCCTTTCGCTCCCTGGCTCTGACCCCTCAGATGTGTCTGACGGTCAGGGTGTTGAGCAACAGGATTAAAGCGAACTGGAGCAATGGGGTTAAAGCCGTATCAAACCAGTCAAATCCCATCCATCCGGGGTCAGTGAAATAGCTTAGCTTTGTAATACAGCCCCGCAGTACGGTGTCGACTATCACTCCAGGTTCCTGTGTGAAATAGCGTGGGATGTGTTTTAAACAGAGCAGGATGCCGGTCGTTGCTAGAACCACAGCCGCAGTTCACCCGGTGCAATATTTTGTTCTCAGCTTCTGGCAACAAATGGCCACAAATCGATCAAAGAAGAAAGTGACGGTGAACCAGACAGAACAGCCTGCGGCCGCACAAATCAGGACAATGAGAACGCTGCACACAGGGGTGATGTCCAGGAAACTCTGTCCAAAATAATAATAAATGGCCCTCCACACTATCACCTCAGTGATAATGACCAGTAGATCCGCCGTTGCCATGGCCACCAGGTAGCGAGTGGTGCAGGTGGAGAGACCACACTTTCCCCGGGATAGTATCACAATCGCCAGTAAATTAACTGATCAAACATTCGATGTGTCTGAGACAGACAGCGAGGCCATGATTTAAGCAGCAAAAGAGATCATTTGGGACCGCGTCAAAGGCTAAAATTTGAAAATAAAATCCACATCCCACTCCTACCCATTACCATCCTGCGAAATTCCCAGTTAACAAATTCAGATGAGGATACATTAAAAAGGGTGAGTTCGGATATACAGAACAGAAACAGGCCATTCGCCCTAAGCAGCTCATTTCAGTGTTGATGGTCCACTGGCGTACCAGCCCAGATTCCATCAGTTAAATCTGACATCGTAACCCTCTGTCCCTTTCTCCCTCACATCCTAGTCGCGTTTCCCATAAATGAGTCTACACTATTCACATCAAACACTCCGTCTGGTGGCGAGTTGCACATTCTCACCGCTCTTTGGGTGAAGCAGTTCCCTCTGAACTCCCTATCGGCTTTCTTGGTAACTCTCTCATCTCGATGACGTCCGGTTGTGCCCCTCCCCACAAGAAGAAATATTCTCTCTGCCCCCTCTCTATCAAAACCCTTCCACCATTTTACATTTCTACTTAGCTCGCCCCTCAGCCTTCTTTTCTCAAGAGTGAAAGACACAGACTGTCAATCCATTGCTGATATCTATACCCACAAATATCTGATATGACCCACGTAAATCGTCTCTCCGCCCACAGCAGTGCCTCTTATCCTTTTTTCTGTAGTATCTGATCAGAACTGTATCCAGTATTAAATATGTGCTCTGACCAAGGTTTGACAGAAGTTTATCAGAACTGCTTTACTTTTGAAGTCCTCCTCAGCATTGACCACACCCCGTCTCAAGCTGGTGTCATCTATACGTGTAGAAATTGTGTTTTTGATTCCAAATCGTTGATGCGTTGTGAAGGGCAGTGACCCCAGCACTGAACCTTGTGGAAAACCCTCTTCCCACCCTCTGCCACTCTGAATAACTTATCCTTTACACCCGCTGTCTGCAGTGCCTCTGTATCCTTTCTTCCATAGTATCTGTATCCAGTATTCAATATATGCTCTGGCCAAGAGAAAAACAAAAAAAACTGCGGATGCTGGAAATCCAAAACAAAAACAGAAACAGAAATACCTGGAAAAACTCAGCAGGTCTGGCAGCATCGGCGAAGAAGAGCGATGTTGACGTTTCGAGTCCTCATGACCCTTCAACAGAACTAAGTAAAAATAGGAGAGGGGTGAAATATAAACTGGTTTAAGGAGGGGGGGTGGGTGTGGTGGAGGGAGAAGGGGGTGGGTTGTTGGGACAAGCAAGCAGTGATAGGAGGAGATAACCAAAAGATGTCACAGACAAAAAAACAAAGAGGTGTTGAAGGTGGTGATATTATCTAAAATAATGTGCTAATGAAGAGTGGAGAGCAGGACAAGCAAGGTACAGATAGCTCTAGTGGGGGTGGGGTGAAATATTACTAAAAGGGCATCAAAGGTATAGATAAATGATCGGTGGAATACATTTAAAAATAATGGAAATAGGTGGGACCAAGGCTCTGACCAAGGTTTGACACAGGCTTATCATAACTGCTCTACTTTTCCATTCTCTCCCACTGGGATTACAGCCTTGTGCTGGGTTTACTGCTTATGCTCTTGTGCAACAATCCTCAGCGATTGACGTATTTGTATTCCTGAGACGTCGTTCTTACACTCCCACAACTGGACTTGCACACCCCGAGTCATAAGTGACCTCAATATTCTCCCCACCAAAACATGCTGCTTCCATGTTCTTCTGTGTTGAAATTTGTTTGCCGTTTATGTTCCCATGTTGGAAATTTAGAAATGTCCCACTGTAAATTGTTGCAGTCCTCCTCCCTATTGACCACACCCCCGTCTCAATTTGGTTAAACCTGTAAATGTAGAAGTCGTGTTTTTGATTCCAAACTCCAAGCCGTTGATGCGTTGTGAAGGGCAGTGACCCCAGCACTGAACCTTGTGGAAAACCACTTCCCACCTTCTGCCACTCTGAACAACGACCCTTAACTCCCACTGTCCGCTCTCTGCCCAACGAACCTTAACTCCCACTGTCTGCTCTCTGCCCAACGACCCTTAACTCCCACTGTCCGCTCTCTGCCCAACGAACCTTAACTCCCACTGTCTGCTCTCTGCCCAACGAACCTTAACTCCCACTGTCCGCTCTCTGCCCAACGACCCTTAACTCCCACTTTCTGCTCTCTGCCCAACGACCCTTAACTCCCACTGTCTGCTCTCTGCCCAACGACCCTTAACTCCCACTGTCCGCTCTCTGCCCAATGACCCTTAACTCCCACTGTCTGCTCTCTGCCCAACGACTCTTAACTCCCACTGTCTGCTCTCTGCCCAACGACCCTTAACTCCCGCTGTCCGCTCTCTGTCTTGAAGACAGCTAGAAATCCATTGGGCCACTTGTCCCCTGTCTCCACACTTCCTGACCTTATTCATTGGTCTGTGTTGCTCTCCTGTTTACCTGACAGTGAATGTCTCTTTCTGTTGGAGCAGCTCAATAGTAGACAGACCAATATCGATAATTTTCACTGTATACACGTATAAACAAGCAACAGCAATAATCTACCCGCCTTTTACAGAATACATCCTTAAAAAAGAGAGATAGCCACATGGAATGGAGAGATCAGTCACCTAAAACAATAATTTCACAATCAAACCAGTTTGTTTCATCCCACTTATTGTTATAAATTCAGTACAAATCTGATACTCCCACAAAAACATGGTCCCTAGGGTCAGGCATTCCTCTCCACCCTCTCTCTCACCGGGTTAGTGACCCACGCTCAGTACAATTTTACACTGACAGACACTCCCAGAAATACATGGCCACTGTGGTCAGGTGCTCCACTCCAGTTAGTTACCCACACCCAGTACAATTTTACACTGACAGATACTCCCAGTAATACACCTGCACCGATGCCTGATTCAACAGAACCTGATGCTCCACGGGAGAATATCGCTTGATATTTCAGTGTGCGTGCAAGTTATAAGCAGAGGTCGATCTTCACTTGACACAATAGAATGAATCGGTGGAGAAAATTCAGATTATTTGGCTGTGGAAAATGCTAACCATTAATCAGGGGTCTATATAACCCCACCACTGGGTTAGCGATCAACAGAATAAAATTACAGACCACCTTCACAGACATTCAGTGCTTATTTTCACTTGCCGGGAACACCAATGATTGCCAGGGTCAGGTAACATGTTTTTGTGAAACTGTTAATTGTTTCAGTCAGATTCTCAGTGAAGTGATGTGTCCCCTTGGTGCAGTGTCAACCTCCCTGTATTAAACTGTGGGGCGATCCATTCGCAAAGCCTTTCACTGATACCCTGTGGGGTCACCTCCGGGAATTTGAGGTTGCTGCTTATATTTTTTTAAACTTGAGCAAGCCGACTCCGACAGTGAGCTCACTCCCTGTTGTGACAGGATATATGTAGCACTGGGATCCCACCAGACTATTCTGATTGCATCAAACAACTAACAAAATAATGATGTTTTATTCACCCAGCATTGATTCTGTTCAGAATCACAGAATCTTAACGGCACAGAATGAGGCCATTCAGCCCATTGTGTCTGCACTGGCTCTCCAAATGAGCATTATGACCTAGTGCCATTGCCCTGCCTTTTCCCCGCACCCCTGCACATTGTTTCTACTCAAATCATATCTCCTCTCACATTCTTCTCTCCAAGTAGAACAGTCTCTCCAAACTATCCTCATAGCTGAACTTGCTCATCCCTGGGAGCATTCTTGTAAACAATATTGCAGCCGAGGTCTCTCTCCCCCAGTTTGTCTCTCCAACCAGTCTCTCCCTCTCTGTCTCTCTCCCCGAGTCTGACTCTCTCTCCCCCAGTCTCTCTCTCTATCTCTGTCTCCCTGTCTCCCCCTCTCTCTCTCCCCCAGTCTCTCTCTCCTCAGTCTCTCTCTCTCTCTCCCCCAGTCTCTCTCTGTCCATCAATCTCTCTCTCTCTGTCTCTCTCCTCGAGTCTGACTCTCTCTCCCCCAGTCTCTGTCTCCCTGTCTCCCCCCCCTCTCTCTCTCTCCCCCAGTCTATCTCTCCTCAGTCTCTCTATCTCTCCCCCAGTCTCTCTCTCTCTCTCCCCCAGTCTATCTCTCCTCAGTCTCTCTCTCACCCAGTCTCTCACTCTTCAGTCTCTCTCTCTCTCTCTCTCCCCCAGTCTCTCTCTCTTCAGTCTCTCTCTCTCTCTCTCCCCAGTCTCTCTCTGTTCCTCAGTCTCTCTGTCCATCAGTCTCTCTCTCTCCCCAATCTCTCTCTATCCCCATCTCTCTCTCTCCCCAATCTCTCTCTGTTCCCAGTCTCTCTCTCCTCCCCAATCTCTCCCTCTCGCCAGAATCTCCCCCTGTGTCTCCCTCCCCCAGTTGCCCTGTCTTGCTCCCCCCAGCCTCCCTCTTTCCCCTGAGTCTCTCTCTCTCCCTCCCAGCCCCCACAGTATCTCTATCTCACACACTATCTTCCTCTCCCCAATCTTTCTCTCTGATCCAGCCTCTCGCTCTCTCCCCCAGTTTTTCTCTCTCTCTCCTCCACTATCTCACCCAAACTCTCTCTCTATATCTGATCCAGTCTCTCTCTCTCTTTCTCTTCTCTCTCTCTTTTCCTGCCCCTTTCTCTTTCTCTCAGACTCTCTCTTCCAAGTCTCTCTCTCTCTCCCAGTCTCTCTCGCTTCCTTCCACTCTCTCTCTTTCTCCCCCCAAGTCTCTTTATCCCCTCCCCCCTCCGCAGTCTCTATCCATGACCAGTCTCACTCTCTCTCTTCCTGTAGCCTCTATCTCTCTCGCTCTCTCTCTCCCCAGTCTCTGCCTCTCCACCGACCTCTCTCTCTCTATCCCCCAGTCTCTCTCTCTCTCTCCCCAGTCTCTCACTCTCTCGCCTCCATTCTCTCTATCAGCACCCCCCACAAGTCTCTCTCTATGACCAGTCTCGCTCTCTCTCTTCCCACAGTCCCTCTCTTTCTCTCTCTCTCTCTCTCTCCCCCAAGTCTCTCTCTCTCTCTCCCCCCAGTCTCTCTCTCCATCAGTCTCTCTCCCTCTCTTCCGACTCTCTATCTCTCTCTCTATGATCTCCCCCTAGTTTCTCTCTCTCTCCCCCAGTCTCTCTCTCCCCCAGTTTCTCTCTCCCCCAGTCTCTCTCTCTCTATGATCTCCCCCGAGTTTCTCTCTCTCTCCCCCAGTTTCTCTCTCTCTCCCCCAGTGTGCCTCTCTCTCTTTCTCAGTCTCACTCTTTCCCTCCGGTCTCTCTCCCTCTCTCCCCAGGAGTGATGTCAGAACAAGGGGGGGCAAGGCTGAATATTATGTAGCGGGTGAGTTTAATGAAATACAAACAAAAAGGGTGGCGAGGGCATTCAGCCCCGTGTGTTGTATGGCCTGCAGCATGTGGGGCTCCTTAGCCTCTCCTCGCAGCCTGGATGACCACATGTGCAGGAAGGTGCTAGCGACTTGACCAGCTCGAGCAACGGGTTTCCGGGCTTCAGCATCAGCACTGGAGATGCAGTGGTGCATCCACGAGGCTGAGGGTTAGGTAGATAGCACGTTTTCAGATGTGCTCACTCCGCAGCTTAAGGAAGTGCAGTCCGAGAGGGAATGGGTGACCACCTGTCAGAAGAAGGGAGGCAGGCAGGCGGTCAGGAAAGCCCCAGAGCGCATCTCGCTCAAGAACCATTTTAGTGTGTTGGAGACGGTGAAGGTTTCACTGGAGAGGGCAGCCAGAGCCCAGTTCACCGAGTTATGATCGCTATCCCTGAAATGCTCCCCCACTGACACTTCTACCACTTGCCCGGCTTCATTCCCCAAGATTAGCTCCACTGCTGCCCCTTCTCTTGTAGGACATTCCACTCGGTGGCTCAACAAGCTCTCCTGGGTGCACTTTATGAATTCTGCCCCCTCTCAGTCTGCGGGGGGCTCAGCTGCAGGAGCGGGGAGAGGGGTAAGAGTGCAAGAGCAATAGCGGTGTGTGACTAAGCAGCGAGGGGTTCAGACAGGCGCTCCTGCGGCCGTAGACGTGAGAGAGGATGAATGCTTGGCCGAAGGGATGGTGCAGGGGGGGGAGGGCTTTAGTTTTCCTGGGTCACTGGGTCTGTTCCGGGTGAAGGTGAGGCCTGTACAAGTTGGACGGGTTGCGCCTGAACCGGAACGGGACCAACATCATTGTGGGGAGGTTTCCTCGCGCTGTTAGGGGAGGGGGTTGGCTTAAACTAATTTGTCAGGGGGATGGGATGCAGAGGGGAGGTACAAAAGGGGGGGATGCACAGCCAAATATAGAAGAGAAACTAAGTCAGTTTGGAGAGCAGAGCAATTATGGGCCTGTTAAGGCACAAGGGAATAATGCAAGGCTGGATTGCATCTATTTTAACGCCAGGAGTCTTACAAGTAAGGCAGATGAATTGGGGGCGTTGATTAACACATGGGAATGTGATATTGCTGCTATCATAGAGACATGGTTGAGGGGAGGGCAGGACTGGCAGCTCAATATTCTAGGTGTGTGACAGGGGCGGGGCTTTAATAGAGGAGGTGGCATTACACAGTTAATCAAGGAGTGAATTGCTGCAGTAAGGAGGGATGGTACCTTAGGAGGTTCCTCCAATGAGGCCACATGGGTAGAACTTAAATCAAAAAGGGGGCAATCACTTTGCTGGGAGTGTACTATAGACCTCCAATAGCCTAGGGGGAGATAGAGAAGCAGGTGTGTAGGCAAATCTCAGAGAAGTTTAAAAATAATAGGGTAATAATAGGAGGGGATTTCAACTTCTCCGATGTTAACTGGGATTGACTTAGTGTGAAAGGCTTAGAGGGGGCGGAATTCCGAAAGTGCACCCAGGAGAGCTTGTTGAGCCAGCGCATAGAAAGTCCTACAAGAGAAGGGGCGGTACTCCTGCTAATCTTAGGGAATGAAGCCGGGCAAGAGGCAGAAGTGTCAGTGGGGGGAGCATTTCGGGGATAGTGACCATAACTCTGTAAGATTTAAAGTAGTTACGGAAAAAGGACACAGAAGGACTGGAAATAAAGGCCCTGAATTGGGGGAAGGGCCGATTTCAATATGATAAGACAGGGATCTGGTCAAAGTGGACTGGGAGCAGCTACTTGTAGGAAAGTCTACATCAGGCCAGTGGGAGAGTCGTTCAAAAAGGAAATAGTGACAGTTCAGGGCCAACATGTTCCCATAAAGGTGAAAGGTAGGGCCAACAAGTCCAGGGAGCTCTGGACATCAAGGGATATATAGGATTGGATAAGGAACAAAAAAGAAGCTTATGACAGATACAGAGGGCTAAAAACAGCAGAAGCCCTAGAGGAGAATAGAAAATGCAGCAGGTACTTAAAACTTTATTTAGGAGAGCCAAGAGGGGGCATGATAAAAACACTGGTGAGCAAGATAAAGGAAAATCCCACGGCATTTTATAAATATATTAAGGGCAAGAGGATAACCAGGGAAAGAGTAGGGCCCATGAGGGACCAAAGTGGCACTCTGTGTGTGGAGCTGGAGGATGTAGGTGAGGTTTTAAATGATTACTTTTCATCTGTGTTCACTGTGGAGAAGGATGATGTAGGTGTAGAAATCAGGGAGGGGGGTTGTGATATACTGAAACAAATGAGCTTCCAGAGGGGGGAGGTATCAGCGGTATTACCGGGCTTCAAGGAGGATAAATCCCCAGGCCCAGATGAGATGCATCCCAGGCTGCTGTGTGAGGCAAGGGAGGAGATTACAGGGGCTCTGACATTAATTTTCAAACCCTCTCTGGCCACAGAAGAGGTGCCAGAGGACTGGAGGACAGTGAATGTGGAACCATTATTCAAGAAGAGTAGTAGGGATGAAGCAGGTAATTATAGGCTGGTGAGTTGAACATTAGTGGTAGGGAAACTACTGGCAAAAATTCTGAGGGACAGGGTTAATCTCCACTTGGAGAGGCAGGGATTAATAAGGAATAGTCAGCATGGCTTTGTCAGGGGGAGATCATGTCTAACAGACTTGATTGAATTTTTCGATGAGGTGACTAGTTGTGTCGATGAGGGTGGTGTGGTTGATGTAGTCTACATGGACTTCAGTAAGGCTTTTGACAGGGTCCCACACGGGAGAATGGTCAAGAAGATAAGAGCCCATGGGATCCAGGGCAATTTGGCAATTGGATCCAAAATTGGCTTCGTGGCAGGAGGCAGAGGGTGATGGTGGAAGGTTGTTTTTGCGATTGGAAGCCTGGGATAAGTGATGTACCACAGGGATCGGTGCTGGGACCCTTGCTGTTTGTAGTGTACACTGATGATTTAGAGGTGAATATAGGAGGTATGATCAGTAAGTTCGCAAATGACACAACAATTGGTGATGTGGTAAATAGTGAGGAGGAACGCCTTAGACTACAGGACAATATAGATGGGCTGGTAAGGTGGGTAGAGCGGAAAATGGAATTTAACCCTGAGAAGTGTAAGGTGGTGCACTTTGAGAAGACTAACATGGCAAGAGAATACACAACGAAGCTAGGACCCTGAGAAGTACAGAGGAACAGAGGGACCTTGGTTCACATATCCATAGATCCCTGAAGGCAATAGCACAGGTGCATAAGGTGGTTAAGAAGGCTTGAGTGACACTTTGCCTTTATTAATGGAGGCATAGAATCTAAAGATCAGGGAGGTTATGTTGGAGCTGTATAAAGCACTAGTTGGCCCACAGCTGGAGCACTGTGTGCAGTTCTGGTCGCCACATTATAGGAAGGATGTGATTGCACTGGAGGGGGTGCAGAGGAGATTCACCAGGATGTTGCCTGGGCTGGAGCGTTTCAGGTCTGAAGAGAGGCTGGATAGACCAGGGTTGTCTTCCTTAGAACAGAGAGGGCTGAGGGGGAGGGGGGGACCTGATAGAGGCATACAAAATTATGCAGGGCATAAATAGGGTAGATTAAGAAGAAACTTTTCCCCTTAGCGGAGGTGCCAATAACCAGGGGGCATAGATTTAAGGTAAGGGAGCAGGAGGTTTAGAGGGGTTTTGAGGAAAATCCTTTTCACCCACTAGGTGGTTGGAATCTGGAACACACTGCCTGAGGGGGTGGGAGAGGCAGGAATGCTCACGACATTTAAGAAGTATTTAGATGAGCACTTGAAACGCCATAGCACACGGGGCTAGAGGCTAAGTGCTGGAAATTGGCATCAGAATGGATAGGTGCGTGATGGCCAGCACGGACTCAATGGGCCGAAGGTCCTGAGCTATATAATTCTATGACTCTACGATTATATGAACTCTTGGAACAGCACGAGGTTAGATACAGAGTAAAGCACCCTCGACACTGTTCCCATCTGTTATGACCGATACAGTCGGTACAGCGGAGTTATTTCAAAATCCCAGAGGGAAACTTAAAACAACTGTCATAACCAATAATTTTATGTTATGTTTGAGATGCGACTTTAAAGTCAGGAATCAGACCACCAGTTCTCGAAGTTTTACATTAAACTTAAATGAAACATTTTATTAATTTATACAGGTTAAAATATATATACACATGGCTACAAATTACTACTGTCATAACTTTTAGCAAACTCCCAAACTAATCTCCATTAGGGCAACAACAACCTGTAGACTTAACCAAACGCCAGGCGAAGCATTTTCACCTGACAAAACTCACAATGAGGTTCTTTTCACTTTGGTTCCTGTGGGACACAGCTGGAGGTTTGCAGGCTACCCCAGAGAGCTGTGGATGGCCAATCATTGAGCATGTTCAAGACTGACATCGACTGATATTTGGACACAGGAAATTGGGCGATATGAGGATAGCGGGGCAAAACGTACTTGAGGTACAAGATTAGCCCTGACCTCACTGAATGACAGAACAAGCTCCAAAATGGCTGCCCGCTGCTCCCAACTCTTGAAAGCCAGCTAGGGGGAGTGACAGTGGCGTTAGCGGTCATGTCACTGGGCTGGTAATCCAGGCGGCCAGGTTAATGTTCTAGGGACGCAGGTTCAAAGGGCAGCTGCTGGAGTTTGAATCCAGTTAATCACAAAAATATCGAGATAGAAAACGTTCTGGAATTGAAAGCTAGAACAGCAAAGGTGACCATGAAAATATCGTTGATTGTTGTAAAAACCCATCTGGTTCACTAATGCCCTTTAGGGAAGGAAATCTGTCGTCCTTACCCGCTCTGGTCTACCAGCGACCCCAGACCAACAGCAACTTGCTCAATCCTTAAATGTCCTCGGAAATCACCTAGCGAGCTACTCTGGGACAATTAGGTAATGAATTATGGTAATAAACGCTGACCTTGCAGGCAAGGCTCCAGTCCCATGAAAGAGTAAATTAAATAAAACACGAGGAAATAGAGAAACTCACCTCCAGGAGTTCCACGACCCCGAAACCTTAACTCTTCCCCTAATGCCGAATGTCAGTTTGAGTGGCTTTATTAGCGTGTGGGTCTGGGTTAACTCCAGGACCAGGCTGAGGATGCTGCTCGTTTCAGGTAACCTAAGATTTTTGTCTTATTGCATTAGTCTGGGGTACTGTTTCACCCTGTATCAGTTGTAGGGTCTGTGACACTTGGAGCGTCTGTATCAGTTGGAGGACCTATATTGGTTGGAGAACCTATATTGGTTGCAGGGTCTGTATTGGTTGGAGGGTCTGTATCAGTTGGAGAGTCCGTATCAGTTGGAGAGTCTGTATCAGTTGGAGAGTCTGTATCAGTTGGAGAGTCTGTATTAGTTGGAGAGTCTGTATTAGTTGGAGAGTCTGTATCGGTTGGAGAGTCTGTATCAGTTGGGGAGTCTGTATCAGTTGGAGAGTCTGTATCAGTTGGAGAGTCTGTATCGGTTGGAGAGTCTGTATTAGTTGGAGAGTCTGTATTAGTTGGAGAGTCTGTATTAGTTGGAGAGTCTGTATCGGTTGGAGAGTCTGTGTCAGTTGGAGAGTCTGTGTTAGTTGGAGAGTCTGTATTAGTTGGAGAGTCTGTATCGGTTAGAGAGTCTGTATTGGTTGGAGAGTCTGTATTAGTTGGAGAGTCTGTATTAGTTGGAGAGTCTGTATTAGTTGGAGAGTCTGTATTAGTTGGAGAGTCTGTATCGGTTGGAGAGTCTGTATCAGTTGGGGAGTCTGTATCAGTTGGAGAGTCTGTATCGGTTGGAGAGTCTGTATCGGTTGGAGAGTCTGTATCGGTTGGAGAGTCTGTATCAGTTGGAGAGTCTGTATTGGTTGGAGAGTCTGTATCGGTTGGAGAGTCTGTATCAGTTGGAGAGTCTGTATCAGTTGGAGGACCTGTATTGGTTGGAGAGTCTGTATCAGTTGGAGAGTCTGTATCAGTTGGAGAGTCTGTATTGGTTGGAGAGACTGTATTGGTTGCAGGGTCTGTATCCATTGCACAGCCTGTAAGAGTTACACGCTCTGTATTGGTTGGTGAGTCAATGCTGGTTGGAGGGTTTGTATCTGTTAGAGGGTCCATATTGGTTTGAAGGTCTATCAAGTGGAGTGTCTAGACTGGTTTCAAGTGGTGTATTGGTCTCCTTGTGCTTTTGTATAAATAGCTGGTGTTGGAAGGGTTCAGACACTTGATTATTTGACTTCAGCAACAAATATCCACAAAAAGCCAACTTTAATACTGTAATCTCTTAACTGAATGTCCACGTTTAAAGAGAGCAGCTTCATTGACATGTGCAGTGGAACCGGGCTGAGAAATCCGCTATAACATTTTCATTGTAATTACAGAGCCTCAGAAATAAACACGTCCTATTACTCCGTGGAATTAACTCGGCGCTGTCGTATGTTTGTTTTCAGGCATTCAGCAACAAACTAAGGAGGACGATGTGGCAATCTCACCATCTCCGAAGAGATGTTCCACAAGGAATAAACAAGGGTCTTTCTGAATGTGTCACTTCAGGGTTTAATGCAGAGATTGCTTGCAGCAGTAAGGGGCTGATCACCTCAAAGTGACAATGCTTGGATCAATTGAAATTATCACTAAAATGTTCTATGTGAGTCTTGCTATCATTGGCATCCCAGGTAAGTGACCAGGGACATTTGCAGTTGTGTCAATCTATGTTGGGAGCTGCTCTCTGGTTTCAATCAGTGACAGGTCATGTTCCCTTTATACACGCGCCCAATGCATTTCCTTCAGTGAAATGTCTTGAATTATCTCTGCAGTTCTATTCAATTCCCTGAACCATCAGTAAAACCCAGTTTACAACTCATAGGCTTTATGAATAATCAAGTTATTGCATTCCGTGGAATATCGCCTAATGTTCAATCAGACCTGAGTGAGGGCAAAGTCTCTGAAGGGAGGCTTTAGAGGGAGCCAGTGTTCTTTATTGATTCACGGGATGTGGGCGTCGCTGGCAGGGACAGCATTTGTTGCCCCATCCCTTATTGCCCCTTGAGAAGGTGGTGGTGAGCTGCCTTCTTGAGCCGCTGCAGTCCCTGGTGGTGAAGGTACACCCATAGTGCTGTTAGGGAGGGAGTTCCAGGATCTTGACCCAACGACAGTGAAGGAACAGCCAACATATTTTCCCTACTACTGATGCTATGCAGACCAGCCTGTAATTCCCTGCTTTTTCCCTCCCAACTTCTTTAAGATAGGGGGGTTACATTTGCCACCCTCCAATCTGATGGGGCTGTTCCAGAGGCTACAGATTGTTGGAATGTGACAACCAAAATATCCACTATTTCCACAGACACCTCCTTTAGTACCCTGGGATATAGATTATCAGGCCCTGGGGATTTGTCAGCTCTCAGTCTCACCAATTTCTCCAGCATGATTGTTTTAGTAATATTAATTTCCCTCAATTCCTCCTACCCACTAGACCCTTGGTTCCCGAGTATTTCTGGGAAGTTATTTGTGTCTTCCTCCATGAAGACAGAACTAAAGCAGTTGTTTAATTGCTCTGCCATTTCCTTGTTCTCTATTATAAATTCACCTGGTCCAGACTGTAAGGGACCTACATTTGTCTTCACCAATCTTTTTCTTCTTACATACTTATAGAAGCTTTCACAGTCCCCTTTTATGTTCCTCGCAAGTTTACTCTCATACTCTATTTTTCCCCTCTTCATCAATCTCTTGTTCCTCCTTTGTAGAACTCTAAGCTGCTCACAATCCTCAGGCTTGCTACTTTTTCTAGCAACATTAAATGATTCGTCTTTGGATCTAATACTATCCTTAAAGTTTTTGTGCCAGAAAGGAATGTATAGCTGTTGCAAGGCATACATTTGTTCCTTAAGTATTAGCCATTGCCTATCCATCTATGAATGATGTTCCTCAATCTATTTTGGGCATTCCCTGCCTCATATCTTCCTAGTTTCCTTTGTTTAGATTTAGGACCCTAGTTTTGGATTGGACTACTTCACTTTCCATCCCCGTTGAAGAATTCTATCATGTTATGATCACTGTTCCCTAAAGGACCCCCCACAACCAAAATATTAATTAACCCCTTCTCGTTGCACAAGACCAAGTTGGGGAAAGCCTGTTTTCTAGTTGGTTCCTCAAAATACTGGTCTAAAAAAACCATCTCACACACTCCAGGATTTCATCCGCCTCTGTATTATTGCTAATTTGGTTTGCCCAGTCTCTATGTAGATTAAAGTCACCCATGATTACTGTAGCACCCTTGTTACATGCATCTCTAATTTCCTGTTTAATGCTGTCCCCTATCATGCCACTACTGTTTGGAGGCCTATAGACAACTCCCACTAATGTGTACCTCCCCTTGTTTCTTCTTAGCTCCACCCAGACTGATTCTACACCCAGATTTTCTGAGCCAATATCCTCTCTCACTATTGCACTGATTTCATCCTTACAGCGCCGCACCGCATCCTTTAACTTTTAGCCTGTCCTTCCTGACTATCGAATACCCTTGGATATTCAGTCCCCAGCCTTGGTCACCCTGCAGCCATGTCTCCGTAATCACAATCACATCACAAATAGTCTAAATCCCTCCCTCCTACGCCGCCTCTCTTGTCATGCACTCAACTGGTCTATCCTCCTATTCCTGATCTCGCTAGCACGTGGCGCTGGGAGTAAAACTACCTTTGAGGTCCTGCTTTTGAATTGATTTCCTAGCTCCCTGTACTCTGCTTGCAGGACCTCATCGCTCTTTTTACCTAGGTCGTTGGTACCAAAATGGATCATGATCTCTGGTTGTTCGCCTTCAGAATGTTCTGCAGCCGCTCAGTGACATCCTTGACCCTGGGGTCAACATGCCTCCTGGTGTCATGTCTGTGGCTGCAGAAGTGTCTGTCTGTTCCCCTTATGATCAAATTTCCTATCACTATTGTTTTCCCACTCTTTATCTTCCCCCCCCTCCACCCCAACCCCAACCACCACCCCACCCCACCCCACCCCCCGCCACCCCCTCCCCTCCTGAGCCACACGTGGTGCCACGGACTTGGCTCTTGCTGCATTCCCCTAAGAAACCACCTCCCCCCAGCGGTGTCCAAAATGGAAAATCTGTTAGGGTGGAAGGTGGACCCAGGGAACTGCTCTACTGCTTGCCTAGTGCTTTTACTCTGTCTGGCGATCGCCCGTTCCGTTTCTGGTGAGAGGCAGTTTTTCTGGGAACTTCTGTTCCCGGGCTCAATGTTGGAGCTGGTCCCAGGGCGGGGCCTATTTCTGAAGCGCATATATATGGATCTCAGGGCTTTGCCACGTCCTGCGGTGAAGGGGGAATATTCTTGATCCTGGGCTATCCACAACCAGGTAGTGTCCAATACCAGGTGAGAGTGTTGTCCAGTGCATTCTGAGGGGAGTGTCTGAACCAGGGGTGGCGGTGTTGCAGTCTCAGGGGTTTGATCTTCAGAGGAACTGAAACTTTATGCCAAAACCTTCTCCTTGCTCTCTGGGTCAGACAGGGAAAATGTGTTCTCAGTAATTTCCTGTCTTTTTTTTTTCCCCCATCCTCCCTCTTACAGCTAATTTACTGACAATTGTGATCCTGTCTCGGGGAAAGTGTGGCCTCTCCGCCTGCACCACTCATTGACTGGTGGCTAAGGCAACAGCAGACCAACTGGTCATTATCATTGAAGTCATTCCATATCCGATCCATTATCATTATTTCCCACTGTCTTTCCTGGGCATCACCCCTGTGTGTAGTGTTAATGCTGTCCTGCAAGCTGCTGTTCTACCTGGTTCACCATCACTCCCTCCTTTGACCGATCTGTAGCCGTTTGTTGCCAGAGGCTGAAAACAAAATATTGCACCGGGAAAACTGCGGCTGTGGTCCTAGCAACAACCGGCATTCTGCTCTGTTCAAAGAAACATCCCCTTCAACTTTATACAGTGATAATCGACAATTCACCTTGGGGGCTGTTAGACAAAGCCAAGCTATTTTACTGACCACGGATGGGTGGGATTTGAGTGGTTTCATACAGTTTCAACCCCATTGCTCCCATTTGCTTTAATTCTGAGGTTCATCGCTCTGACAGTCAATCACATTGTAATGGCCAGTTGTGTCCATAAGGGTCTGAGGGGTCAGAGAGGGAGAGAATGGCAGTGACCCAGAGATGGAGAGCAGAATATTACTCTTCACCTTACCAGGCAACCTCATACGTCTATGTTTGGTCAATGTTATAGAATTCGTCTATTAGGCTATTCGATGGGCCGAATGGCCTAATTTCAGCTCCTATGTCTTATGGTCTTATTCTAACATTACAGGAACAGTTTTCAATATATAGTACTACAAGTCGGAGCGATGCTGCGGGATTGAAGTTGCTGCACAAACACATTTATTTTATGGGGTGACTCAGTCCAAGTTCAGGGAGCGGGTGAAGAAGGTGGTGAAATATTCACTTACATCAATTATTCAATTAATGAAGAAACAGAACAACTGAGAACAGCCCAGAGGCAGCTCCCCAGGGTTTCCCTGCCCATGAATGGAATATTGATCCACAAACACCCAATAACCACACGACAAAGAGCAGCGCACCGTCGGGCAAGAGGTGACGGCTGGAGGAGTCGATGTACAGGCGACAGGAGGAGAGTCAGAGCGCTCCCTGCAGCACAGGAAGGTAACCAACAGTGCCGTCGTTTACGGGAATCATCACGGAATTTGCCTTGTCCCCCTGTGTCCCGTCACTCGACTGCCGAGGGCTTCCTACGAATTTTCAATTTTTGTTAATAGCTTTAAATCGGTTCCCTATTGTTCCTGACCAGTTTGCCCCTGTTTCCTCTGCCAGTAGGACCCTCATAATTTTCAATACCTTTATCAAATCTCCTCCGAGCCTTCTTTTCTCCAAGGAAAATATCCCTAACGTCCTCAATCTATCCTCCTAACTTGAAGATGGCCATTCTTGGAACCATTCTCATGAATCTTTTTTGTTTCACTCTCTTCACATCCTCCTAAAGCATGGTGCCCAGAAATGGATGCAAATGCTCCACCAGAGAACAATCTAGCATCTCATACGAGGTCAACATAAATTTGTAGCTCTTGTACTGGATCCCCTTATTAACCAAGCGGAGGATACCGTATTCATTATACACCGCTCCCTCAACCTGTCCTGCCATCCTCAATGACTTATGCACATCTCCACGCAGGTCCCTCTGCACCTAGACACCCTATCGTGTCATAACCGTTCTTTTGTATTAGCGCCTTCATGTTCTTCCGAGCAAAATCTATCGCTTCATATTTCTCACTGTGAAACCCACAGTCTGAGGATACGGGGTAGACCATTTAGGACTGAGGTGAGGAGAAATTTCTTCACCCAGAGAGTGGTGAGCCTGTGGAATTCGTTACCACAGAAAGTAGTTGAGACCAAAACATTGTCTGTTTTCAAGAAGGAGTTAGATATAGCTCTTGGGGCAAAAGGGGTCAAAGGGTATGGGGAGAAAGCGGGGAGCAGGCTATGGAGTTGGATGATCAACCATGATCATAATGGATGGCAGAGCAGGCTCGAAGGGCCGAATGGCCAACTCCTGCTCCTAGTTTCCATGTTGCTATGTGCTGCCTGTCTGCTCATTCCGCCGACTTCCCTCTGCATTTTCCCAGTTTTCCACCTTCCTCCTCACCGTTGGCCACGATTCCAAGATTCACATCGCCCGCAGGTTTTGAAGTTGTGCCCTCTAGACCGAGGCCTGGCTCATTTTAATAGATACCAGGGAAATCAAAGGCGCCAACACCGACCCCTGGCCAAGCCCACCACGATACTCCCTCCAGCCCACGGAAAACAGCCCTCTCTTCCCTGCCACTCAGCCAATTCTGTATCTGCATCGCGACTCTTCCTTTTGCTCTATGAGTTATAACTGTCCTCAACGGGTCTGTCATGTGACGAATGCCTATTAGAAGTCAATGTGCAGCACATTAGCATTTCGCCCCAAGAGCTATATCTAACTCCTTCTTGAAAACAGACAATGTTTTGGTCTCAACTACTTTCTGTGGTAGCGAATTCCACAGGCTCACCGCTCTCTGGGTGAAGAAATTTCTCCTCATCTCTGTACCTAAGGAAATCTCAGAGACGGTGGCTTAGACAAGCCGGGTTGACGTTCGAGAGAGTTCAGGTGGCCCAGGCTTTGGGCCTGGAGGAAACACTGGATTTGAGCTAACAGTTAGAGGGGTCGCCACAGGGGCAACAGTCTCGCCACACCACGCTTACGTCTGAAACCTTTCTCGTCAAAGCTGGGCGGTGACTTGAGGAGAAAAACAGCCTCGGGTGTCACTGATGCAAACCGAGGAAAACTGAAAGGAGAAACCCTTAAAAAAAAAACACCACCACCCTCGGCAAGAGAGAAGAGGATAAACCCGTCACGAGCTCAGATCGGCTGCTCCAGAGGGAAACCCAAGTCCCAGCCGCTCCTGTGGACCAGTTCCCCTCAGCAGGATAAGAAAAATAATCCGGGCTTCATGTGGATATATTATTCCTGACTTCACTTGTCAGTCGGCCGCACGTTAAGGTCCTGATAACCTGTGGAGTTATATTTACATGTTGCATGTATCGGGGTGGAGGGTTATGTATCTGTGTGACTGTGTGTTTTTGGCATTAGCGGGTAGTTGAACTTATTTGCACATTTTAATAATTCTGGTTAACAACATCTGCATCGCTAGTCGAGCGTGGCTGAGCAATTAAACTAACTCTTCAATCATTCACCCGGACGGTTCCGTTTCTTCACCAAGCATTACACAGTTAATTATAAGTATTAATTTCTCTTTAGGATGCAAACTCCGTTACTACCAACCCAAGGCCGGGGCAAAGAGAGGAGTCAGTTCACCCCACTCCACCCTCCCAAACCTGCTCCTAACGGATATTGGGGTGCAAACGCCCCTCATTCTCGCCCATGGACTATGGACGTAGAGAGTATTTCAAACTTAATGATTGGGCCAAATGTGTGAAAATGCGAACACGAGGAATTGGAGGTGAGAACGAGGTTTATCCCAAGACTTAAATCAAAAAGGCCAGTGAGGTTTTTTTTTTGGTTTGGTTGAGCGATCCCATACTAAGCAGGATGTCCACCTTCGGGGGCTTTGTGTGCTTTTAGAACAGGGTAGGCATTGGCAAAGTACAAATCAGGTGAGGGAGGTGAATGTGTGGCTCAAGGGATGGTGTGGGGGAAGAGGGTCCCGGTTCATGGGGAACTGGCACCAATAATGGGGGGAGTGGGATCTGTACCGTGGGGCTGGTCTCTACCTGAACCGTGCTGGGGCTGGTGTCCTCGCGAGCCTCCTAACTAGGGACGTAGAGAGTGTTTCGAACTTAACGATTGGGCCGAGGGTTCAAATATGCGAAGATGTAGTCAGCCAAAGAGTAGAGACAAGGATCGAGAGAAAGGAAATAGTCAGGGAAATGATAAACTGATCTTGACAGGAAGGAACAGAGGGTACAAACCTAAGAGTAATCAGCCGATGAGGAAAATGAGAACTCTCTGTACCCGAATGCACGTTCTTCTTAGGCTCTCCCTCGGGGGTCGAGGATGACTTGCTCCCACGCTGAAAATGCGCTCTCAGGTGACTGAAGAGTCCAGTGCGTGAGCTGCCGCCTCTGTCACAGGCGGGGTCCGCGGGTGTGCACGGAAGCAAGCGCCAACTGCATACCGTAGGTCAATGGCGGAGGATGGGGTGACCTTGGATCAGACCCACAGGCAGCGGAGTTTGAACAGGCTCCCGCTTGTCCTGCAGTTGAGCCCCAATCCAGCGGGGAGGGTGACATGGAGCATTGCAGCACGTAGCATTCCAAACAAAACAGACAAACCGATATTGCAAAAAGAAAGAAATAAGTATGATCTGATCTCCATTACAGAGGCATAGCGACAGGATGACCTTGTCATGAGGAGATATTAATGCCTATCATGTTATTGGTAATTCATTTTTAAAAATAGCGTTCTAGTGGGGTCAGTGCCTATGTGCGTGTCTTAATTCGATTAAAGCCAGCTAGTCTGGGTGCTTTGTCACATAGTAGTTTTGAGATGGTAATTAGGTAAATGTAAGGAGGGTAGTGGGTAAAGTGTAAATTTGCATTTGTTAAAAGAAACCTCTCAAGACTGCGGGTGAAATCTTACACCTAGCGAGAAGACGCCAAGCAATGTGTTTATTTTTTCTCCACTAATAAAATTGGTGGGATGAAAGTATGTTATTGTTAGAAGAGGTAAAGCTACAAGCCCAGTGATACAATAGAAAATTAACATCCAAAAAGACATGTAGAAAGGAGAAAGGGTATGGTTTGTAAGGTAGAAACATTTTAAGATCTAACAAGTGTAAGAAGCCCCCAGCCTCTGAGCCTCAAGCTGCTGTCTGCAAGGGCCCAGAGCTGAAAGAAACTCATTTTGAATGTGACTGTCCAGGTTGTGCTTTGCCTGGTGTCTGTTTAAATCTATGAGATTTACGGTTTCCTTTGAGGGGTTGTAACTGAGAGTCAGATTAACTAGGGGATTTTTACAGTTGTTATAGTTGTAATTTTCTCATTGTATGTATGCGTTTACAATCTTTCTTGCATTAATAAATGTTTAATTTATTTTTATAGAAAACCTCTTGAGACTCAGTGGTCTTATTCCTGCTGAATTCAAGGTCTGCATCTCGAAACATACAAATTGCAAAAATGGGTTATGACAGTTGTTTCAAGTTTCCCTCTGGGATTTGAACAACTCAGCCTTTACCATTGGCTGTGTCATAATAACATAGATTGGGACCTGAATATTGAAGGGTAGGTGACATTTAGGAAGGACAGGAAGCTAAGAAAAGGTGGAGCGATGGCTCTTTTAATTAATGATGGTATTAATGCATTAGAGAGGGATGAACTAAGCTCAGGATGTAGAAGCAGTTTGGGTTGAGGAGAGGAATGATAAAGGTAGGAAGTCACTTGTGGGAGTGTTGTGGGAGGCCTCCGAAGTATAACTACTTGGCAGGACAGAGTATAAAGGAAGAGATAATGGGAGCTTGTCAGAAAGGTACAGCAATAATCAGGGGGGATTTTAATCTACATATAGACGGGAAATATCAGTTGGGCAAAGTTAGCTTAGATTGACAGAATGTTTTCAGGATCATTTCTTATAAAATCATGTTCTTGAGCCAACCAGAGAGCAGGCTATCCTAGACCTGGTGTTGCATAACGAGATAGGAATAGCTGATAATAGTGAAGAGATCCAGCGGCAGACATTTGAAGGGATATCTCAGCATACGCGGAATGGATACATCCCAACGAGCAACACAAATCCCAAGGGGAGAGCCCACCATCTGTGATTAACGAAAAAAGTAAAAGACTGGGTCAGCATTAGAGAAAAAAACATGTAATTGTGCAAAGACGGGGTGGCAGGTTGGAAGACTGGACAGAATATAAATAGCAGCAAGGAGTGACAAAAAGATTAAAAAGAATGGAACATCAGAGTGTGAGAGAAAGCAAGTTGGAAATATAAAGAGGGATAGTAAGAGTTTCTAAAAATATCTAAAAAAAAAAGACAATAGTTAACAAAGTGAGAGTTTGTCCTACCGAGAGTGAGCCTGTGGAATTAATAATGGAAAATAAGGAGATGGCAGACGAATTGAAGAGCTATTTTGCATCAGTCTTCACTACAGAGGATACAAGGAACAGCCCAGAAGTAGCTCTGAATGAGGAAACGGGAGGGAGGGAGGAACTCAGGATAATCGCAATGGACAGGGAAGTGGCACTGAGTAAATTGTTGGAGCTGCAGGCTGACACTCTAACCCCTGGGGTCCGATGGACTTCACCCTGGGGTCTTGAAAGAAGTGGCTGGTGAGGCAGCTGATGTCTTGGCGTGTTCAATTTAACAAAATTCCCTAGATTCGGGGAAGGTTCCACTTGATTGGGAAAATAGCCAATATAACTCCCTTTTTCAAAAAGGGGCAGGGGGGGTGGGACAGAGAGAGCAGGAAACCACAGGCCAGTCAGCTTGAGACCTGTCATCGGGAAAATGTTGGAACTTATTATTTAAGCTGTTATGGCAGAGCACTTAGAAAAATTCAAGGTCATCAGGTAGAGTATACCTGGTTTTGTGAAAGGGCAACATGTTTAGCCAATGTGTTGGAGTTCTTGGGAAGGAGTCACATGGGCTGTGGATAAAGGGGAACCGGTGGATGTCCTGTACCTAGATTTCCAGAAGACATTCGATAAAGTGCCACATGAAAGGATATTGTAGATAATAAAAGCTCATGGCGTAGGGGGTAACGTGTTGGCAAGGATAGAAGGTTGGCTAGCTAACAGGAAACAGAGAGTAGGAAAAAGTGGGGCTTTCTCTGGTTGAAAGGATGCGACAAGCGCTGTGCCACAGGGGTCAGTGCGAGGACCTCAACTTCTTACAATTCATATAACTGACTTGGATAGAGGCACCGAATGTATGGTTGCTAAATGTTCTGACGGCTAAAAGATAGGCAGGGAAGTCAATTGTGAAGAGAACGTAAGGAGGCTACAAAGGGACATAGATAGGTTAAGTGAGTGGGCAAAGGTCTGGAAAATGGGAGTATAATGTGGGAAAATGTGAAATTGTCCAATTTGGCAGGAGGAATAATAAAAAAGCTTATTACCGAAATGGTGAGAGGTTGCAGAGCTCTGATGTTCAGAGGGACCTGGGCGTCCAAGTGCATGAATCACAAAAAGGCTAGTATGTAGGTACAGGAGGTCATTAGGGAAGCGAATAGAACGTTATCATTTATTGTGAGGGGAATAGAATACAAAACCACAGAGGAGCTCCCACTTTAAGGTTCCTCGCGCTTAGAGCTGATTCGTTCACACTGTCATGTGATACAATAAGCCTACAATAAAGCTACAGTCGCTACATTCCCTAAAGCTACAATTACTACATTCCTCCCCCTTTAAATTTTTTGTACAGTTTGCACTTGCAAGAACATCTACCTCCATGACATCACAAATATATACACCGGGTCATGGAATTATAAGGTCAGTCGTTCCGGAACCTCGTAGCCCCACCACTTTCGCATCTCTTATAGGATCCACATTAACTGGAACCACAGAAACATCAGATTGGGCACAAGCAGTTCAGGGTTATCTACTCCAATGGGGACGTCTGGTATGTCTCTCCTTCGTTGAACAATCACAACAGGGATTACGGGTTCTACAATGGTTACTGTTGGAACGTCGGTTTGTTGGGGTTATCTCCCTTCTTCTCCAATGATCCACGTGTTTGCGTGTGACCGGCCCTCCAATTCTATGTGGCGCGACAAGGGTGTGGTCTCAGAAACGATTAGACCAGGTAACCACCTCGATCCACCTCCGCAGTTTCGTCCAAATGCTGTTGCGCCGACAGTAAATTCTCGCTCTCGACTAGACGGGACTAGCGCTCGCGACGATTAGTCCAGTTTCTTACCTGCCTTGTACAGACTGGCGAGGAACCCAGGAAATTCACCGCTGATACGATCTCTTGGGAAATGGGAGCGTGTTCAAGGAAAGCGACTTAGGGCATCTTCACTGGCTTTATGCATCCCTGGTCTGTGCGTAATGGTGTATTCATGTGCTGATAAAATTGGAGCCCATCTTTGAATTCGTACAGAAGCGATGGGAGGGATAGCTTTTCCTTCACAAAACAGGCGCAGAAGCGGCTTGTGATCAGATATTATAGGAAAGTGTTGGCCATGTATGTACTGATGGAATTTTTTAACTACGAAAATAATCGATAATCCTCCTTTCTCGATTCGCGAATGCCCCTCGCTGGCATGTGGAAAGGGTCCTGGACATGTAGCCTACTGGCCTTTCTGAACCGTCGACCATCTTGTGAGAGAGTACTGCTCCCACACCATAGGGGGAGGCATTGTAAGTTAGCACAGGTTCCTCTGTCAGGCTGTGGTGTGCACACAAGCTCGAGGAGCGCAAGAGCTGTTTAACTTCTGTGAAGGTTTCTCCTCGGGGTGACTTCCAAACACAACGCTGGTCTTTCTTTAATAACGTGTAGAGGGGCTGGGACCGTTGATAAGTTGGGTGGGAATTGACCATAATAATTAACCACACCTAAGAATGACTGGAGCTCTGAGACATTTGTAGGTGAAGGTGCCTCCTTAATGGCTTTAACTCTCTCTTCTACCGGGTGTAACTCTTGGGCATCCACCCGATGGCCCAAATAAACGATTTCACTTGCCTGAAAGGTGCATTTTTCCTTTTTTAAGTGCACCCTTGCTTCCAAAAATGGTTTTAAGACTCCTTCCAAACTAGCCAAGCGTCCAGGTAGACCATGGCGTGAGGTGGCCCTTGCAGCAAACTCTCCAGCGTCCTCTGGAAAACTGCGCAGGCCGAAGAGAACACAGAAGGCCAGATGCATGCACCGATGTAACCCTTTGTAGGTGTTTATGGTCACAGACTCTCTGGAGGCATCATCCAGTTCCAGCTGCTGACACGTGTGACTCATGTCTAGTTTAGTATTAGTTGCTCCTCCTGCCAATTTAGCATACAGACCCTCAATCCTGGGGATAGGGTATTCGTCCAACTTGGCAGCTTTGCTCACTGTTAGCTTATAGCCCCCACACACCTGAATGGTCTGATCCAGTTTCAAGACAGGGACTATAGGTGCTGCCCACTCTGAGAGTTGAACTGGCTGTATGACCCCCCCTTCCCAGCCTCTCTAACTGGTCCAATTTGGTGCCAACCTTCTCTCTCAGAGCAATATGGCACTGGCCTTGCTTTAAAGAAACGAGGAGTTGCTTCCGAGCCAGCATAGATCTTAGCCTGCAGGCCTCTGATTCTCCCCGGTTCGTCTTGAAAAGCCTCGTCATATTTCTTTAGTAGCTGCGGCAGTCCCCCTACTGGTAGCTGGGAAATTTCAGACCAATTTAGTTTAATTTCTTTCAACCAATCACGACTTAGAAGGCTTGGTCCCCTCGCTTCCTACTACCATCACTGGGAATTGTGCTGTTTGGTGTTTATAATAAATAGGCACAGTGGTAATACCCTTCACTTGGATAGGTTCGCCAGTATAAGTTTTTGATTCAGCTGAAATCTGCTCCAAATTCAATTGTTGAGTGCCCTTGTTTAAATATTTGAAGGTGTGTTCTCCCACTACAGCACTAAGGTCCACTTCCATCATTAAAGGTTTTCCCATTTATCTGTAGGGTAACAGCGATTGGCTCTGCCCTCCCTACTTTTTCATTAAATATCAGAATTGGTGTTTTCTGGTGTTTTGGCGCAGCTGATGGTAAATGCTGAGCTGCTCAAATCCCAGAGGGAAACTTGCAACAACTGTTTTGAAATTTGTATTTGTTTCAAGATGCGTGCCCTGAATTCAGTAGTAATAAGACCACTGAGTCGTATAGGTTTCTTGCAAAACTAAATCAAACCTTTATTAATAGAAGAAATTATTTCAAGTACATGCATAAATCTATAAAATTACTGCTCTGATAAATTCGAAATCTCCTTATCAATCGAACTCTCAGTCCCACTTTTGTAAAGGCAACAGCAAGACGCCTAGACTTTAAAAGACCCTGTCAAAGTAAATGGTGGCCTGAACAGTCCAATTCAAAGAGAGTTTTCTTAACTTCAGTTTTTTTGTAGGCAGCAGCATTTTTTTTCACATTTGATAGACCATCGAATGCCTGCTCTTACCCACAGCCTTCGCGCCTTTAAACATATTATACCACATGTTCCCACCCCAACGCCCAAAAAAAAGTCCCTGATTGTCCTGGGGTTGGCGGGGGTTTTCCCTTGAATTTCAATGCAGAGAAAGCAGTCCCGGAGCCAGAATGTCAGGGCTGCTGCTTCCAGTGTACAGGGTGGGAGCTTGTTGGGCTGTGCGAGTCCAAAGTCAGTTCAGAAAATATGGCCACAAAAGATAGGGCAAGGATTGCATTGAAAAGCAGAAAGGGAGAAAGGGAGGGAGGGAGGAGGGAGGGAGGATTGGAGGAGAAATGGATGGAAGGAATGAAGGAAGGAAGGAAAGAAGGAAAGAAGGAAGGAAGGAAGGAAGGAAGGAAGGAAGGAAGGAAGGAAGAAAGAAAGAAAGAAAGGAAGGAAGAAAGGAAAGAAGGAAGGAAAGAAGGAAGGAAAGAAGGAAAGAAGGAAGGAAGGAAGGAAGGAAAGAAGGAAAGAAGGAAGGAAGGAAGGAAGGAAGGAAGGAAGGAGGGAAGGAAGGAAGGAAGGAAGGAAAGAAGGAAGGAAGGATGGATGGATGGAAGGACGAATAGACGGAAGGGAGGAAGGAAGGAGCAAAGAAAGGAGGGAAGGAAGGAGAGAAGAAAGGAGGGAACCAAGGACAGAAGGAAGGAAGGGAGGACGGAAGGAGGGAAGGACGGAAGGAGGGAAGGGCGGAATGAAGGACGGAAGGATGGAAGGAAGAAAGAACAGAAGGAAGGAAGGGAGGACGGAAGGAGGGAAGGACGGAAGGAGGGAAGGGCGGAATGAAGGAAGGAAGGATGGAAGGAAGAAAGAACAGAAGTAAGGAAGGACTGAATGAAGGCTGGATGGAAGGAAGGATGGAAGGAAGGAGGGAAGGAAAGAAGGAAGGAAGGAAGGAAGGAAGGAAGGAAGGAAGGAAAGAAGGAAGGAAGGAAGGAAGGAAGGAAGGAAGGAAGGAAGGAAGGAAGGAAAGAAGGAAGGAAAGAAGGAAGGAAGGGAGGTAAAACAGAAGGGAGGAAGGATTGAAGGAAGGAATAGTGGGAGGTGGAATGGAAGGGAGGAAGGAAGGATGGAGGGAAGAAAGGAAGGAATGAAGAAAGGAATACAGGATGGAAGGAAAGAATGACGGAGGGAAGGAAGGGAAGAATGAGTCAAGCAGGTTATAAAAGAGCGAATGAAGGAAGGAAGAAAGGATGGAGGGAAGGAAGGAAGGACAGATGGGAGGAAAGGCGGAAGGAAGGGTGGAAGGAAGGAAGGGCTGATGGAAGAAATGACGGAATGAGAGACAGGACAGAAGGAAGGAAGGAGGAAAGGAAGTGAGGAAGGAAGGAAGGAAGTAAGGAAGGATTGAATGAAGGCCGGATGGAAGGAAGGTCGGTAGGAAGGAAGGATGGAAAGATGGAAGGAACCATGGACAGAAAGAAGGAAGGATGGAAGGAAGAAATAGAGGGAATGAAGGAGGGAAGGAAGGAGGGATGGAAGTAGGGAATGAACGAAGGATGGAATGAAGGAAGTAAGGAAGGACGGAAAGAAGGAACGAAGGATTGAATGAAAGAGGAATGTTGAAGGAAGGCAGGAACGACACATGGATGGAGGGAAGGAAAGAAGGGCAGGAGGAAGGAAGGACAGAATGTAGGAATAAAGGAAGAAAGGAAACAAGGAAGGGCGGAAGAACAGAAGGAATGAAGGAAGGAAGGAAGGAAGGGAGGAGGAAAGAAGAAAGGAAGGATGCATGCACGGATGGAGAGAAGGAAGGAAGAAGGAAGGAAGGAAGGAATTGTTGGAGGTGGAATGGAAGGAAGGAAGGAAGGAAGGAAGGAAGTATGGAAGGAAGGGTGGATGGCCAGAAGGAAAGTAGGATGGAGGGAAGGAAGGGAAGAATGAATCAAGGAGGTAATAAAACAGGGAATGAAGGAGGGAAGGAAGGAGGGAACAAAGGATAGAAGGAAGGGAGGAAGGAAGGAAGAAAGGGAAAATGGAAGGAAGGAAGAATGGAGGGAAGGAAGGAAGGATGGAAGGAAGGGTGGATGGAAGGAAGCAATGAATGAAAGAAGGAAGGAAGGAAGGAAGGAAGGAAGGAAGGATGGAAGGAAGGAAGGAAGGGGCGAAGGAACATAAGGAAGGAAGGGTGGAAGGAAAGCAGGAACGAAGGAAGGAGGAAATAAAGGACAGAATGAAGGAGGGAAGGAAGGAGAGATGGAAGGAAGGAAGGACAGAAGGAAGGAGAGACGGAAAGAAGGATGGAAGGAAGCACAGAAGAAAGGATGGATGGATGGGAGGAAAAATAGAATGAAGAAAGAACAGAAGGGAGAAAGGAAGGAAGGAAGTAAAGTAGGGTGGAAGGAACTAAGGAAGGAAGGAAGGAGTGAAAGAAGAAAGGAAGGGTAGATGGAAGGAAGAAGAGAAGGGAGGAAGGATTCAAGGAAGGGCAGACGAAAGAATGGGAGGGCTGAAGAGATGAAGGGTGGATGGAAGTAAGGACTGATGAGAGGTAGAATGGAAGGAAGGAACGAAGGAAGGACGGATGGAAGGAAGGAAGGAATGATGGACGGATGGAAGGAATGAATAGCAGGAAGAAGAATGTGCAGAAAGACGGAAGAAAGTACGGAAGGATGGAAAGAAAGGCGGATTGATGGAAGGAAGGAATGAATGAAGGAGTGAAGGAAGGAAGGATGGACGGAAGGCAGGAAGGGATGAAGGAAGGATGGAAGGAAGGTAGGATATAAGGGAGGAAGGAGGGAGGGAAGGAGGGAGGGAGGAAGGAAGGATGGAAGGAAGGAGGGAAGGAACGGAAGGAAGGATGGAAGGGAGGAAGACAAGAAGGAAGGAAAGACGGAAGGAAGGTAGGATGGAAGGGAGGGAGGAAGGAAGGAAGGAAGGAAGGAAGGAAAAACAGAAAAGCGGAACGATTGAAAGAAGGACTGATAGGAGATGGAATGGAAGGCAGGATGGAAGGAAGGAAGAATGGAAGGAAGGAAGAAAGGAAGGATGGAAAGAGGGAAAAAAGGAAGGAAGGATGGGTGGAAGGTTGGATTGGGGGGAGGAAGGACGGCCAGAAAGAAGGACAGAAGGACGGAAGAAAGGAAGGAAATACGGTGGGAGGAATGAAGGAAGGAAGGAAGGAAGGAAGTACGTTGGGAGGAATGAAGGAAGGAAGGAAGGAAGGAAGGAAGTAAAGAAGGAAGATCAAAAGGAAGGAAGGATTGAATGAAGGCCGGATGGAAGGAAGGGAGGACAGAAGGGAGGAATGAAAGATGGAAGGAAGGAGGGAAGGAAGGAGGGACGAAAGTAAGGAAGGATGGATGGAAGGTAAGATGGGGGGGAGGAGGGACGGCCAGAAAGAAGGACAGAAGAACAGAAGGAAGGAAGGATTGAATGAAGGCCGGATGGAAGGAAGGGAGGACAGAAGGGAGGAAGGACAGAAGGAATGAAGAAAGGAAGGACAGGATGAAGGAAGGAATGAAGGAAGAAAGGAAGGACAGGATGAAGGAAGGAATGAAGGAAGGAGGGAAGGAAGGGAGGTGGAAGGAAGGAAGGAAGGAAGGAAGGAAGGACAGGATGAAGGAAGGAATGAAGGAAGGAGGGAAGGAAGGGAGGTGGAAGGAAGGAAGGAAGGAAGGAAGGAAGGAAGGAAGGAAGGAAAGAAGGAAGGAAGGAAGGAAGGGTGAAGGGCGGGCGGAAGGAAGCAATAAAGGAAGAAAGGTAGGAAGGCTGGAAGGAAGGAAGCACAGAAGGAAGGAAGGGTGGATGGAAGGAACGACAGAAGGAAGGAAGGGAGGAAGGGAGGAAGGAAAGAAGGATGGACTGAAGGAAGAGCAGAAAGGAGGAAGGATTGAAGGAAGGACGGATGGAAGGAAGGAAGGAATGACGGACTGACGGAAGGAATGAATAGCAGGAAGAAGAATGTGCAGAAAGACGGAACAAAGTACGGAAGGATGGAAAGAAAGGCGGATTGACGGAAGGAAGGAATGAATGAAGGAGTGAAGGAAGGAAGGAAGGATGGACGGAAGGCAGGAAGGGATGAAGGAAGGATGGAAGGAAGGTAGGATAGAAGGGAGGAAGGAGGGAGGGAGGGAGGAAGGAAGGATGGAAGGAAGGAGGGAAGGAACAGAAGGAAGGAAGGATGGAAGGGATAAAGACAAGAAGGAAGGAAAGACAGAAGGAAGGTAGGATGGAAGGAAGGAAAAACAGAAAAGGGGAATGATTGAAGGAAGGACTGATAGGAGATGGAATGGAAGGAAGGATGGAAGGACGGAGGGAGGGAAGGAAGGAAGGAAGTAAGGAAGGAAGAAAGGAAGGATGGAGAGAGGGAAAAAAGGAAGGAAGGATGGGTGGAAGGTAAGATTGGGGGGAGGAAGGACGGCCAGAAAGAAGGACAGAAGGACGGAAGAAAGGAAGGAAATACGGTGGGAGGAATGAAGGAAGGAAGGAAGGAAGGAAGTAAAGAAGGAAGATCAAAAGGAAGGAAGGATTGAATGAAGGCCGGATGGAAGGAAGGGAGGACAGAAGGGAGGAATGAAGGATGGAAGGAAAGAGGGAAGGAAGGAGGGATGAAAGGAAGGAAGGATGGATGGAAGGTAGGATGGAGGGGAGGAGCGACGGCCAGAAAGAAGGACAGAAGAACAGAAGGAAGGAAGGATTGAAAGAAGGCTGGATAGAAGGAAGGGAGGACAGAAGGGAGGAAAGACAGAAGGAATGAAGGAAGGAAGAAAGGAAGGACAGGATGAAGGAAGGAATGAAGGAAGGAGGGAAGGAAGGAATGAAGGAGGGAAGGAAGGGAAGTGGAAGGAAGGAAGGAAGGAAGGAAGGAAGGAAGGAAGGAAGGAAGGAAGGAAGGAAGGAATGAAGGAAGGAAGGGCGAAGGGTGGGCGGAAGGAAGGAATAAAGGAAGAAAGGTAGGAAGGCTGGAAGGAAGGAAGGAAGGAAGCAAAGAAGGAAGGAAGGGTGGATGGAAGGAATGACAGAAGGAAGAAAGAACAGAAGGAAGGAAGGGAGGAAGGGAGGAAGGAAAGAAGGATTGACTGAAGGAAGATCAGAAAGGAGGAAGGATTGAAGGAAGGATGGATGGAAGGAATGTAGGAAGGAAGAAAGGAAGGATGGAAGGAAGGGAGAGCAGAAGGATGGAAGGATTGTATGAAGGTCGGACGGAAAGAAGAGAGGACGGAAGGTAGTTGGGGGAAGGAAGGATGGAAGGATGGAAGGAAGAAGGGAAGGAACGTTAGGAACCAAGGAGGAGGGAAGGCCGGAACGAAGGAAGGAGGCAATAAAGGTGGGGATGAAGGAGCGAAGGAAAGGGGGACGGAAGGAAGGTAGGAAGGAACAAAGGAAGGAGGAAATAAAGGAGGGAATGAAGGAACGAAGGAAGGGGGGATGGAAGGGAGGAAGCAAGGATGGAAGGAAGGACTGTTGGAAGGTAGGATGGAAGGAAGGATGGAAGGAAGGGCGAACGGAAGGAGGGACAGAAAGGAAGGATGGAAGGATAAACTCGAGGAAGGAAGGAAGGAATCAATGATGCAAGGATGGAGTGAAGGGCAGAAAGAAGAACGGTCAGAATGATGGAAGAAAGTATGGAAGGATGGAAGGAAGGGTGGATGGACAGAAGGAAGGAAGGAGGGAGGGAGGGAAAGAAGGACAGAAAGAATGAAGGAAGAGATGAAGCAAGGAGGTAATAAAACAGGGAATGAAGGAGGGAAGAAAGGAAGGAAGGAAGGAAGGGAGGAAGGGAGAATGGAAGGTAGAAAGGAAGGATGGAAGCAAGGGAGGGTGAGCGGAAGGAAGGAAGGAAGGAGGGACGGAATGAAGGAAGGACGGAAGGAAGGAGAGACAGAAGGAAGGAAAGATGGATGGAAAGAACGATGGAAGGAAGAAAGAACGGAAGGAAGGAAGGAAGGAAGGAATGAAAGAAGGTATGAAGGAAGGAAGGATGGACGGAAGGAAGAACAGAAGGGTGGAAGGATTCAAGGAAGGGCGGGCGGAAGAATGGGAGGGCTGAAGGGAGGAAGGGTGGATGGAAGGAAGGACTGATGGGAGGTAGAATGGAAGGAAGGAAGGAAGGAAGTAATGATGGACTGAAGGAATGAATAGCAGACAGAAGAATGTGCGGAAGGGCGGAAGAAAGTAAGGAAGGATGGAAGGAAGGGCGGATGGAGGAAAGAACAGAAGGAAGTAAGGAAGAAAGGAAGGATGGATGGAATGAAGGACGGATGGAAGGAAGGAAGGAAGAACAAAAGGGAGGAAGGATTCAACAAAGGGCGGAAGGAAGGAATGGGGCAAGGAGGTAATAGAAGAGGGAAGGAAGGAAGGAAGGAAGGAAGGAAGGAAGGAAGGAAGGAAGGAAGGGCGAAGGGCGGGCGGAAGGAAGGAATAAAGGAAGAAAGGTAGGAAGGAAGGAAGGAAAGAAGCACATAAGGATGGAAGGGTGGATGGAAGGAACGACAGAAGGAAGAAAGAACAGAAGGAAGGAAGGGAGGAAGGGAGGAAGGAATGAAGGATTGACTGAAGGAAGAGCAGAAAGGAGGAAGGATTGAAGGAAGGACGGATGGAAGGAAGGAAGGAATGACGGACTGACGGAAGGAATGAATAGCAGGAAGAAGAATGTGCAGAAAGACGGAACAAAGTACGGAAGGATGGAAAGAAAGGCGGATTGACGGAAGGAAGGAATGAATGAAGGAGTGAAGGAAGGAAGGAAGGATGGACGGAAGGCAGGAAGGGATGAAGGAAGGATGGAAGGAAGGTAGGATAGAAGGGAGGAAGGAGGGAGGGAAGGAGGAAGGAAGGATGGAAGGAAGGAGGGAAGGAACAGAAGGAAGGAAGGATGGAAGGGAGGAAGACAAGAAGGAAGGAAAGACAGAAGGAAGGTAGGATGGAAGGAAGGAAGGAAAAACAGAAAAACAGAAATGGGGAATGATTGAAGGAAGGACTGATAGGAGATGGAATGGAAGGAAGGATGGAAGGACGGAGGGAGGGAAGGAAGGAAGGAAGTAAGGAAGGAAGAAAGGAAGGATGGAAAGAGGGAAAAAAGGAAGGAAGGATGGGTGGAAGGTAGGATTGGGGGGAGGAAGGACGGCCAGAAAGAAGGACAGAAGGACGGAAGAAAGGAAGGAAATACGGTGGGAGGAATGAAGGAAGGAAGGAAGGAAGGAAGGATTGAATGAAGGCCAGATGGAAGGAAGGGAGGACAGAAGGGAGGAATGAAGGACGGAAGGAAGGAGGGAAGGAAGGAGGGATGAAAGGAAGGAAGAATGGATGGAAGGTAGGATGGGGGGGAGGAGGGATGGCCAGAAAGAAGGACAGAAGAACAGAAGGACGGAAGGATTGAATGAAGGCCGGATGGAAGGAAGGGAGGACAGAAGGGAGGAAAGACAGAAGGAACGAAGGAAGGAAGGAAGAAAGGAAGGACAGGATGAAGGAAGGAATGAAGGAAGGAGGGAAGGAAGGAATGAAGGAGGGAAGGAAGGGAGGTGGAAGGAAGGAAGAAAGGAAGGAAGGAAGGAAGGAAGGAAGGAAGGAAGGAAGGAAGGAAGGAAGGAAGGAAGGAAGGAAGGAAGGGCGAAGGGTGGGCGGAAGGAAGGAATAAAGGAAGAAAGGTAGGAAGGCTGGAAGGAAGGAAGGAAGGAAGCACAGAAGGAAGGAAGGGTGGATGGAAGGAACGACAGAAGGAAATAAGAACAGAAGGAAGGAAGGGAGGAAGGAAAGAAGGATTGACTGAAGGAAGATCAGAAAGGAGGAAGGATTGAAGGAAGGATGGATGGAAGGAAGAAAGGAAGGATGGAAGGAAGGGAGAGCAGAAGGAAGGGAGGATTGTATGAAGGTCGGACGGAAAGAAGAGAGGACGGAAGGTAGTTGGGGGAAGGAAGGATGGAAGGATGGAAGGAAGAAGGGAAGGAACGTTAGGAACCAAGGAGGAGGGAAGGCCGGAACGAAGGAAGGCGGCAATAAAGGTGGGAATGAAGGAGCGAAGGAAAGGAGGACGGAAGGAAGGTAGGAAGGAACAAAGGAAGGAGGAAATAAAGGAGGGAATGAAGGAACGAAGGAAGG
This sequence comes from Cetorhinus maximus, assembly GCF_964194155.1. NCBI lineage: Eukaryota > Metazoa > Chordata > Chondrichthyes > Lamniformes > Cetorhinidae > Cetorhinus > Cetorhinus maximus. Next base: position 28,362 of record NC_135913.1, on the reverse strand, counting down.
GGGCATGGAAGGGAGGAAGCAAGGATGGAAGGAAGGACTGTTGGAAGGTAGGATGGAAGGAAGGATGGAAGGAAGGGCGAACGGAAGGAGGGACAGAAAGGAAGGATGGAAGGATAAACTCGAGGAAGGAAGGAAGGAATCAATGATGCAAGGATGGAGTGAAGGGCAGAAAGAAGAACGGTCAGAATGATGGAAGAAAGTATGGAAGGATGGAAGGAAGGGTGGATGGACAGAAGGAAGGAAGGAGGGAGGGAGGGAAAGAAGGACAGAAAGAATGAAGGAAGAGATGAAGCAAGGAGGTAATAAAACAGGGAATGAAGGAGGGAAGAAAGGAAGGAAGGAAGGAAGGGAGGAAGGGAGAATGGAAGGTAGAAAGGAAGGATGGAAGCAAGGGAGGGTGAGCGGAAGGAAGGAAGGAAGGAGGGACGGAATGAAGGAAGGACGGAAGGAAGGAGAGACAGAAGGAAGGAAAGATGGATGGAAAGAACGATGGAAGGAAGAAAGAACGGAAGGAAGGAAGGAAGGAAGGAATGAAAGAAGGTATGAAGGAAGGAAGGATGGACGGAAGGAAGAACAGAAGGGTGGAAGGATTCAAGGAAGGGCGGGCGGAAGAATGGGAGGGCTGAAGGGAGGAAGGGTGGATGGAAGGAAGGACTGATGGGAGGTAGAATGGAAGGAAGGAAGGAAGGAAGTAATGATGGACTGAAGGAATGAATAGCAGACAGAAGAATGTGCGGAAGGGCGGAAGAAAGTAAGGAAGGATGGAAGGAAGGGCGGATGGAGGAAAGAACAGAAGGAAGTAAGGAAGAAAGGAAGGATGGATGGAATGAAGGACGGATGGAAGGAAGGAAGGAAGAACAAAAGGGAGGAAGGATTCAACAAAGGGCGGAAGGAAGGAATGGGGCAAGGAGGTAATAGAAGAGGGAAGGAAGGAAGGAAGGAAGGAAGGAAGGAAGGAAGGAAGGAAGGAAGGAAGGGCGAAGGGCGGGCGGAAGGAAGGAATAAAGGAAGAAAGGTAGGAAGGAAGGAAGGAAAGAAGCACATAAGGATGGAAGGGTGGATGGAAGGAACGACAGAAGGAAGAAAGAACAGAAGGAAGGAAGGGAGGAAGGGAGGAAGGAATGAAGGATTGACTGAAGGAAGAGCAGAAAGGAGGAAGGATTGAAGGAAGGACGGATGGAAGGAAGGAAGGAATGACGGACTGACGGAAGGAATGAATAGCAGGAAGAAGAATGTGCAGAAAGACGGAACAAAGTACGGAAGGATGGAAAGAAAGGCGGATTGACGGAAGGAAGGAATGAATGAAGGAGTGAAGGAAGGAAGGAAGGATGGACGGAAGGCAGGAAGGGATGAAGGAAGGATGGAAGGAAGGTAGGATAGAAGGGAGGAAGGAGGGAGGGAAGGAGGAAGGAAGGATGGAAGGAAGGAGGGAAGGAACAGAAGGAAGGAAGGATGGAAGGGAGGAAGACAAGAAGGAAGGAAAGACAGAAGGAAGGTAGGATGGAAGGAAGGAAGGAAAAACAGAAAAACAGAAATGGGGAATGATTGAAGGAAGGACTGATAGGAGATGGAATGGAAGGAAGGATGGAAGGACGGAGGGAGGGAAGGAAGGAAGGAAGTAAGGAAGGAAGAAAGGAAGGATGGAAAGAGGGAAAAAAGGAAGGAAGGATGGGTGGAAGGTAGGATTGGGGGGAGGAAGGACGGCCAGAAAGAAGGACAGAAGGACGGAAGAAAGGAAGGAAATACGGTGGGAGGAATGAAGGAAGGAAGGAAGGAAGGAAGGATTGAATGAAGGCCAGATGGAAGGAAGGGAGGACAGAAGGGAGGAATGAAGGACGGAAGGAAGGAGGGAAGGAAGGAGGGATGAAAGGAAGGAAGAATGGATGGAAGGTAGGATGGGGGGGAGGAGGGATGGCCAGAAAGAAGGACAGAAGAACAGAAGGACGGAAGGATTGAATGAAGGCCAGATGGAAGGAAGGGAGGACAGAAGGGAGGAAAGACAGAAGGAACGAAGGAAGGAAGGAAGAAAGGAAGGACAGGATGAAGGAAGGAATGAAGGAAGGAGGGAAGGAAGGAATGAAGGAGGGAAGGAAGGGAGGTGGAAGGAAGGAAGGAAGGAAGGAAGGAAGGAAGGAAGGAAGGAAGGAAGGAAGGGCGAAGGGTGGGCGGAAGGAAGGAATAAAGGAAGAAAGGTAGGAAGGCTGGAAGGAAGGAAGGAAGGAAGCACAGAAGGAAGGAAGGGTGGATGGAAGGAACGACAGAAGGAAGTAAGAACAGAAGGAAGGAAGGGAGGAAGGAAAGAAGGATTGACTGAAGGAAGATCAGAAAGGAGGAAGGATTGAAGGAAGGATGGATGGAAGGAATGTAGGAAGGAAGAAAGGAAGGATGGAAGGAAGGGAGAGCAGAAGGAAGGAAGGATTGTATGAAGGTCGGACGGAAAGAAGAGAGGACGGAAGGTAGTTGGGGGAAGGAAGGATGGAAGGATGGAAGGAAGAAGGGAAGGAACGTTAGGAACCAAGGAGGAGGGAAGGCCGGAACGAAGGAAGGCGGCAATAAAGGTGGGAATGAAGGAGCGAAGGAAAGGGGGACGGAAGGAAGGTAGGAAGGAACAAAGGAAGGAGGAAATAAAGGAGGGAATGAAGGAACGAAGGAAGGGGGCATGGAAGGGAGGAAGCAAGGATGGAAGGAAGGACTGTTGGAAGGTAGGATGGAAGGAAGGATGGAAGGAAGGGCGAACGGAAGGAGGGACAGAAAGGAAGGACAGAAGGATGAACTCGAGGAAGGAAGGAAGGAATCAATGATGGAAGGATGGAGTGAAGGGCAGAAAGAAGAATGGGCAGAATGACAGAAGAAAGTATGGAAGGATGGAAGGAAGGGTGGATGGACAGAAGGAAGGAAGGACGGAGGGAGGGAAAGAAGGACAGAAAGAATGAAGGAAGAGATGAAGCAAGGAGGTAATAAAACAGGGAAAGAAGGAGGGAAGGAAGGAAGGAAGGAAGGAAGGGAGGAAGGATGGAAGGAAGGAGAGACAGAAGGAAGGAAAGATGGATGGAAAGAACGATGGAAGGAAGAAAGAACGGAAGGAAGGAAGGAAGGAATGAAAGAAGGTATGAAGGAAGGAAGGATGGATGGAAGGAAGAACAGAAGGGAGGAAGGATTCAAGGAAGGGCGGACGGAAGAATGGGAGGGCTGAAGGGAGGAAGGGTGGATGGAAGGAAGGACTGATGGGAGGTAGAATGGAAGGAAGGAAGTAAGGAAGTAATGATGGACAGAAGGAATGAATAGCAGACAGAAGAATGTGCGGAAGGGCGAAAGAAAGTAAGGATGGATGGAAGGAAGAACGGATGGAGGAAAGAACAGAAGGAAGTAAGGAAGGAAGGAAGGAAGGACGGACGGAATGAAGGACGGATGGAAGGAAGGAAGGAAGAACAAAAGGGAGGAAGGATTCAACAAAGGGCGGAAGGAAGGAATGGGGCAAGGAGGTAATACAAGAGGGAAGGAAGGAGGAAAGGAAGGAAGGAAGGAAGGATGGAAGGAAGGATGGAAGAAAGGATGGAAGGAAGGATGGAAGGAAGGCAGGAACGAAGGAAGGAGGAAATAATAGAGGGAATGAAGGAGGGATGGAAAGAAGGAAAGACGCACGGATGGAGGGAAGGAAGGAAGGACAGTAGGAAAGAAGGATGGAAGGGAGGAAGGAAGGAAGGAAGGAAGGAAGAACAGAAGGGTGGAAGGATTGAAGGAAGGGTGGACATAAGAATGGGAGCGCTGAAGGGAGGTAGAATGGATGGAAGGAAGGAAGGAAGTAATGACGGACAGAAGGAATGAATAGCAGAAGGAAGAATGTGCGGAAGGACGGAAGAAAGTAAGGAAGGATGGAAGGAAGGGCGGATGGACGGAAGGGATGAAGGGAGAATGGAAGGAAGGACAGAAGGAAGGAAGACAGGAAAGAAGGAAGGAATAAAGGATAGAAGGACGGAGGGAAAGTACGAAGGATGGAAGGGGCGAAGGAAGGAAGGAAGGAAGAAAGGAAGGATGGATGGAAGGAATGACAGAAGTAAGGCAGGACAGAAGGAAGGAAGGAGGAAAGGAAGGAAGGAAAAACAGGAGGGAGGAAGGATTGAAGGAAGGACTGATGGGAGGTGGAATGGAAGGAAGGAAGGAAGGAAGGAAGGACAGAAGGAAGGAAGCATGGAAGGAAGGATGGAAGGAGGAAAGAATGGAGGGAAGGAAGGAGGGAAGGACGGACGGAAAGAAGGACGGAAGGGAGGAAGGAAGAACAGGCAGATGGAGGGAAGGAAGGACAGGAGAAAGGATAGAAGGAAGAAAGGAAGGAAGGAGGGAAGGACGGAAGGAACGACGGAAGGGCGGATGGATGGAAGGAGGGAAAGTCGGGAGGACGGAAGGAAGGATGGACGGAGGAAGGAAGGAAGAATGAAAGGAAGGAGGGAAGGAAGGAAAGAATGAAGGAAGGGAGGAAGGAGAGAGGAAGGAAGCAGTAAAGAAAGGAAGGAAGGAAGGAGGGAGCCAAGGACGGAAGGATGGAAGGATGAGAGGAGTGAAGGAAGATCAGATGGAAGGATGGATGGAAGAACGGATGGACAGAAGGAAGGAAGAATGGAAGGAAGGAAGGATGCATGGTAGGAAGGAAGATAAGAGAATGAATGAAGGAATGAAAAACAGAGATATGACAAGAGAAAAAGAAGCAGGGAAATGAAGAGACTGAAAGAAAGAGTGAGAGAGAGAAAAAGTGTGAAAGAAAGAGAGAAAGGATAGGGAGAGAGAAAGGAGAGAGAGAGAAACGGAGCAGGGAAGAGGGTGGTAGTAAAAGAAAGAAAGAAAGAGAAAGAGGGAGATAAGGCAAGAAGGCAACTCAGAGAGAGAAAGAGAGAGAGTGGGGAAGAAAGAGGGAAAGCGTGAGAGAGAGAGCTGAAAAGCGGGAAAGAAAGAGAGAAGGAGAGAGAGAAGGAGAGAAAATGACTGAGAAAATCAAAGAAAGAAAGGTAGGGAACTAGAAAAATAGAGATGAAAGAAAGAAAAGAGGGAGAGAGAAAGAAGGAATGAAGGAGAGCAGTGAGAGAGAAGGGGAAGTAACAGGGGAAAACAAGATGGGCAGAGGGGAGGCAGCAAGTGAACGAGAGGAGGGAATGAAGGTGAGGAGCGTCCATTTCTCCTGCACTCCTCACCAGACTCAGGAAACATCCCCACGGCGCTTACCGGGCGGCCAAGCGCGAGTCCGACGTAGCGGGCAATCTGCGCACAGCAGGATCCCACCGGCAGCGAGACGGATGTGGCCCAGAGCAGGGAGCGTGGCAGGCAGAACAGGGTGAAGGGGAGTTGGTTCAGCCATGCCAGGGCCTGGGGTTTAAGCAAGTCACCAGGATGGGGGGGGCGGCAGAAGGCCGGGGGAAAGAAACCCCGGGCTCAGAGCCTGAGGGGGTTAGGGCAGGAGGAGGCCATTCGGCCCCTCGAGCCCGTTCCGCCTCTCGGTGAGGCCACGGCCAATCGGGCGGGACCCCGTTTAGGTCTTTCCGCTCGCGGGGGCGAGGCCAGAGCCGGGGAGGCCTCAATATCTCCCCGAGATGTCAAATCGGGGAGTTCAGGGCGCCAACCTCCCCCAACCCCCTCCCGGAAACTTCCGGAAGCTGCCTCACCCGAGAGGGTGTGGCGGGAACGCGGAACCCGCTCCCGCGGGGAGTGGCCGAAGTCGTCCCTGGCAACGCCTTTAAGGGGAAGCCACGCGAGGGGGAGAGAGGGGGATAGAATCATGGGCTGATACAGCACAAAAGGAGGCCATTCAGCCCCTTGCGCCCATCCTGGCTCTTCAGTAGAGCCGCTCAGTTGATCCCACGCCCAGCAGGAACC